>NC_143552.1:41311666-41633333 GCF_054136105.1 Typopeltis vanoorti
ATTTAGATTAACAGTAACAAGAAGTGTCATTAAGAGAATCTATTGACATATTTTAAGTTGATATACAGTTTGTAAAAGTAACTTAATAGAGAGTTAGCTAACCTCTTTGCAAGTATACTAGAAGTTTAATAAGTGGAAATTTTAAACAGAGTAAATAAGTTTTTGAGTTAAAGGAAGTTTTTGTGATCATTTTGAAACACGTTCCAGAGACAACAGAGGTTTTTTGTGTGCTGCTGCTATTTGTATTAATCAGTTGGTAAGAGCAGTTTCTATATCAACTAAGTAGAGCATTTGAATTTTAAGTTTATTACTATTTATAAATTTTTAATCCCCACACCTGCCTGACAATGTCTGCTCAGGCAGGTGTGGGGATACTCACAAGCCCCCAGCTATCAGACTGTGTTGTTGAGTATATCCCATTGGGGGATGGGTATGTGTGTTAAGGCTTCAGATGAAAAACCATGATTTGGCTGTGGTGCAAGCCTATGTACCTAATCTGAAATCAGAATACTCTGCCTACCTAGAGGAAGTGGATGCTGCTTTTGACAGGGTGGCAGACCTGGAATCAGTCCTGCTAATGGGTGACTTCAATGCACATGTTGGAACAGATGACCAGACATGGAGGGGTGTGATTGGGAGGAACTGCGCACCTGACCTTAACGCGAATGGGTTGAAATTATTGGACATCTGCTGTACTAACAGCTTGTCCATAATGAATACCTTCTTCCAGCACCGAGAAGTCCATAAGTATACCTGGTACAGGGATACACTAGAACAAAGGTCTCTGATTGACTTCTTTATAGCCTCAGCAGACCTATTTTCCTCAGTGTTGGACGTTCGTGTGAGAAGAGGGGCAAAACTGTCAACTGACCACCACCACCACCTTGTTGTGTGCACTCTATGGCTTCAGAAACCAGTTGCTACCATCAAAGCTGGTAGGCCTAAGCAGCTATACCACGTGAAATGGGAGATATTGGAAAATGAGGCTGTGAGGAAGAATTTTGCAGATGACATTTCCTCCAGGTTCAAAGAGATTCTCGAGCATACTGCAGATGTTGAAGAGGAGTGGAGGCTGTTCAGAACAGCTGTCACTGCCTCTTCACTCTCATGCTGTGGCAGAAAGCGGCTCAGCGTGGCAACGGGCAGTGAGAAAAGGACACCTTGGTGGAACCAAGAGATCCAAAAAACTGTCTGAGCAAAAAAGGAGTCCTATCTAACATGGTTTAGAGTCAGGTCACCTGAGATGCGTTTGTGGTATGCTGAGGCACGAAAAGCTGTTGCTGAGGCAGTGAAGACAGCAAAGCAGAAGGCTTGGGAATCCTTTGGAGAAAGATTAGACTCATTCTATGTAAATGTAAACAAAGTATTCGGGCAGACCATCCGCCGTCTTCGAGGGGGGAAATTGTGCACAGCAAGGGCAATTAAGGCCTCTAATGGTGCACTTTTAACAACTGAGAAGGATATGCTCCACAGATGGAGGGAATACTTTGAGAGCCTTCTTAACCCGAGTGGCCCAGCAGTTGTAGACATCCAGGAGGTGCAGAACTAGCAATGACTAGTCTCACAGCAGAAGAGGTCCATTTAGCAATAAAATCGCTAAAATCGGGCAAGGCTGCTGGCGATGATGAAATTCGGCACGAAATGCTAAAAGCCTTAAATCGAGACGGTGTTCTCTGTCTGACTCGAGTGAGTCAGGCTGCTTGGATATCTGGGCGAGCACCAAAGCAATGGCAGACAGGCATAATAATACCAGTCTTTAAGAAGGGAGACCAGAAGGATTGCAGTAACTATCGTGGCATCTCTCTGCTCAGCCTGCCTGGGAAAGTGTATGCTAAGTGCTTGGAAAGACAGTGCAGGAGCATAGTTGAGTCAAAGTTCCAGGAAGAACAATGTGGCTTTCGTCCTTGTAGAAGCACAACTGACCAAATTTTCACTTTAAGGCAAGTCTTTGAGAAATCTTGGGAATATGCCAAGAATGGCTACACATGTTTTGTGGACTTGGAGAAGGCATATGACCGGGTTCCTCGGGATAAGCTTTGGCAAGTATGGAGCATGGAGTGGATGGCGAACTATTAGCTGCCATCGAGTTCCTGTATGAATGCCCAAAGTTTTGTGTCAGGGTAAACAACACAACGTCTGAACCTTTCACAGTCTCTGTTGGCCTCTGCCAAGGGTGTGTTCTGTCACCCCTCCTTTTCATAATATTTATGGACTGGATTGATAGGCACAGCCGAGGCAGTGAGTGTGTCAGAATTGGAAGATGTAGCATTGGACGTCTGCTTTTTGCAGATGACCTAGTTCTGCTTAGCTCTTCCACAAATGACCTCCAGCAGACCCTGGATAGGATTGTAGCTGTTTGTGCAGACACCGGAATGAAGATCAGTGTTGCCAAAACTGAAACATTTGTGGTCTCAAGACAACCATCTCAGTGCACTCTAAATGTAAGTGGAGTCCCAATGAGGCAGGTGGAGAAGTTTAAATACCTTGGGTCCATATTCACGAATGATGTAAAATGGAACATAGAGCTAGATACTCGAATTGGCTTAGCAAGCTCAATATTGCGGGAGCTTGGCCGTTCGGTAGTATTGAAGCGGAAGTTAAGCCAGAAGGCAAAGCTGGTTATCTTCAATACAGTCTATGTCCCCATCCTCACCTATGGTCATGAGAGTTGGGTAATGACTAACAGAATGCGGACACGAATTCAAGCGTGAAATGAGGTTCCTTCGAGGGGTTGCGGGGCTGACAAGACTCGACAGGGTCAGAAGCTCTGTAATTCAGGAAACCCTCAATACTCAACCGCTGCTTCTCCGTGTTGAGAGATCACAGTTACATTGGTATGGGCACCTGGTCAGAATGCCACAAGAGAGGCTCCCTCATCAGGCCCTTTTTTCCAAGCCAGAGGGTATGAGGCCGTGTGGAAGGCCAAGGACTCACTGGATAGATTATATCCAAAACCTTTGGTGGACACGTTTGGGAATCCCACCAGAACACCTGAGCTTGGTGGCAGAGGATCGTGACCATTGGAAGTTCCTCTTGCAGCTGTTGCCCCCACAACCCAATTAGGAAAGGTGGGCCTTGAAGATGTATGTATGTATGTATGTATATAATTAAATTGATTTTTCAGTTAATTTTTTGTGCATCAAGATTCTAGTCATTTTAGGGTAAGATGTCGAGGAGTAAAAAAGTGGATGTTAGCGAACATAGCAAGTTATCGTTACTATTTATTGCCTCTACGTTTTAACTAAAGCTGGAATTATTATGTTTATTACTGCAACTTAAAAAAATCAAAGCTGGAGTTGAATAAATCTTGTAATAAATAAATGTTGCAATTCCATAAATATGATGATTGTTGCTATAATTTTTATTACCGTAAATTCAAAATTTTTATTTTTAGTGAGAATATCTGAACTTTACAGTTCATGATGTTCCAATTTTTACATTGATTAGCAAGCTTAATCTGATTGCTATTATAACATAAAATGAAAGCCAAACGGCTATTTTTCTGGCATCCTTAATAATAATTAAGGGGATACAAATCCCTTGTTGTTCAACTGCCAGTAAGCAAAACTCTAAGATCAAGAACTACGAATGTATGAGTTTCATATATACCGAAAAACTATTGGCGAATCCAAGTGTAAATGACCACTTTGTAGTACAACACCAAGGCAACTCGAAGCAAAGGTGGAAAATATCAAATGAGAAAATATCAAGGATAGTGAGGGAGCTTGCTCCACCTTGGCTTCGAGTTGCCTTGGTGTTGTACTACCAAGTGGTCATTTACACTTGGATTCGTCGACAGTTTTTCGGTATATATGAAACTCATAGATTCGTAGTTCTCGATCTTAGAGTTTTGCTTACTGGCAGTTGAACAACAAAGGATTTGTATCTCCTTAATTATTAATTTGATTGCATTTAAATTATTTTTCTTTAAAAAAAAAAACTTTTATTCTTATACTAAATTATTACCATACCTTTTAATATTTTTTCGGTATTCAGAATTTTGTGTAGCAACTATGATGCTTGTCAAACAAAATCAACGTTCTCAAAATCAATAATCAACACTGCAATTGAAATCTTTCACAGATTTAATTTAAAGAAAGATGTAATTAAAATCTTTCACAGAAAGATTTTAATTACATCTTTCTTTAAATTAATTATAATTCAATTACATGGAATATTTAAAAGTGTATATAAAATAATATATATATTTGGAATTACATTAAAAGATTTTAAACTATTTAGAAAATTTAATATTAAATATAAAGTATCGTAGAAGTTGTATAATTATTTATAATCCGTCGATATAAGCTAGTCATTTATTCATATAAAATGACTTACAAGGTTGCTAGTTTAATATTACCAAGATTTTTTTAATATTAATATTCATTGTATACATGTGAAATTCGTTTGTATTTTTGGGAAGAGACACAATAAATTAATTGTGCACCAGAAAGGGTCAAATATCGTAGAACAGTAAAGGAAATTACAAAAAACGGTAATTAAACTGATAGTTTATTTACCGTTATTTGACTAGTACTTGTAAAGCAGTATACTGTATACAAGTGTATGTACCTAATAATAATATGGTTAATGTAGTTGTCGCAGTCTGTAAGAATATATTATTCAATTAATTATTATTCTTATTTTACTGTTACTCGTTTATTTTAACAAAACCAAGATACTACTGTTTCTATTTTTGTATTTTTTAAGCTTTTAACGTAATTGTTTATATTATTTATATGTTTATTTTGGATTTCATAAATATTTATTTCGCTTTTGATAGATTAATACACATAATGATGCTAAGAAAATTTGAATCCGGAGCTAGTAAAAGAAAACGACCTAGAGAAAATGAAAAACAGCTAAATAGTCAAAAGGGGACAATTTTGTCTTTCTTGCGTTCTGAAAATGAAGAATTTCGAAGAACTGAAGTTGTATTTCACAGTTCTCGGAATGAAAACGAAACATTGGTATCATTATCAGGAGGAGATGAAAGTGAAAGTGAAGAACATCAAAATGATGTGGAAAACATAGAAGGAGAGAAAGAAGTAAATGAAACAAATCAAGAGGATTCTGAAGAAAATTTTCAATCGGAGTCTGTACTTACCAGCAAGCAAGCTCTCTCTTATCCTACCGATATAGCAGTGTGGCCACTTACTATTAATGAATAGTTTATCGAGCATATTGTAATAAATATGCCCTAGAATGTTGGTAAAATCGAAAATTTAAAAAAATCATACACAGAACCCAGTACAATATATGTCAGAAATGTAAATATATCACATTTTTACCGTAAAAAGGAGAATGGAACAAAGGAGAAACGAGGGTGGCTAATTTTTTCAGAAACCAGCAAAGCAATTCTGCTTTTCTGGTTTCTGAAATTTTTCTGAAAAAAAGAAAACCAAGTTCTGTAAATAGTCGAATTGATTCTGAATTGATCACAAACAAACACAATCTGAAGAAAATTTTTGGAGAGGTTTTAAAAAGAATAATAGCTACCATTAAGTTATGAGTAAACTAGGGCTAGCATTTAGAGGAAATACAAATGATATTTTTTCTGATTCTTGCGGAAATTATTTATCGTGTTTACATTATTGAAGTGAATTTGATGATTCATGAAAATGTATGCCAACTGTAGTTCTGGCATATCAGATTATCTTTCTTACCATGCATGTGATGAATTCCTAGCGTTAATAGCTAAAATAAGAAGAGAAATATTAATATCAGAAATTAAGGAAGCTACTTATTTTGCAATAATACTCGATTCAACGCCAGACATTGCCCATAAGGACCAACTTGCTATGATATTTAGGTATGCTGCCGCAAATTCTGACAATTGAGAAACATTTAACGGGTTCATCAGAATATAAACACAACATAATTATATTTAGAAGAGGTAGTATTAAAAAAATTAGAAGAATTATCTTTGGATATAAAAATGTGCAGAGGGAAAAGCTATGATAACGCTGCCAATGTGAAAGGTATCTATGCAGGTTTACAAGCTAGGCTGAAAAAACGTAGTCCCTCTGCACATTATATACCGTGCTCTAGTCATTCCTTAAATTTAATTGGCAACTATGCCGCGGAATCTTGTCCGGAATGCAATATTTTTGTTTTATTCAAAATGTATATAATTACTTTTCATCTTCAACAAGAAAATGGGGTATACGCCTTAAACATTTAGAAAAAAAAAAAAAACATCTTTAGCAGTTAAAAGATTAGGTGGTACGCAAGAGCTGACGCTATATTGGCTTTGAAACGTAGACATAAACAAATTAAAGACGCATTACTTGAACTATCCATTTCTCTTCATGAAAAACCTATTTCTAAATTAGAGCTCATCATTGGCTGAACATTTTGACAAACCAGAAACAGTAATTTTAACAGTTATGTGTGGACAAAATTTTTCAACGAATAAATGCTACTAGTAAATCTCTACAATATCCCGATATGGCTTTGTTTTTAGATAATAATTTGTTACACTCTTTAGTTGGTTTTATTTTAGATATAAGAAATAGTTTTGCTGCTGTAAACGAAGAAGCGAATTTATTAACAGATGAGACAAAATTTAAAGATGAAAATGAAAGAGTTAAAAAACGAAAAAAAAAATGAGTGACGAAGTTTCACAATCTAACAATGAGAAAGGAAAGGAAATTTCGCTGTGAACACTTTTAATGTCATTTGCGATAAGTTAATTTTGGAAATTAATGAAAGAACTAAAAGATATTTCGACATATTAGATATGTTTGACATTTTTTGAAGGAAAATATAGATCAAGACAAGTACAAGACTAGTATTGATAAAATTTTTCAAATTTATGGGACTGATATTGATCCAGAAAAATTTACTGATGAAGTTAAGTAATTTTTAATAAAGATAAAGGAAGAAAATTCTTCAATTAAAAATATATGTACAAATTTATAAACGATGGGTTAAGGTCTACTTTTCCGAACGTAGAAACAATTTTAAAAATATTTTTGACGACGCCTATTTCAAATGCAAGTGCTGAACGCTCGTTTTCAGTGTTGAAACGAATAAAAAAGTATTTAAAAAGCAACTTGCACCAAAATAAAACAGTGACCTGTCGTTATTATACATTGAATCAGATGTAATGGACTCGATCAATTATAGAAAAAAAAAACTTTTAGTTATTTTTTTATTTAAATTTGAACTGATTTATTTTTATACTTTTTTAAAATGCAAATATATGTATACCAATGTTGTATCGTGTTATTAAAATTAGTTATTGTGAAAATGTTTTATTTTCAATAAACTTAAAAAATGCTTATTTTTGAGGGCCTCAGAATGATGTTGCGCCTCGGGCCTCCAAAAGTAAAAATGCTGCCCTGGCTCTAGGTGCTATAGTCTCAGGGCTCACCATGCTTCGCCTTCTGAGAGGTTTACAACTACTATAAAAAAATTTTACCCACTGCACCATCTGTACATGTTTTCAAAGGTGTATGTATTTTGAACGCACATCCAGGCTATGATGTAATGTTTACTCGTCGAAACGTGTCCTCTTCATGAAGCATTAGTACATTTTCTGACTGAATTTTATTGATGTTTGACAATTGTACTGATGATGTTTTAGGAATCATGCGAAGTCTGGAAACAATTAGGGGAGCCTTTAACAGCAATAAATGCAAAAATATATTATCGGTGATATTGCTATTGAGTGAATGAGCACCGGATACCTAATACACCCGGAATATTCGCCCCTGATATATATGTTTATATCATTTAAAGATACGAAGAAATTTTATACTTGGTTTTAATCCTTTTCCCAAGGAAGCAAAACAATGCTTTGCCTGTTAAATATATTCACGTCTGAGCTATTTCTATATAGAGGCTAATGACTTCATATCACTTGTCTTAGTATGTATCCCACAATGTAAAGCACATCCCCTTTCGGACCTGTATAATGTAATGCACAATGGGAAGGGCACCCAGAGACCGGTGATGAGACCTTTATTGAGGTCTCATCAGTGGGAGCCAGACCCGGGAGAGATACAAGATGAAATAATGCAAAGGTCATATATATCTCATATACAAGTAGATAAAAGGTGCTTGACCTTATTAATAAAAATCTCAGGATGAGAGGAAGATGTAGAAAAAAACTTTCTACATCTTTTTGTCATTAGCTTCTTTAGGTGTGCAGTAAACAGTGTTTTTTTCTCATATAGTGAAACATGTTGAGTATCCATAACTATAAAATAACACTATGGCACAGTAAATAACTTTTTTATTATGTAAATATTTTGTCTGATGTATTATAAGATATTATCAATACAATTATCGTACAACAATAGGAATTGAATTCAACAAAAAAAAAAAACAGTAGCGCGCATTCTTAAATTGTAATCCCTGTACGTAAACTGCCACGTGTTCATGAATTAAACCTAATGGGCTAAGACAATTAGCGACCTCGTCCATAAGGGCTGTAGGGCTGCATTGAATGCAGCCGTTATGGACGAAATGGTTGGAATTAAAATAAATTAAATTATAACAGATAAATGTATTTAATACAACTGAAGATAACACTTTCCCAAATTTTGGAATAGTGAGACAGTCTTTCCGAATAGGATTAGGTCTATGAAGTAAGGCTTCAGCACTTTCTTTACATAAATGTTCATGTTTGTATATGGATCTATGTAGCAGCTTAGCGTCTTGATGTTTTATAATTGTACTGATGATGTCTTATACGATGAAATATTTACATAATAAAATAGTTATTTACTGTGGCATACGTGTTATTCTATAGTTATAAATAATCGGTTGTTGGTGTTTCAGAGGTGATGAAGGTCATCTGCTTGGCAGTTTCTCCCAACTGGACCAGCTAGTTTCACAGAGCCCTTTTGTGGCTATTTCATAATTCATAGAATGTATGTTCGGAATTTCTCCATCTCGTTTCAGAGAATATCGCAAGTATGAAACCTTTAGTCATTTAATGTGCTTATGTGAAGTTAAAGTTTACCTTTGACCACATTATCCCGTCGATATTGGAGATTCTAATGCATTCTTGAACAGCATCCATGCCTGCAGTGGCGCCCCCAGGGAGGAGGACAAAGGTTCCCCTGCCAAGAAAAGGAAAAACACTAGAAAATTTTCCAAAAATCTTTTCCTAATTAAAATAAATAAATAAATTAATTTTTTTTTATTTATATTGTGTCGTGTCTTCTATTTCTATACTACTTATGAATTAGCGGTCACATAATGTGGGAATACCCTAGCTCTCGGGAATCGCGGCCACTGCTGAACGCGAGGTGAACGAAGTATTGCTTCTGACGGAGCGTTTCTTCTTTTGCCTGAGCCGGGCCAAAGGAGATCACGGGTATCATGTATTGGCGATCACTGCATATCCGTGGCGACCGGTGAAAATTTTAAGTGTGGGTACTGCATATACAAAAAAAAAAAAAAAAAAAAAAGAAGAAAAGAAGAAAGGGAAAAAAAACACCTTTTTTTTCCTAATCAGTAACGAATTTATTAATAAATAAATTTACGTATTAAAAATTGCTTTATTAAAAATATTTCATCCTCACCACGAACAAATACCAATAATAAAAGTTTCGTATCAATAGCAATGACAAGTGCAAACGAATATCGAATATCAGTGTTAGATCACAGTGCATTTGTTTCTTGTAACGATAATTGAAAAAATATTATTCTTTTCATATTTTCAACAGTGACACTCGTCGTAATTCACCCTTGTATCTATAATAAATAAATGATTATATGTTATTTTAACAAAATAAAATAAGATTTACAAAAAATGGTTCACCAGACACATGCACCAATAATAAACGTTTCATATCTCAGAGAAATAAGGCGCGTAAGCTTACTAAAATTACACTGCCGTTTGAGCAGTTACAGTTGGGAATGACGTAACGTGCCATGACAAGAGCAAACGAATATCGCCGTTAGGTCGCAGTGCATTTGTTTCGTAATCTAAGGCGTTAACCCAATAATTCCAATTATTAACTATTCAATCAATGTCAAAACATAAGCTGTAACGTTTAATATGTTGTACTGCATTTATAGAATGTTGTAAGCATTGTTATTATTTATAAACACAAACAAAATTTAATTTTTTCATTTTTCCTTGGGGGTATCGCAGTGCTTATGTATTGGTCGCTACTGCTGCAGATGCTCGGTCATAGGTCGTATGCAATGCGTAGCGTGTATTCTCAAATCGTATACTTAACTCCCCCCCCTCCCCAAGATTAAATCTTAAGTGCGCCACTGCATGTCTGCGTAGTAGCTGCTGCAGCATAAAATTCGTTATGGAACACGATTAATTAAACCCTGATCCAACCAACCTGTATTCTCGAAAGTGAATTTATTTAAACCACTAGGAAATAAAGAAAATTGAAACACATGCGCCATCAAACGGTAAAATGTTTAATTTTGATAAGATGGCTGCCTCCTTATTTACCATGTGTTTGCGTAAGTCGTTGCCTGTTGTTTTTGTACTTGGTGCTACCGGCACTGGAAAATCAAAGCTAGCAATTGAATTAGCTATTAAATATGGCGGAGAAATAATAAGTGCGGATTCAATGCAGGTATGTTGATTATGGTTAGTTGCTCTTCAGACCGCGAAGGCAGTTTACTTCAGGAGTTTACAGTAGAAGCCGAGCCAATTTTCAACGTCTTCAGTTCATTAATGGTTCAGTAAATTTTTTAAAGTCAGCGTTGCATAGGCATAAAAGCATTTTTCTCTCCTCTAGTATTCTGCATCAGTGCCTTAAGTGAACACGAATCACAGTGATCATACACGGTGCTAATGTACTATAGGTTGCCCACCCTCCTCGATTACATCGGAGATCCGTTCCTACGGACCGACGTGAGGCAATTTTCGATGCAAGTCGGAATTACCATAGCCTAAGTTACTCACCTAACTTAAAACACCCTAAAGTCATACATATATATATCAAGAAACAGAACTAGGCCCATAGGAAAATGAAAGGGAAAACATAATTACTGTATAGTGCAGAAAAATGAAACTGTAATAAAAAAAAAAATTAAAACAATCTTTTCGTTTTTTCTTGAATTAACATGAGGCTAATTGGGTTACGGCGTTGATGCTGGTCTTCCAGCAAAAGAACAAGAAGCCTTTCCATCTCAGTCATGAGCCTACTACGTTTTTTCGTAATCACAGTCAATTTCATTGGGGCCAATCCTTTCATGTGCTCAAGGATATGAACTTTATCCTTGATAATAGTCCCTACTGTGGTATGACTTAAGTTCAGCGTGCGACAGATGTTCGTTGGCGTTTCTCCCTTTTTTGCCCTTTTAATAATGTCTAATTTCACTCCTAATGTAACGGTTTTTCCTTTTCTTCGACATACTGCCATCAGAAGAGTCTGCTTTACGTTTGGAAGCCATATTGAAGGGTAAAAAAGTCACAAAAAAACACAAACACAAAAGTGAGAGAGCAGATGTAAACAAAGTAAAAAAGTAAACATGGTACCCAAAGATTGTATGCTGGGACTCGAGCTACACCACCTCTCCCAAACAAACGGCGCATAATGGCGTATTCTTCCGCTGCGCTCACAAACAAGTTCGCCCGTAACGTTTGAATTTTACATCGCACTG
Source organism: Typopeltis vanoorti (assembly GCF_054136105.1). NCBI lineage: Eukaryota > Metazoa > Arthropoda > Arachnida > Uropygi > Thelyphonidae > Typopeltis > Typopeltis vanoorti. The sequence goes on from NC_143552.1 coordinate 41,323,259, forward strand.
CTTCAAGTCTAAATTTATTTTTTAAATTATTTATGGGATTACCGCTGTGAAGTCGAAACGACGCATGTCGAGGACCCCCCCCCCCCCGTATATATAATACAGTGCTTATATAGCATTTATATATATTTAACGTTTAGTTTAGTAGTTCCTTGGCAGTAAGGAATGATGGCAGCTGCAATCACAAATTGCATGTCACTAAGTCCTCCACCGTTTAAGAACTCTATTATACATAACATAAAAAGGACTTAGTGACATGCACATTGCTTGTGGCATGTATGTGTCCCGGGAGTTGGATATGTGGCGGGTGAGAGAAGGGGAAGTGCGTATATGCACAAAATGTAGGCATTGGGAGGAATTAAGTGAATTAGATATTTCAATAACTGACCTAGTTGCGTTAGGGATGGGAAATGAATGTCGAGAGGTGACAAATGTCTTGGACAAGGGAGATGCATATACAGTGGCACACTTAGATTTTGCAAAACCTTTTGATAGAGTGCTACATGACAAGCTTTTAAATAAACTGAAAGAAATGGGATTGGATAACTAGTGAGTTGGATTGGTGTTGGACTGACTGTCAAATACATATCAGAAATTTATATATACGGATAGTGTCGCTAGAGGTTTGTTGCATAGGTCTGTATTGGGACCATTGTTATTCAATTTGTATATTAATGATATTGGAATAGGCTTAGCTGGTGATATGCAGTTATCAGTTCATTGTTGCAAAGTATAAGGTTTTGAAATTTGGTAAGCAATAATTTGTAATGCAAAGCATATACTTAGTGAAGAAACTTTAAAAGAGCTAATGGAGATGAGAAAACTGGGATTGTTGGTGGACAAGGACATGAAATTCAGGGGCCACATTGTACAAGTTATGAAGTTGTCATATCAGATAATGGCAGTGATGCAGAGGATCCTGTTATGCAGAAATAGAGTGTTGTGTCGGAAAAAAAAAAATGATGAGTCACCTTTTTTTCCCACCCAACATTAAGTTGTCTCAGAAGGAGTGGATAGGGACATGCTTATGCCTCCGGATGGGAAATGTACCGACTAATGTCCCAAGGACATGTATATATCCAAGTGTGTAAGCTCTGAACAGTGTTAAAATGACCAATGAGTTTAATAGAGAATAGTTGTAAATGAATTAGAATATAAAATCATGTATAAATTGCCAAGTAAATATGTATAAGCTAGAGCATGTTTTAAGCCATGTAAAAACAGTCCGTGGCAACGCGTCCAATCGGCAGTTGCCGTATGCCTGACGACACCGCCGAGTGAGGGAGCTGTTTTGAGGTATAAAGGTTTTGGCGGGGATTCGAATCGTTCTCTTTTTCTCTTGTCTCTTGTCTCCGGGTTTCGTCGGCACCTAGTTTCCTGTCGGAGAGCTGTGTAGAGCTCCGCCACGTGTAGCAAGAATTCCCCCTTGCTATGTATGCTGCGTGGGCCAAGGCTGCAACAGTGTATTCAGATCCATAAGAAGAAAGAGCCACTGATGAAATCGACGTCAGTGTTCAAATCTGTGTATGAGTGTTTTTGGTTCGTATGGAAACAAAGGAATAGCAAGGCTGTCATCAGTGAAGATACTGTAAGCAGACCAGAATATCCAGTTCAAAGCAAGAACGGCAAGCGTAAGATTTTCTTATGTTAAATGTTGGATTAAGTAACTGTGGAATAAGGAAGCATACTACTTCCGTGTAGTGCTATAAGAACAGTCAGCGATTTGGACACTTTTGTCTGCGGTTGAGAAGAAAGCATATTAAGCGCCAGGCGAATAGGAGGCCGAGGTCCGAACTGTTTGTGTAATTTAGGAACAGTAATGTTATGTGGTCAGAACGTAATTAAATGTTAGCTAAAATTTTGGAGGGAGGATTAAGCAAGAATAAGAAGTATTACCCTAGAGAAGTTCATGTCAGAATTATTGAGTTGTCTTGTGTATATATGCAATATTACATGTGTGATAATATTAGGTTACTTAGTTATAATATAAGAGTCTGAGAATAGATGTTACGTATAGAAGTGAGAAATTTGTGTCAAGTAAGGGACCATAATATAGAAGTTTTGGATGTGATTGATTAAGTAAAGGGAACCCAGACTCTTTTAAGACTAAGGATTTGATTAACATGTATACTTGTCTTTGTGCCATAATAAATGTGTTTCTTTATATACAATCAAATGAGTTTGTCATACTTTCTGAGGATTGAGCTACTGTTTGAAAATTTACGTGCCATGCATTAAGGGGGAAACCAATAGTGATATAAGAATCGGGACCATGACTGCATGCCTCATGATCCCTACATTTTCTTTAAGTACTCTTGGATATTGTATCAGAGTTTAGTTGCCAGCTGGCGCAGTCTTTAATCAATACAAATTTGTCGGCAATCGAATATCTGATATTAAGTGATACAAAAATTAATGTTAACTGTAAAGTTAAAGTAAAGACAGTTAGAGATATAACAATAAGGCAGTCACATAGTCACACAGCACACCAGACGACACAAAAGAAGAACATAACAAGAGGTTATGATTTCATCGTATAAGGGCTTGATAAGGCTTCTTATGGATTATTGTGCACAGGATACATTAGGATCTCAAGAAGATTCATGAAGTTGGTAATTGGTCTTTCGAATGTGGAGTATGAAGCCAGATTGAAGGAATGTAAATTGTAATGCTTTGTGAATAGGAAGAGGAGAGAGGGGGGGGGTATTATTGAGACAAGCCACAGGATCAGATCAGATAAGTTAGCCAGGGATTATTATCAGGTTGAGGAGGGGAGGGGGGGGGTAAAACAAGAAGCCATCCCTAGAAACTGTATAAGGAGAGTGTGAGCAGAGGAGTTAGGAGTTGATTTTTGCATGGTGAGTGGAATGTGTTGCCTGAGTGTGTTATGAATGTAGATGCATTGAATCAGTTTGCATTCCTGGGATAGTTTTATATGTTAGAGCAGCCTTTCTCAATCTTTTCTCTGGAGATACCTTTAAAATAATTTTCATTTCTCAGGGAACCCCTTGCATAAAAATTATATATTTATAAGCATAGCTGGATGGGCTTTGTGTGTGATAACGTGTACCTCCCGTGATGAGTCTCTGACTCCATTGAGGTCAAATGTTAATAAAGAATGAAAAAAGAAATCTACGTGGCAGCTTATGCTTACATCACTATTTTATTTTATTTTATTTTTTTTCTTAAATTACATTTTCTTATTGCTGGTTATACTCCATAGAGCATAGGAAACTGGTTGAATAAATTTTATTATTGTTTTCTCCTTGTCTTTCATAGTGGAAATAATATCATTGTCAGTTTGTGATTTGTCTTTAGAGCATTTCCCTGCAGGTGTTTGGCTAAGCTGCTACATCTATACTTGCTGCTGTAGACACCTGGGTAGAGTATATAGGATCTGTTGCTTTGCTGATAAGTTGCATATTTTCTCAGTAGCCAGAAAGTGATTTTTACATGGAACTTTTAAACTAAGATTAAAAGCTAAGCTTTGACCTGTGATACTGTAATACCACTCTCAAAGTCATTGTTCTGTTGGATGTTGAAGTAATAAGTGGCATTATTATTAATCTCCCTAATCATTGTAGTTTAGTGTTTTAATGTGGGGGGGGAGGATTCAAGAATTTCACTTCAGATAGAAGTGCATTTCTTAAAAGCATAATTAAACAGGATTGTTGAGTGGTTTTAATCCATCTTTGTTACATATAAATTTAATAATATTTGCCAGTGATTTTTTTTTCTTTTCCGAATAAGATCTTTTTTATTCTTTTGCTAAATATAGGTTTACCAAGGACTTAATATAATTACCAATAAGATAACACAACCAGAACAGCAACTTGTCCCCCATCATATGATCGGATTCCTTGATCCTGGGAGCTATTTCACTGTAGTAGATTTTCGTAACAGAGCTCTTCAAATCGTATACTTTTTTATTTCTATAAATTCCTGTATTTTATAATAATATGCACAGTTTTACATTATTTAATGACCAACTTGGAAACTGTTGTGATGAGTTTTCCTAGTATTGATTTTATTTGATATTCTCAGCATTTATTATCATTTCTTTAAAAATCATTTCTGACTGGAAAGTCAGTAAATATTTGAATACTGAACACAAATAACAGATATAGCAATTCTCGTAGAAAGGCTTATACATTGATTATACATGATTATTAATTAACTTAAGGAATTCACAACGTACACTAGAATATAAATTAAACTTTAATATATATTTCCAATATTTTGGCATTTTCAAAGGAACTTAAAATAAAGACACGTGCACGCAGGCACTACACAGAGTAAATGAGGACGAAGCAAGGGAAGCTATTGTTTCTCCTAAAAGTCCTGATGGTGCCTCCTAGCAGGCTACGTAGGTATTCTTGGCCGTTGGGCTGAAGGTTTCCTGATGTACGTCTCCCAAATTTGGGGCAGTCTCATGCAACCAAATTTGTTGAGGTTTGGCATGTTTCTTAGGTCCGAGGCTGATTCCATGAAAAGTCTTTAAAATTTGAACTTGCTACAATGTATTATTGTGGCTTTCTTCCACTGTATTCTGTGGCGTGTATCCAGAGCATGGTCTGCAAGACCAGAGTGGCTATACTGGTGAGAACGGATGTAGTCCTTGTGTTCTGAAATTCTGATATTCGCTGTCCTGCCTGTTTGGCCAAAGTAGGACAGGGAGATGTACATCAGGAGACCTTCAGCCCAACAGCCAAGAATACCTACATAGCCCACTAGGGTGCACCATCAGGACTTTTAGGAGAAACAATAGCTTCCTTGCTTCATCCTCATTTACTGTGTGTAGTACCTGCATGCACGTGTCTTTATTCTAAGTTCCTTTGAAGATGGCAACATGACGTTGCCGAAATATAGTGCGTTGTGAATTCCTTAAGTTAATTAATAATCATAAACAGATATAGCACAACAGATATATCTGTAGTGTGGCTATTATAACTTGTTTCTTATTTGGATTTAGTTTCTGTTAGCTACATTCTTATCAGCAGTAACTTTTATGGATCTTTTAATTTTACATTATTGTTAAGAACGTTTTATAATCTAAGCAGTCAGTTACAGATATAAATTGAAATATGTTCTGGGTTGTTATTGGTAGCCATATTTCTGGTATGAAATGAAAGTATAATTGATTTTATTTTAGATTATATGAGATAGTACTACTTGCACAGACTACAGTTCAAACCCCTTCCCCTCTCTCTCTCTCTCTCCACACTCAAACTGTTTGCTTCATGTAGTGAATAGCACTTTCCAACAAACAGGTTATAAATTTGATTTCCAACTCAGGCTTGGAAATTTGTGAATGTCTAGTTGCTAGAGGAATTTCATTGCCAGGTGTAAAAAACCTTGCTTGTTGGAAACCTTGAACCTGCAGTGGTTTTAAAAAAGGTCCATGCTTGAGCTGTGAAGCATAGTTTCTAGATTATCTATTCTTAGTCCACCCTGCCTGCTAATGTGTAATAGGTTTCACTTTTCATGAATGTGATTTACAGTAAATATATCATTATTAATAGTTTTTACTTTTTGTTGGCATTGAATTCTTCTTCTTTGAGTGCTATCGGAGGTCGGCGACCACCTTGGCAAATTTTGAGTGATCCTAAGCCACCCCTGGCGCCTATGCCGCCCAACCCCATGAGTTCCAGACCGGTTATCCTTGAATTCTGATGACTCAAATTTTGAAAACTCGAAAGGGGGTTCTGGCGCCCAATCCGCCCGAGTTCTGGACTGGTAGGCCAGTTCTCCTTGAATTCTGATGACTTGAATTTTGAAGACTCGACACTCAGGGTAGCCCCTGAGTTAAAAAAAAAAAAAAAAACATGATACAAAAACGTTGCAAAAAAGGCTTATCATTTTATATTATAGGGTAGATTGACTGTGAAAAAAGGTACACTCCCGTATTTTAATCAGAGAAAATCTTTGCATTAATGTTTACTTTGAGGGAATAAGAAGTTAAAGTTTCTTTGCAGTCTTTATCCTGTGTATATGTATGTTTTCCTAATGATGACCTCAATGCAGAGGTCAAAACATAGAATATTACTTTCTTAATGAACCTTTCATCAGATTTATAGTTTGCTGGATCAAGGAAAAATACCAGTTGTTGTAGGGGGGACAAATTATTATGTTGAAGCTCTCTTGTGGAAGGTTTTGATTGAACCAGAGGTATGTACACACGCATTGTGTAATATTGTATAATATCTGATATCTAAATTTATTTCTCAGTAACTATGTTAATAAATCCCATTTAATTCAAACTGATAATTTATTGTACTTTAATCCACAGTATATCCCATTTTGAAGAAGAATCTTCAGTCAGAATGGTTAATAATAAAATCATAAGTATATACTAAATTAGAAGAAACCAACTAATTTTACCTCAGATTACCTGGGGCTTCTTCAGGGTAATGTATATAAATGTACGGTTGAAAAATACATGATATAAGTTAACAAGAGATGCTACAGGAGCTTTTGTGTGGATAGTTGAAAAATGTGTGGAGACAGTGAAAGATGGCATGAATCCTCCATTTCCTAGCATTGTTTGGAGATGATTGACTGAAAAAGTTGAAATGTATGAAGCGATCTAATTAAAGACTTCCAGATGTTACTTAGGATCAGTCCTTGATGCTTGTTGAGTGAGCCATGTGAAAAATGAATGGTGGATTGTTTTATCTGATGAGAAAAAGTTTTTTTCTAGATAAACATAGACTTTGTTCCAGTCAATGTCATGTGTATGGGAACAGGGTTAAGCTAAACTCAATCTCTCTTCCCTACTAGAAGCTATATTTTTCCTTATCTCAAAACTTCTAGAAGTGTGACTTGTATAAGAAGCCAAGGAACAAGAAATTTTCTAAACCCCAGGGTGTTTATAGATGGGATTATTGTCTTTGGGAGAATGACGGCAACTACATATAGTGAGAATAGGTTTGAATGTCATTGTGATGTTATGAGATTTGAGCAAATTGGCAATTTTGATCGAATGCTTGCCTTGTAAGGCATGGAAACCTCTATAGTACACATCAAGATTTGGCCACAGAGATTAGAGAATAGTATTTTTTGGATTAATTTCCTTGGATATCTGTTGAGAACAAATTGGTTGAGTAGAGAAGTCATAATTTATTTTATTTCTATCTCCATTTTGACAGAGATAGCATATTTTTTTATGAATGATGCCTATTTTTTTGTTAAGGATGGTGAAACCATGAATGGATGTAATGTTTAATGTGAGTGGGCTTGTAGTAAATGTCTAATGTGAAATTGTTCCAAGATGTTTCTGAGATAATAACATAGAAAGGATAATTTGATTTATTTTCAACTTCCAAAGTGAATTTTATTTTTTTGGTGGAAAGAATTGAGAGAGATTAGAAAACTATTTAAATCTGTGATGCCATGCTTCCAGATGACAAAGATATCACACATGTATCTTGACCAGATGGCAGGTTTCAGGTTGGCTAGTACAAGAAACTTTTTTTTTTCTTCGAAGTTTTCCATGAAGAGATATGCACATGGGGGAAATAAGGTACTTCAGATGGCTAAGTCAAAGAAGTTGTTTATAGCGATGATTGTTCCATTAAAAAGTCATGGCTTTCTATAGAAATAATGTGGTCAGAAGTAAAATAGTAATAAATAATAAAATGATTGAGCAAGTTCATAATTTCAAATACCTAGGCTGTAAACTATCTTACATAAATGAAATAGATATTAATTTTAAGATGACAAACTTAATAAAAATCACTGGAGTAATTAATAGAACCTTTAAACCTAACTACTTAAAGAAACACACAAGAATCACAGTCTACAAAACAAGCCAAATCTACACTATTATATAGAAGTGAGAGCTAGACCTTTGGAGAAAGATATATATATATATATATATATATATATATATATACACACACACATATACAGAGAATTCAGGCAGCAGAAATGAAATTCCTTAGGAAAACAGAAAAACTCACTTTATTAGATAAAAAAAAAAAAAAAGAAATAGTGAAATAATTAAAAATCTCAAAATCAATCTCATAAGACTCAATGATTAAATATAGGAAAAACTGGCTAGACCATATAGCAAGAATGCAGAGAGAAAGATTACCAAAAAAAAAAGATCTTAATGTATAATCTTAGAGGAACAAGGAATAGGGGACAACCAAGAAGAAGATGGACTAAGTCCAGAACAGGCCACATGGCCTAGAACCTGGATAGGAAGACGACAACGACGATAAGCAAAAATGGTTAGAACATCTAAACTGAATGGACAATAGCAGATTGCCAAAAATACTATCATCATCATCTTCATCAAATTCCTGATATGTACCCTCAGGAAGAGTACAGGATAATTATGTTAGTACTACATGAGAAAAGTTACACTGCAAGAAATGAACATAAACTGGGTTGTATATTATCCAAAGAATTTTTAATAATAAAAATAAAATAAAAATTCTTCAGCCAATATGCAATCCAGTTTATGTTAATTTCTTGCATTTAATTGATGGTCAAAATGAATATAGAATCACTATAAAAAGTTACACTATTAAAATTTTAATCAACAGTTTTCCTCCAAATTAATCTGATATTTCTGTCTTCTAAGACACTTTATACTGTAACAATCCACCTACATCTTGGTCTTCCTCTGTCATTTTTCCTGCCAGCCTGGTAAAGAACACCTGTTTTGCTAATCTTTCCTCTCCCATTCTGTTTAAGTGGCTATACCATCTGAGATTAACTCTGCTAACACATTAGTGAATGCTAACAATGGCAAGTTGTTTCCTAATATCTTCAGTTTAGTATGACTATTGATGCCATCTGTTCACTCTACTAATCTTAGAACTCCCATATCAGAGGTTTCTAGTCTTTGATCAAGTGTTTTATTCCTAACCCAGGTCTCAGATCTGTAAGTTAAAATCAGTTTGAACATTGTCTTGTATACAGCTAATTTAGTGTTTTGATTTTGACTAATTTCTTTCTTATTCCATATAAATTTATTCAGCTGACTTTCTACCATACCAACTTGACTAATTCTGTTGTCTATTTCCATACTTAATTTACCATCTTCACTAAATAGCTGAAATGTTTTACAGTGGTATCTCGCTAATCTGAACTAATAAAAACCGCACTCGTTCAGATTAGCGAATTTCCCCCCAAGAGGCAATGATAACTAGCGTTTAAGACAAAAATAACAGATTCTAATGGTACATCAATTTAATTCTGTAAATAAATGAATTAACTGATAGAAAAAATGCTACTGTACTGTAATATAAAACTTAAAAAAAAAATAATACAGTATGCAAGTTTATTTTAGTAAAATATTTAGTTTGTATTTACCTGTATTGTTGAGGATTCTGATTTAATAAAATTGCATAGTTCAGTACATAACTTAATTTGCGTAAAAAAATATCACTTTCTTGTACACAACACACAAAAAGTTTCGCAAAATAACACAAGTTTTTTTTTTTTTATTTCTTTTTAAACAGTCACTGATTTTCTTTTGCTTCTTGGAAGCTAAACTTTTTTCGAATGCTTCTTCTCGGAGCTGCATTAGCAATAAAATTTTGTGGAATGACGTATCATTCTGCTTAGCCCATTCTATACACACATTAAAACCATCAACTGCTTCTTCGTGTTTTACTTTTTTTTTCTTCAAATTCTTTATCGTCCTCATCGTCTGCTAATTCATTCTGTAGCGTCATATTTATAATTTAAGCATTTGATTTGATTTCGAATTCACTTTCGGTTCTACCTGTAATCCATTCCGTAACATCTGTTTGTGAAATTTCAACATTCGGATTTATATTTTTAACCAAATTATGCCCGTTTTGAATATCCGCTTTTTGCGTATCACTCTAGTTATCTTCATAAATTCTAGAAGGCCACAGTTTTTTCCATGACGCTTGACAGCGGTGATTCATGCTGACAATAGAGTACGTACTGTACAGTATAAAAAAGCAAACGTGAACATGCAATAAATCAAAATAGGCCTGCAGTGTAACCATACAATCGATAGTATGAAAAAAATATATACTGTACTGTAATAATAATAAAATAAATAATAATAGTTAAAATAATAATTATTAAATAAAAATAATAGCACACAAAATAATAACAATACATAATAAATAAAACTTTTTTTTTCTTTCAAACCGCAATTCGGATTACTGGAGGGTTCGGATTAGCGAGATACTACTGTACTTGTTCTATAGGTTCCTACATTTATGACTCAGTTGATATTTTCAATGTTTCTGCCTATTTTCATTGTCTTTGTCTTGTTATTGCTTACCTTCATACCAAATCTATTACAATAGTTATTCAATTTAGTCAGGGAATCTTTCAGACTTGTACCAGATTCATTTAGAAATATAACATCATCTGCATAAAGTATAGAGCTGAGATTAACATCTTCAATTTTAATATCAGATTTAATACCATTTTCCTTCAGAATGTGATCCATATAGATAATGAATAACAGTGGAGATAATGTGCACCCTTTTCACACACTTGATTTTACTTTATATCATCTTTCTGTACCTCCTTCAATTTTAAATACTGACTTACAGTTTAAATAGATATTATGTATTGCAGGATATAATGCCCCATTTACACCATATAACTGTAGCATTTTGAAGAGCTTTCCTCTTGGCATTGTCATATGCCTTTTCCAGATCAACAAAAGAAATACAAATCCTTGTTATTCTTTGTATAATATAAGCATGTACACACAAGAAAGATATTTAATTAGCCAAATATTTCGGTCTGAAAATTGCAGACCATCTTCAGTGGCAATACAAGGTGGAATACTAACAATAGATCATTTATAAATAGAACAAGCTGCTGCGTGATGTTATATCACTAAGTATTAAAGAGAAATATTTTTAAGCAGAGACATGATTGAATTAAAAATATTAATTAATAATTTCAATAATTTTAAATAACAAAATTAATATGAATTAATGAGTTATCCTGATTAGACTTTCTCAGATTTTTGATACAGATATACAGTCATTCTGATTCAGGTCTGGACGATGGAGTAAGGCCTCTATGCTTTCTTTGAATAAATGTTCAAATTTATAGCGGGATCTATGTAAGAGGCGAGTTTTTGACCAAAGGTTGTTGTGGTTAGATTCTATCCCATGCTGAGCCAATACAGATTTTTTGGATTTGTTGTGATGAATGGAGGATTGATGTTCTTGGATTCTTTTTTCTAGAGAGCGTCCAGTTTGTCCAAAATAGGAGCGATCACAGTTGCAGGGAATTTGATAAACTCCAGGAAGAGACATAGTTGAGCGTTTGTCTTTAGAAGAAGGAAAATGGGAAGATAATTTGTTAATAAGTGAATAAGTAGCTGTTAACTCATATTGATATAACATCACGCAGCTTGTTCTATTTATAAATGATCTATTGTTAGTATTCCACCTTGTATTTTAAAACTGTTCTTGTATTGCCACTGAAGATGGTCTGCAATTTTCAGACTGAAATATTTGGCTAATTAAATATCTTTCTTGTGTGTGTGTGTGCTTATATTATACAATCTTTATGTCACAAGTATCCTTAAAAATATCTTGTTATTCTTTCTTTTAAGGTTACACGATGGTCAGCTTTCATAGTGAAGAATTTATGGAGACACAACACACATGTTAGAATAATTATTTTACTTATCATTAAGAAAGTAACATTCGACTTTTCGACCTCTGTATTGAGGTCATCATCAGGAAACTATACATATGTGCAGGATACATGGCACTACACTATACAAAAGTAAGATAAATCTGAATATTTGTTAATCATTTACCCTAGCCTGACCTCTGGTGGAAAAAAACAAAAACAGAACTACATTAAACTATTTCTAAAGTCCTCTCGTATTAAGATTTTCTTCTGTTTGGGATTGTTCTTGATGCCAAACGGGTTGAAGATGTGCAATCCAAATTCTGGGAATAATTAATCTAACATTCTTATTCAGATTTGGACGATATTTCAGCATTTCACAGGCTTCTTTGAATTTTCTTTCAAACTAAGTTTTGGTGCAGTGTAGGGACTTGGTGCCTTTCGTCAATTCTGTGACATGTTTGGAGTGCATGGTCTGACAGGCCTGTTTTACTATAGTGAAGGTATTTAATGTGGCATTTGTGTTTCATTTTTTCTAATTGCAATGGTGGGTCCTGTTTCCCCTATGTATGGTAGGTTACAGGTACATTGAATTTTGTAAACCCCGGTCCATACCTTACCGACCCAGGGGTTTACAAAATTCATTGTCAGACTACACACTCCAAAGAGTGAGTGGTCTGACATCGAAATCTACTTGTTCAGATTTGGATGAAACATCATCCAAATCACAACAAGAATGATGGATTAATTATTCAAGAATTTGGAAGGCCCATCTTCAACCTGATTAACATCCAGAACAAGCCCAAACAGAAGAACATCTTAATATGAGAGGACTTCAGAAATTGTTTAATTGTTTTTTTTTTTTACTCCAGAGGTCATGCTAGGTTAATGATTAACAAACATTTAGATTCATCTTACTTTTGTATAGTGTAGTGTAGTGTCATATAGCTTGTATCCTGTGCATATGTATGTTTTCCTAATGGTGACCTCAATACAGAGGTCAAAACATGGAATGTTACTTTCTTAATGATAAGTATTCATAATGTAAGTAGTCCAGGTGGCTTGGAAACCTTTGGATGCCTTGCTTGAGACATTAGCTTCATGTTGCCTGTGATTCATCTCTGGGGCTTCTTTTGTCTGAAGCACCAACAATGTACCACAAGGCAACACTACTGACAGGGGGGGGCAGGAAGGCTGTCTCAACACCCCCCCCCCAATCATCATTTGTTTATGAAAATTGTGATTGTATTTCTCACTTACCAGTTTCATGTAGCCATAAGAATAAATAAATGATAAGTAAATTAATTATTCTAATACATGTGTGTGTGTGTTGTGTCTCCATTAATTCTTCACTTGTTATATTCTCAAGATTTCTCGGCTATTTGTCTTAAAGTGAAAATCTGAACCTGACAATCTATTTGACCTGAATCTAGTTGCTTCTTCTTCACCACGCTTACTTCCACAATTTTTCTTAGCCATTCCTTACGTATACTTACATAAATCTTACCAGGAACACTCAGTAGGGAAATATCTCTGTAATTCTCACATTCAGTTTTATTTCCCTTTTTATAGATGGGTGCTGTGAGAGCTTTGCTCCAATATTCTGCAATTTGACCCTCTGAAGAGGCCTTCTGAATTATGCAGTGCAGCCACTGTACAACTTTTATACCTCCATATTTGAGCATTTCTGGCCAAATTTCATCTACTCCAGCCCTTTGACATTTCAAGTTTTTGATGACCTTTTCTACTTCAAGTATGGTTATGTATTCATGACTGCATTTCATTTCTGTTGGGAATTTTCTACCATTGTGCTGATACTGGTCATTTAATTTAGCAGTGTTTCATAGTAATTACTCCAGACATCTAGAATATCTTTACTTCAGTTTTCATGTCACCTTTATCATCTCTGATTCCTTTTATAGTCCTCTTTCCTCAATTTCTATGCTCTCTTCAATAGTCTCTAGAATATTTTGCCACCTTCCCAATATTATTTTCTATGTTCTTACAAAGTCTTCCCATGACTTTTGTTTAGCTAGTTAGTTAATCTTACAGTCACATTCAGTGGGTGTGGTGAGTCATCCACTGCAGATAGCACTTCCATCTCAGTATGGTATCACCGATTGTTAACCTGGGATGGCCCAGTTTGTCAACAATTTGCTGAGCAGATAGGATTGCAACATGGCATCCTATCACAATGCCTCTTTGAAACTCCGTCAGTTCCTTCTTGTAGCCAGTTCACCCAGACAAAGTTGTACTGACTTAGATGCATCATATTCCTTCAATTTATACTGCCTACAAACATGTAACTCATTATATGGCTCTATGCACCATGCACATGGGGGTGTCTGGTGACTTCTTTCCAATCAGTGTCTCTCTCTCTCTCTCTCTATATATATATAATATATTAAATAATTAAATATAATTATATATATATATATATATATATATATATAATATCTATAATATATCTTAAGATTAAGACAAAATTATGTTAAAAAAGCATTTGCAAATGTTATGTGTAAACTAAAAATCCATTTTCAAAAGTTGTCAATAACATGAAAACATACAAGCTGTAAAGAAAGAATAATTATATATTATTCTTTCTTTACAGCTAAAGAAAGAATAATATATAATTCTTTATTATAACAGCTAAGCATAATTTTACAGAACTACGCAGTGTAGGGTGCTCTTTTACATGATCTAGATATCATCTGTGAAAAACACTGGAATATCGATTTACATCTGTTTTTCCTAAGGCAAATTTGATTGATTTTTGGAGAAAAATTCTCTTTATGCTCAGGAATGTTGAGTACGAAGGAAGGTTTAAGACTGCAATTTGCACAGTCTTAGTGGATGGAGGAGGAGGAGGAGGAGGAGGGGGGGGGAATATGATAGTCATGTAAGTTGGTAAGGAATTATTACCAGATTAACATAGAAGAGGTTATTCATAGAACTGAGAGCAATGATGGAAAAACGAAAGGTCATCTTTAGAAGCTGTATAAGGAGAATGTCAACAGAGTTTTTTTTTTTTCATCTAGAGTTGTGAGTGAATGGACTACATTGACCGAGAGCACAGAGATGATGAATGCATTTAAGCCAGCGTTTGATGAGCTTTGTGTGAGAGAGACAAAAACTCTTCCCACAATGAGTTTTTGACTTCATGGAGGTTCGAACGTAGTATAGTGATAGAAAATTAATGATTTTCATATACAAGAATTGCCATACTTTGCTTTTTTCCTCCTTTTTCTTAATCAATATATAATTTTTATATTGAGGTTTTACATCCCATTAATCAACAGGCTTCCCATTGTTAAGTTCTGAATGAAACTGAAATTTAATACATTTTATGTTTTCTTCAGACTTAACATGCATTAACGTTTCCAGGACCAATATTGATATATCAGATGAATAAAGCTAATTGTAATTTATCAGCAACACTAATAATTTGAGAAAATGTTTTTATTATTATTATTACTACAGGCAACTCCAAGGAGTCCTTAGATTCATCGAGGGAGGCCCTAAACATCATGTCCACACAACTATTCGACATTCTCACAGTATCTGTCATACCTTGCCTTGAACTCATTCACTGTCATAGCACCCACAACAGACTCTGGCAGCTTATTCCACTCATTTACCACTCTAATAACAGCTCTAACACCCTTACTAACCACACTCTTGCCCAGCTTCCATAGCTGTCCCCTAGTCCTCCCACCACGAGTCCTGATCTCAAAAATATTCTCTGAATTACTTATCTGTATATCGTGTTGTAAATAATTGTAAATTTTCTAATGTTTAAGCTATGTTAACTTTGTGTAAATTCTTGTGTGTTGCTGGAAAAAAGATAATCGGATTAGATACTGATGGCCAGAAGCTAAACATGTGCATCAAGTAGGATGCTAGGATGCGCATGCAGGCCCCCCCCCCGTAAAACACGCTAAGGGAGAGTGTGGCGCTAGGTGATAGGAGAAGTAAGGTGTCGTGGGCAAAGGGAGAGAGAGAACGATGACGTAGAAAGGAAGTATCGGACGGGGGATTTAAAAGGTGTTGCGGAGCCGGCTCGAGGTCTTTTTTCTTCCCCCTGCATTGGAGAGGTCTTTGAGATAGAGGTCCTTCGGAGGTCGTTGGAGCATGCTGAAGTGTCTATGGGCAGTTCGCCGGTCAACGAATAGCCCAGCGGAGCGGAGTTCCCGATCACCACGGAGATTGCTAAGCCATGCCAAGCCAGTCTACCAGAGAGCGGCGAGCACTTACCTTCTTTGGCGGAGATATGTCAAGTCTGGACTTATCAGTAGAATAATGCAGATATAAGAAAATAAAATATAATAATAAAATATAAAATATAAAAATATAAAATATAAGATCTGATAATGTTGGAGTCTTGACAAGTAACAGACTGATCTGGAGAAAAATTGTAGATAGGAAGTTAGTAATGATGTAATTTTTTCATGTAGTACTGTCATATCCTGTACACCCCTTGAGGGTACATGGCAGGAATTTGATGATGATGATGATAATGCAGATAAAGTCAACTGAAGAAGGGACCAAGAATCGGAAGTTCTGTCGTGATGTATGTGAAGGTCAAATAGTTCCCCAGCCTTTGGTAATGTAGAAACTTTGATTTGTTTAGTAATTGTGTTAAAGAAGGAAATCTGTAATTGTAAAAGAGACATTAGGTTTTGAAGGCTATGTTAATGAAAGGACTTTAGAGATTGTGTTTAAGAAAGTAGTGGAACTTTAAGTTTTGAATGAAGGAATTAGTGTGGAAGCACATAGAGCTAACTTTGTTGTTGATAAGTGAATAACCTTTAGCATTGTAGTGTAGAAAATGCATGATTGACCTTAGAATTTCCTACGTGAATTGATGTCTTTACATGTTATGGGAGAATTAGAACAGTTCGATAATTATACTCATCTTTAAAGTTAGTGTAATTATATGACAGTATTTGTTCGTAATGTGTAAACTGTCTGTTTTGTGATTAAATGTTTTTATTTAAGTTTAATTGATGACTTGCCTGATTTCTTTTCTATTGTACTGCTCATTACGTTTGAACCACAGCGGGAGGTAAATTACAAGGGAGGCCACGACTGTGAATTAAGTTTTAGTTGTTTGATAAGGTTTAGAATTTGTCAAAAGTGTTTAAGAGATTTAAGACAGTGTGCTAAATTGAGTTCTGGTTCCTTGATTTTGCACTGTTCAATAATCTAGGATTCAGGGTGGCGCAATATTATAGAAATTTTCTCTGAATCCAAAAAAGGAATCGGCACCAGTATTGAAACAAAGGAATTAGTGTTTTCCAACGGCAATCCCTTTGTCTTCTATCCACATACACTACTCTTAAGAATGATTAACGGTCCAGATTGAATATTGAGATTACTTAAGAATTTAGGTATATTAACTTGTTGCACCAAGAGGTATTTTATTGAAGTTAGAATAAGGAATTTATATGAGGGAATAAGTCAGGAAAAGATCATTATAAAAACAACAAATATATACATATAGAGAAAAAGAACCTACACTATTAACAGACATAATATGCTGGCCTCATACCCTTTGGTTTCATCATCATCAAATTCCTGCCATGTACCCTCAAGGGGTACATTACTAACTTCCTATGTATAATTTTCCTCCAAATCAGTCTATTACTTGTCAAGACTCCAACATTATCAGATCTTATATTTCTATTGTCTGAGGCACTTTGTACCGTATCAATCCACCTATATCTTGGTCTTCCTCTGGGTCGTTTTGCTGCCAACCTGGCAGAAAACACTTGTTTTGCTAATCTTTCTTTGCCTATTCTGTTTAAGTGACCATACCACCTGAGATTAGCTCTGCTAACACATTCCTGGATGTTGACAATGTCAAGTTCTTTTCTAATATCCTCGTTTTTAATATGATATTGCCATTGATGCCATCTGTTCATGCATATAATCTTTCTCAGGACTCTCATATCTGCCATCTCTAGTCTTTGGTCAAGTGTTTTACTTCTGACCCAGCTCTCAGATCCATAAATTAAAACTGGTTTAAACACTGTTTGTATACAGCTAATTTAGTGTTCTGACTAATTTCTCTCTTATTCCATATGAATTTATTCAGTTGACTTCCTACCATACCAGCTTTGCTGATTCTGTTGTCTATTTCTATATTTAATTTGCCATCTTCAGTAAACGTGCCTAAGTAGCTGAAATGTTTCACTTGTTCCACAGGTTCTCCATTCACAACACACTTTCCAAGGAAGTAGTAAGGACTATATGTGCCTTGCTATATATTTAAATACGACTTTCACAGTTAATATTTTAAATATAATATGACGAATAGGAACATAAGCCATATTTTCACCCTAGTATCTAGAGCATCTTCAACATAACATTTTCTATTTAATGTCTTCAACAAGTCTTATATCCATAAAGTCATTAATAACTGTAGGATTACCTTATCACCTGCCTCTAAAGAAGTGGCCCATAAACTGCTCAGATTAGTTAGTGTCTTTAAATGTCCTTTTTCCTAACAAGATTTCTATTCTTTCTTTCTTTCTTTTTTTTTTTTTTTTTTAGACCCTGCAAAGGATATACTTCAGCTTCTATCCTACTCTGGAGTCTATCAAGTTCTATGCCAATCTGCAAGTCATATTATTATTATTAAGAGAGACCTCCAGGAAGTCGGGACCCATTGAAGGAGGCCACACACAAGCACCAGCTATTATATTGCTCTTGAATTCATTCACGTTGCTTGCACACATAACATCCAATGGCAATCCATTCCAATCACACACCACTCGATGAAAGAAAAATCTGGCGCTCACCTTCTTAGCAGCATTAATTCTTAGCTTCTAAGGATGCCCTCTTGTCCTTTCCCCACCCCTCCATGAAATTAAAAATTCCATCAACTGAACTCCTGTATGACTCTTTCAGAAGTTTTAAGTCTCAATCATATCAACCCCCTTTCTCCTGTTTGCTAGTGTCTGCAGTCTACAAATTCTCAGTTTGCCTTCATAATCTGTATTCCACAATCCTGATATCATCTTTGCACTCGCTCTACTGTATCAGAATCACAGTGGTAACCAGGAGACCAGACCTGTGCACAAGTGAGGTCTTATCAAGGCCATGAAAAGAGGCAAAATGACATCCTTATCTTTACGTGTCAAAGTTCGTTTCAGCATTCCATTTATCTTTTGAGTTGTATTTGCAATCTTTGCTACATGGTCCCTGAACTTCAACTTCCTGTCTACTAACACTCCAAGATCTCTAGCCTGATCAGTTTCTTCTAATAATCCTTGAGCATAATCCTGCCAATGTGATACGGCATTGGATATCTAATCACGCCAAGAGCACAACTTTACATTTGATTATATATCTTGCCTATCTTTGCATTGTCAGCAAATAGCAGCATGTGCCTAACAAATCCTTCCCAATGTCATTAATGTACAGATTGAATAAGAGTGGAACAAGGACTGGTTTTTGTGGTACACCACTGGTTACCTTAAATCTTGCAGACTCACATCCCCATATACCTCCCCAGATATGACATAAGAGTCATATCTGGGGAGGCACCAGATATGACTTTTAGAGGAGCACCATCTACAGAACAGTGCCACAGAGATGCCCATCTCTTGTGTTCTGTGGGTGCTGACTCAATTAAGGTACCTTGATAATGGGACCAGCCTTAGCCTGTCTAAAGTCTTCTTGTATTAATGGGCTATAGAAAGCCTCTCTGCAGATAGGGGAAGAAGATAGTTCTAACTTCATGATTCTGGACAGCCAAGCGTGGGAACAGCCATTTAAGTGATGAACCCCCCCAAGCTCGCCATCCTTCACCCTTGCGTGGAAATATGCATTAAGGTGTCAGTCGGAGCCATGATCTCATGGCTGAATGGATAGCCCTGTCCATTCAGGACAGTACCAAGATATGTGTCCTACCAAACACCATCTTGTGGTAAAAGCGAGGTAAGAGATAGTGGGAAAAGAGAAACAGTCTTTTCTGGGGCTTGAGAGGTCTCGACCTTAAGCTTCTTGTCATGACCAGAGGGGACAAGAGCTAAAGAGCAGGACTTCTCCACACTAATAGAAAGGCCTCGAATAGAGAAAAAGTCAACTGCCTAGTCAAGGACTTCCTGCAAGCCTACCTTAGTAGAGGGTATGAGAATAAGATCGTCCGCAAAGGCCATAGCATTAAAGGAAGAAGTGCCTAGATAGTAGCCTATATGGCTAGGAAGAGAGTGAGGAAACTCATCTATGATGCAGTTAAAGAAAAGGGGAGATAGAGGAGCACCCTGGCGAACACCCCGCACTGTGGGAATAGAAGTCGCACGGGACCCTGTATCGATAGTGATCGAGCTACGCAAGTATAGCTCCATAACATAGGAAAGAAAGGGTTCTGGACACTAGCAATAGACTGCGCTTGAAGGAGAGCACGAAGGGAAATGCTATCAAAGGCCTTTTGGAGGTCCAGCGACACCATATATAGAGGCTTAAGGCAGCATTGGGAATCAGAGAGAAGAGAAGAAAGAAGATATATATTCTCGGCACAGCGTCCGAAGGGACAAAAGCTCTGTCTATAATTGTGCTGTATATGTTGCTGAAGTCGTTTAACTAAGATTTTATGATAGTCTAAGTATCACAGGAGAGATGGTAATAGGTCTAAAGTCTGATGCATGGCTTAAAGATTCTTTCTTCAGAATAAATCTTGCAGACTTACATCCCCCATATACCACTTTTTTGATATCTGTCAGTTAGTCATCCTCTTGAAATCCATGCAAATATTTTACAATCCAAACCCATATTCTCCAGTTCATTTTAATAATGGCAAACCGTGAGCAGACATATAAATACAAAATTAATAACAGAAAAACTCGCGTAAAAAGATTATTTAATAGTATAATTTTTGCCTGTGTGTCACAGGCATTGTCAGTTCATTTTAAGCTCAAATTAAACAATAACTGACAATTCCAAAACGCGCCACCTAAGTAGCTAGTGTAAGATAACTAAAAAGGTCAATAAATTTCCTAACAAAAAAAAAAAATTATATATACAATAAAAAGTTAGGAAAGATTAGCTGAATTATAAAATACTATCTCCCATAAAGGGAATAGACGTAAACCATCAGATCTGTTTAAGTTAGGCGAGTGAAGTAAAGTTTCACATGTTTCTTTATAAAGCCGTTCCATGAGGAACCGACTTTTGTGAAGGATTCTTGTCTTTTACCAATGAACTCTATGTCTAGTGATGATGGCATGTTCTGCAAGTCCAGACTGTTCAGGTTCAAGGTATTGAATATAAGACTGGTGTTCTTCTAGCCGAATACACACAGATCTTCCTGTTTGTCCGAAATAAGATAATCCACAATAGCAAGGAATCGGGTAAACACCTGGATAATTAAGATGTGGAAGCTTGTCCTTAGGAGAAGTGAGAAAGGTGGAGATTTTTCTGAATGGTCGAAAGCAACAAAAATATTCTGTGGTTTTAAAACTTTTGCTATACGTTCACTAATGCCTTGTACATAAGGGATAGGAATGCACGTTATTTCTTCTGTATTTGAAGAGGAAGACATATTAAAACTACTCAAAGCTCTTTTGATGAAGGAATTCTTATATCCATTAGATAGAAAGGAAGAAGTAATATATTGCAGTTCTTTCTGTAATAGATCGTCTGAAGAACAAAAGGAGTGGGCACGATGAACCAGTTTTTTAATAGTTCCTGCCTTTTGACTGGGATGGTGATGAGATTCAGCATGGATATAATGGCCTGTATGAGTCTTGTTTCTATAGAAACAAGACTCATACAGTATTTCAATATCAATATTTCTATTGTATGGTCTTCCGAAAGTTCATAAACCAAGCATTCCGTTGAGGCCAGTTGTAGATTGCATAGATTGTCCCACTTACAAAATTTCAAAATTTTTATCAAATCTTCTCACTTCTTCAACTAGAAGAACTGATACTTATATAAAAAATACTCTGGATTTCAAAAATAAAATTTAATTTCTTCATTTTGGACGTTTCGGATATCATGATCAGTTTAGATATTGTTCCTTTATCTGACAGCATTGAATTACTGCAACAGGAATTTCCTTCAGACATTGTAAAAATATTTCATTTTGTAATACATTCTGGTTACTTTTTCTTTAAAAATAAGTTGTATTAACAAATTGAAGGAACAGCAATGGGCAATCCTCTTTCTCCTGCTATCTCCAACTTCTTTATGGAACATTTTGAACAACGTATCTTTGACAACATTTCTCCCAGACCTACTCATTGGTTCAGATATGTCGATGACATTTTTGCTATATGGAATGGCTCTTCTGATGAACTTCAACAATTTCTCACTAAGTTAAATGCACTTCACCCAAGGATCCAGTTTACCCTAGAAGTAGAATCAAATAAGCAGTTAGCCCTTTTAGATCTTCTAATTCTTCGCCAACCAGATGGTAACTTACATTTCTCAGTCTATAGAAAGAAGACTCATACAGGCCATTATATCCATGCTGAATCTCATCACCATCCCAGTCAAAAGGCAGGAACTATTAAAACACCGGTTCATCGTGCCCACTCCTTTTGTTCTTCAGACAATCTATTACAGAAAGAACTGCAATATATTACTTCTTCCTTTCTATCTAATGGATATAAGAATTCCTTCATCAAAAGAGCTTTGAGTAGTTTTAATATGTCTTCCTCTTCAAATACAGAAGAAATAGCGTGCATTCCTATCCCTTATGTACAAGGCATTAGTGAACATATAGCAAAAGTTTTAAAACCACTGAATATTTTTGTTGCTTTCGACCATTCAGAAAAATCTCAACCTTTCTCACTTCTCCTAAGGACAAGCTTCCACATCTTAATTATCTAGGTGATTACCAGATTCCTTGCTATTGTGGATTATCTTATTTCAGACAAACAGGAAGATCTGCCTCTATTCAGCTAGAAGAACACCAGTCTTATATTCAATACCTTGAACCTGAACAGTCTGGACTTGCAGAACATGCCATCATCACTAGACATAGAGTTCACTGGAAAAAGACGAGTCCTTCACAGAGGTCGGTTCCTCATGGAACGGCTTTATAAAGAAACATGTGAAACTTTACTTCACTTGCCTAACTTAAACAGATCTGATGGTTTGCGTCTATCCCCTTTATGGGAGATAGTACTTTATAATTCAGCTAATCTTTCCTAACTTTTCATTGTATATATAATTTTTTTTTTGTTAGGAAATTTATTGACCTTTTTAGTTATCTTACACTAGATACTCAGGTGGTGCTTTTTGGAATTGTCAGTTTATTGCTTAATTTGAGCTTAAAATGTACTGACGATGCCTGTGACACACAGGCGAAAATTATACTATTAAATAATCTTTTTACGTGAGTTTTTCCGTTATTAATTTTGTATTTATTCTCCAGTTTATGCAACAGTCTTCTATGGTGTATTCTGTCATAAAGCCTTGGCAAAATCCAAAAGTATGTAGAAAGAATGGATGCAAGTTTTTGGATGTATGGAGTGAGTTTGAGAGAAGATAGGATTTGTATAAGAGATACAGCTTACACTTGAATGTGTTCGGTATCAGGAGTCTTGAAAAATTAATGACTGGTATGAGATCTAACACAGAGAGTCAGGTAAACTAAATTATAATGGGAAGAATGGTGAAAATATGATTCTGAGAGCAACAATGTTATATAACTTTGTTAATGATGGAAATTGGCATTATCATGGAAATGATTTAGGAGAGAATGATTTCAACCATGTGTTCGTTCAATTTGGACCTATCAAATGTGCAAAGATGTCTACATGTATAAAGCACTATAGAAGAACAGAGATCTGCAAGTTGTCCAACTGTATTACTCAGACTACAGACAAGAGTATACAAAAGAGCATGGTAGCTTATTATGTCTGTACATGAGTGCTAAGAGTATCAAAAACAAAGGAGTAGAGTTTATTGCCTTATTCGATATGTTGGGATCTCAGATTATTGGCATTAGTGAGATCCGGCTATCAGAATCAGACGTATTAACTGGTGTCAAGTGTAAATGGTACAGTATTTTTAGGAAGGTGTGATAGAATAGCAGAGAAGGGGACATGCTGCTAATGATATCGGATGACTAGAATCCAGTTAGTGTTGAGACCTATGATTGTAATACTGGTAACAATTTTTCATGTGGCAGTGAGTTTGAAGCCATGTGGTATGAGGTGGAATCTAATAAGATTGAATACATAGTGGAGTGTTGTTACAGACCTGGTGGATCGGTTGCTAGTGACGAAGAAATGTATCACCAAATAAACATGATGGGTGGTGCAAAAAGAGTAATCATAATGGGAGACTTTAATTATTTGAACATTGATTATCTGTGAAATCGCATGAGAAGAATGAAACTAAATTTATTGAGCTGTTGCGAAACAACTTCCTCAAGCAGCATGTGACAGAAGGAACTTGAAGTCAAAGGGTGTTAGATTTGATTATAGTGTCAGAGGATGTTTCAGTAAAAGACGTAACTGTTCTGCCTCTGATTGGTGACAGTGATCATGCGCAACCCACTTGGGAAGTGGCTAAGTTTATGAATGTTCCATATGGAAAAGTTTATATGCTGAACTACAAAGCAGGAAATTATGACTAACTGAAGAGTATGCTGAGTTCAGAAGAATGGTATCAGTTGCTGGATGGGAAGAATATCGACAGTGCATAGGAAGCATTTAAAAAATAATTAAACGATACGGTATTAGAATGTCCCAAGAGTTAGAAGAATAAATAGGGTAGAAGTCAAATGAATGTGTAATCTTATTAAGCAAGATATTCATAAGAAAAGGATGATGTGCATAATGATGATGTCCGTTATGAAAATGATATGCAGCGGGCCAGAAGAGTCAAACTATTGTACTGAAATCTAAGTCCGAGTATGAAAAGAAACCAGCTCTACAAACTAAAGACAATCCCCAAAGAATTTTATCGATATTCTGCAAGTAAAATAAAGAATGAATATGAAAGAATAATTCTTCTGAATGCTGATGGTGTGAGGGTAACAGATGCAGACGAGGTCGTTCAACTAATCAGTGCCCCATTTTGCTAAAAGCTATCAACCTGGTGTGTGCAACATTGAGTTCACTGCTATTCTACCTGAATGAAGAAACTCAGGTGTATGAGGAGGAGGTATTAGGGCTGTTGCACAAACTGAATAAGAATTCTGCAATAGGGACTGATGGGATATCAATACAAGTGCTAAAAGAGTATTCAACTGAATTTGCGTTTCCTTTAACTAGGCTATATAATTTGAGTCTTAGAACAGGCAAGATTCTGCATGAGTGGAAAGAATCTATGGTAATCCCATTGCGCAAGGGCACTGGAAAGACCGATGTATCCAACTGTCAACCAATCAGTGTCTCAGGATTGGTGGTGAAGATTTAGGATAAATTGGTTAGGGCTCGTATTCAGAAATGGGTTGACAGAGAATCTCTACTTTGGAATGAACAGCATAGGTTTACTAAGGGAAGGTCATGTTTTAGCGACTTGCTCACATTCTATAATTAATGCTACTATTGGGCTAGACAAGAGGAATGGATACACCATATTCTGGTCAGACTGTTAGTTCAGTGGCTGTTCATCATGATGAACACCCCAGTTACATTAAATTCAATGAGCCAGAACAGTCTGGACTTGTAGAACATGCCATCTCCACTAAACATAGAGTTCTTTGGGAGAAGATTAAGGTCCTTCATAAAACTAGTTATCTTAGGGATCGTTTATACAAAGAGAGTTTTCAGTGGATTTATAGGGGTGTGCTATGTAAGGCAATATTATTAAAATAAAATCATTAAATGTGTATAAAATTCATTAAGCAAAAACTGTAGTGTTTATTCATCATTTATTCTTTTAAGGTTACACGGTGATCAGCACTCATACTTGTAGATTTAGGGACACAAAAACATGTGTTGAACAGATTCTTTTATTAATTACTAATAAAATAAAACTTGACGTTTCGACCTCTATATTGAGGTCATCATCGGAAGAATACAACTGTATAAGGAACCAAGCTACATGCTCATGCCCCTGTATACCGGTAAACTAAATCTACGTAGTTAATAAATCCTTTTTCCTAGCCTGACCTCTAGTGATTAAAATAAAATAAAAAAATATAAAATAAAATAAAATAAAAAAATATAAAATAAAATAAAATAAAAAAATATAAAATAAAATAAAAAGTAAAATAATAATAAAAAAATAAATAAAATAAAAAATTATATATAAAAAATTATATATATATATATATATATTATAAATAAATAAATACAACTACAATAAACTGCTAAAGTCCTCATGCATTAATCTTCTGGATAGTTCTGATTGTTATAAAATGATTTCTTTCAGTTGCTGTTGAATGTTCCAAACACTTCACCAGGTTGTCTTCTTGTAGTGGGATTTTTCTAAGGCTAGTTTAGGATGTTATACAGGTTGTAGATGGGTCCTCTACATTCTTGAAATGGTTAGGTCATCATTTTTGTTGAGATTTGGGTTGTGTTTGAGCATTTCACATGACTCTTTAAATTTTCTCTCAAACCAGGTTTTGGTGCAGTGTAGAGACTTGGTATTTTTCCAGTCAATTTTGTAGTATGTTTGGAGTGCGTGGTCAGAAAGGCCGGTTTTACCAAAATGGAGGTATTTAATGTGTCGTTTGTGTTCGTCTTGTCTGATTGGGATAGCTTGCCCTGTTTCCCCTATGTATGGTATGTTACATGTGCATTGTATTTTGTATACCCCTGGGTGTGCTATGTGTGGAAGAGGATCTTTAGAAGAACTGAGTAGGTGTCTTAACTTATTTGGGGGTTTAAAGGTGGTTTTAATGTTGTATTTGCGAAGTGTTCTGTCTATTTTTTCAGAAATGCCTTTAACATAAGGAATGGCAATAGCATTCTTGAAATCTTTTTTGTTCTTACTGGTATCTTTATGGAGGATCTTGTGAATAGTTTTTTTACTGTATCCATTTTTGATAAATGTTTGGTTGATGATCTTGTATTCCTGGTTTAGAGTCTGTTCATTAGAACAAATAGTTAGGGCTCTGTGTTTAAGGGTGCTTATGACACCTAGTTTTTGTGTTAGGTGGCGGTAAGAATTTTTGTGTATGTATTGGCCTGTGTGTATGTGTGTAGGTTTGCGGTAAACTGAGAAGGAGAGACAGCCAGAGGGAAGACGTGTGACAAGTGTGTCTAGGAAAGGAAGAGAGTTGTTTTTTCCCATTTCAATGGTGAATTGGATACGTTTGTGTTGTTTGTTTAGGTGGCTAAGGAATGTATTTAGAGCTTCGCGGCCATGGGGCCAAATGGCGAAAATATTGTCGACGTATCTGAGCCAATTTTTGGGCTTTAGACATGCTGTCTCTAGAGCACATTGCTCAAAGTCTTCCATATAAAAGTTAGCTATTGGGGGAGAAAGTGGTGAGCCCATGGCTGTACCTTCTTTTTGAAGGTAAAAATTGTTTTGCCACACGAAATATCCGGAGCGGAGTATGTGGGCAAAGAGGGCCGTGATGTCATGTAGAAATATGTTCTGTAGGAGCAAGATCGTGTCATTGATCGGGACATTGGTGAAAAGGGAAGTTATGTCCAAGCTGACTAATAAATCTTGGTCGTTGAAGTGTAATGTTTTTAATTTTATTAATGAAATGTTGCGTATTTTTTATGTAGGAAGGGACTCACCTACTAATTCCTTGAGTGTGGCAGCTAATTTTTTGGCTAAGTGATAATTTGGGCTGTCAATTCCTTCAACAATCGGACAAAGCAGTGTGCCTGGTTTGTGTATTTTTGGCAGGCCATAAATTCTGGGTGCACGGGCATACTGAGGTATTAATTTTTTTGTTGTTTCTTTGGGCCATGTGTGGACGGATTTGATTAATTCAGTTGTTTTCTTTTTGTTATGTTTTGTGGGGGTGTATCGGACCACAACACTTACCATTTGGTAGGTGTTGTGGTCCGATATTAAATGATTCATTTTTTCAATGTATGTTGTACGGTCTAAAAGGACAGTGCATTGCCTTTATCTGCTTTTGTTATTATAATGTCTTGGTTATTTTTTAAGGATTTAAGGGCTAGATTTTCGGTTTTGTTTAAGTTGGTGCTTAGTTTTTTGTTTGAATTTAGTATACATGATGTTTCCATTCGTATTTTAAAATCCCACTACAAGAAGACAGTCTGGTGAAGTGTTTGGAACATTCAACAGCAACTGAAAGAAATCATTTTATAACATTCAGAACTATCCAGAAGAAGATTAATACATGAGAACTTTAGCAGTTTATTGTAGTTGTATTTATTTATAATATATATATATATATAATTTTTTTATATATTTTTTATTTTTTTTTTTTATTTTTTTTATTTTATTTTATTTTATATTTTTTTATTTTTTTTTATCACTAGAGGTCAGGCTAGGAAAAAGGATTTATTAACTACATAGATTTAGTTTACCGGTATACAGGGCATGAGCATGTAGCTTGGTTCCTTATACAGTTGTATTCTTCTGATGATGACCTCGATATAGAGGTCGAAACGTCAAGTTTTATTTTATTAGTAATTAATAAAATAATCTGTTCAACACGTGTGTTTTTGTGTCCCTAAATCTACAAATATTAGTATTCATCATTTAGATTCTTCATTTCTGAAATGTAAATACTCTGTAAATTTGGAAGAGGCTGATATGGTTTATCATTTTAGAGTTATAGAACTTTGGTACATTGTCTCAAATCTGGACAGAAATGATCTGAAATTATCCCTATTATAGGAAATAGTTCTTTTCTGCTGTCAGTAATTGGTTTAAATTAAATAATATTTTGTCTCTTGTTTAAATTTGTACAGTTAGGACCTTGATGTATTTTATAATGGGCCACTTGATATCATGTATGAGTAGCTAGTGCCTTTTCATTGTTGAGTTTTCTGGTTTTTCTCTTCTATGTGTATAATTTGAAAGTCATACTGAAGATGATCTAGATACTAGGGCAAAAATTCTGTGCTAATTAAAGTCTCACATAAGTCATAAATCCATAGTTAGTCATTATTAATTTGCTTTATAGTTGTATTTTCTTCACTATCACTTGAAGTTAGGATGTTTTTAAAACAATTTTAAGGCCTTTGACAGGATACCACATGGAACCCTAATCAGTAAACTGGAGCAGATGGGGATAGATATAGGGTTGGTGAGATGGATAGGAGGGTGGTTGAAGGAGAGATAACAGAGAGTGGTTTATGCAGGAGTGGAGTCTAAAAGACTGCTTGTGACTAGTGGTGTGCCGCAGGGCTCTGTTCTTGGACCACTGCTTTTCAATTTGTTCATCAATGATATAGGAAAGGATTTGAGAGGAAGTGTTCACTTGTTTGCTGATGATGCAAAGTTGGGTAGAGCAATTGTGAGTGCACAGGATGATTTGGATAGTTTAGAGGACTGGGCTAGGAAAAATGGATGTCAATTTAATGTGGCAAAGTGTAAGGTTATGCACTTTGGGATGAAAAGAATAGCAGCAGTATATCGCATTGGTGGAACCATACTCCAAGAGATTGATGAGGCCAGGGATTTGGGAGTGTTGGTGGATAGGGAGTTGAAGTTTAGGGGGCACATTGCAAAAGTGACTAAATCAGCTCATCAAATCACTTGGCTTCTGCAAAATACTTTAACATGCAGAGACAAACAAGTTGTTGTTCCTCTGTATCGAGCCTTGATAAGACCCCATCTGGACTACTGTGCCCAGTTATGGGCACCAGTGTTTCTTCGTGATGGGGAGAAAGTGGAGAGGATCCAGAGACGGGTGACCAAGATGATAGCAGGTCTGTGGAATGAACCTTATGAGAATAGGTTGAAGATTTGTGGGTTGCAGAGATTGGACGATAGGCAAAGGAGGGGTGATATGATTGAGACATTCAAATTACTGAAGGGTTTCTACAAGATTGATCCAGAAGATATTTTTGAAAATATGACTGGTGGTGGGAGGACTAGGGGGCCATGCATGGAAGCTTGGCAAGAGCGTGGTTGACAAGGGTGTTAGAGCTAGGTTTTTTACTTGGAGAGTGGTGAATGAGTGGAATAAGCTTCCAGAGTCTGTTGTGGGTGCTACGACCGTGAATGTGTTCAAGGCAAGGTATGATAGATACTGTGTCAATGTCGCATAGTTGTTCTTGACATGTTAGGGCCTCCCTCAATGAGTCTGTCGACTCCTTGGAGTTGCCCGGAACAATAATAATAATAATATTACATAGTTGTGAAAGGTTTATCTTTGTATTAAAAAAAAAAAAGCAGCACTATTAACCTAGAAAATGTATTATCACTTTGTTGTTGTATTTATTGTCTATGCTATATATATAGACACATACATACAGGATGTCTCATAATTCTTAGTGCAATTTTGATGTTTAACTGCTTCAAAAGCATCACAGTTACAGAGTTGCAATAAATGTCATTTACAGTAAAAGTATAACTATTAGAATTTTTGATGCATGAATATTATTTTTTCATTACATTTTTTTTTTATTTTTATTTTTTTTTTTTTAGATTATGTGATTGAAGATGGCAAATGTTGAAAAAAAAGTCAGTTGCATCCTGTATCTTGCTGAACTCAAGTCCATAACAGTAGTAAGAAGAAAATTCTCTGCCCATTATAATAACGAGGCTCCCCCACAGAAATTTAATTAATAATTAGATGGAAAAATTCAAAGAAACTGGATCAATTCATGACTAACCCAGATCGGGGAGACATTCATCAAGGGAAGCGAATGTGGTCGAAATCAAAAGGGCATTTGATAAGAGTTCCAAGAAATCAGTGTGACATGTTGTTACTGAGTTAAATGTACTAAAAACCACAGTGCACAGAATTCTAACTAGATATATCCATAAGCATGCTCACAAAATTACGACTGTTCAAATGCTACAAGAAGAGGATTATCATGCCAGGTTGGATTTTTGTCAATTGATGAAGATGTTAATGAGATGTTGACTTTTTCAGATGAAGCAACATTCGCATAAGTGGGAAAGTTAACCATCACAATTGCCGCATTTGTGGTACAGAGAAGCCTCAGGAAATGTGGCAACACAAAAAAGACTCACCAAACGTTATGTGTGGTGCACGGTTTAGAGGTGTTGCATTATTAGGCCATTCTTTTTCAATGAACCCGCTGTCAGGGGTGAATCTTATTTAGCAGTGCTTCAGAATTTTTTTATTCCCGAATTAAAGATATTAAATCTTATGGATGAAACCATCTTCTAACAGGATGGGGCACCCTGTCACTATGCGACACAGGTACGAAAGTTTCTGGATGATACTTTTGCAGACAGGTGTATCGGTAGAGGAGATGCTCTTGTGTGGCCACCTCTGTCACCTGACCCGACTCCATTAGACTTTTTCTTATGTAGTCACATCAAAACAGTCGTGTATGCTTCAAAACCTGCTTCTCTAGATGACCTTAAGACTAAAATTACAAATGCAATCAATGCAGTCAATCACTGCTCAGCAAGTACTAAACACTTTCCAGAACTTTGAAAATCACCTAATTACATGCATCGCACAAGATGGCGGTCATGTTGAGCACTAATAAGAAACAAATCATTGTAGATAAAACTTAATTACATACTCTTTAAGCTATTATATACTATTAATCTAACTTTTATAATGTTAGACCTATTAAAGTTTAACGCTGCACTAAGAATTATGGGACACTGTATATCTATATATGTATATATTGTCTATACTAAAATATACTAAATATGACAATAAAATGTTCTTTAAAAATTTGCTATTTTTGTTTTTTTGTCTTCTACTAATGAGTTCAGTTTACAATTTTAATTGCAGCATTCTTTGTATCTCGTTTTCTTTTTAAATCCTAGAAATTCGATGAAGATAAGCTGTTGTTTGAAAAAGATAAAGAACAATTAAAGTGCGAATCACAGGAACCATCTAACAATAACCAGAGCTTTACTGGAGGTGAAAATGCTTTGAATGATATTACAAAATTAACACACAACAGTTATATAGAAGGGGAAGGTGGTGATTCATCATCCACGTCTAATATTAGCAGTGATCAGAAAATGCTTGAAAATATTTTTAGCAGACGAATAACTTTTGATAATTTATCTCATGTGTCATCTAAGCAACTTCACCATTTGTTGTCAAAAACAGATCCAGATATGGCCAATAGCTTACACCAACATGATCGAAGAAAAATTGTAAGGTTAGTTATGACCTATTTTTCAATTTTTATTTTGCATCAATATATTTATATATATATATATATATATATATATATTTACAGAATAATTGACTCGGTTTAGTGACATGTTTATAATTATTAACTTACTTAAACACCAAGAAAAAAAATATATAAGAGATTTACTAAGGTTTCTCTACTAGTTTCATCGGAAATGCCGACTTTGCCAGGTGAATACAGTACCATGGAGAAAACAACATCTTAAAAATATATTGTACTTTAGACAAACATAGAGTTTAGAACAAGTAGTAGTTGTGTTTGAAATTGAGTCCGAGTGTTAGTTCTGGCGTGAAGCACTTTGTGTGTGAATGATATCACAAGTACACCAAAACTGGATTACAGCACTTTGTGAATTAGGTAGGCTGTAACTGAGATTGCTGTTTAGATGGGTAGGGTCGAGAGCTATTTCTTTGGATTCCAAGATACGTCTTTCCAATTCATCAGAGCATTTATGGATGTTTGAAGTTAAGTTCGTCTATTTGATGTTGTTGTCCTTCAACATTGGTATTGGCAGAGAATAAAACATGGCTGGTTAGGGCACCAGCATGGGTTCTGTTGTGAGAAATGTCACATTCCTCTAGGCCAGTGGTTCTTAACCTGGGATGCACACATCCCAGGTTAAGAACCACCGGGGTACGAGAGAAGTTGCTAAATTTTCAATGGAAACTACCACCTGTGAGAAACTAGCGAACGCTACATCGACTTTTGGGACTCCTACCCTCTCTACCTTTGTCTCAGCACTTCGCACTTACCAGCACATGCAGTACAATAAGAAACTGGTTGATAGGTGCACGTGTTCACTTACTCTGAGTACGAACATTAATGAGTGGTTTGATGCAGAAACGAATGCTAATTTTCTTTAATTTACTAACATTAATCGGTGACTAAAGCCCATACCGGATATGATCAATTAATTACATAAAGGTTTTCTGCAAATTTTGAAAAATTATAATTATTTTATTGATTGTAGTAACCCTCGTTATGTTCAAAAAAAAATGCCAACGAGAAGAAGATTATGTTTTTTATGGATTCACTTGTACAACAGAAAAAGATGGTACACAACGACCACAATGCATTTTTGCAAAATATTTTCAAACTCCAATCTTAAACTGTCAAAGTTGTTAAAGCATTCCAACAATCAGCATGGTGGTGAATCAGCAGGACATACTCTTAACCTCTTGAAGTATAAGAAATAAAATAAGAAGTAAAAGTTTTCTTGAGTTAACACGACGAAAAACTCGAGTTTCTGGGAGGAAAAACCCACTTGCCCATGCCAGAGATCGACTAACTCGGGAACCGGTTGAAAAAAGGCTTAGAAAAATATCCTCTAGTCGCCAACTAGAATCGAAAGCAAGTCTTCCTTTGTGCGGTTAAGCGCTGTGGTGTGCAAACATCACATCCATTGAGCTACACAGGCTCTGTGTAGCTCAGTGGATGTGGATGTATCTAAATGCATGTGTTTATTTTTCAATAAATAAATTATCTTGCAATAGATGTAATTTCCTAAATAAAGTAATAGAAACACATTTTTCAAGGGGGTGCCAATCACTAAAAAGGTTAAGACCCACTTTTCTAGGCTGAAAGAGATGGACTTTTCTGTCTGGCCATAATATGGTTTGCTGCAACTGCAAATAATTTTGTATACTCCTGGGACCTAAAGGAGGTTGTGTTTTACTTTAGGTTGACTGAGGCAAGATTGGAGTTTTGGAAAGGTGGAGAAATATGCTTTAACATTAAATTTCTTCAGGATTTTCGCCAGTTTAGGAGAAAGAGAACTTAGATACGGTAAGGGGATGTAGGCTGTAGGGTTTGAGTTATCTTCATTACTATGTTGATTATGTACACTAAGACAAATACTTACTCTTGGGAGAGTTACTTTCTTAAATAACAGTTACTCTCTTAGTATCTATAATCATCTATAATGTATAATCATCAACATAGTAACAAAGATAACTTATTGTTGAAAATTGGCTTCGTTTTCTGCCAGGAAAGCGCATTAAAAATCATAAGTGTGTTAATCTCAAATTGAGCACTCTATTTTCTGGTGAGTTACATACAATATATAATGCTTTTTTATGTAAAAAATTTATTTTTATAGTAATGGCAACTTAGAGGGCTTTTGCGATATGGTTGAAAACGAAATTAGTGAATTAATTGATGGGGAAATAGATTTAAATGAGGAGGAAGTGGTATTTTAATGGATGACATTAAACCAAATGGTGTGGAAAGTTCTGCCGAAGATTCTGATTGTGATGAATCCGTTAAAGAATTCAGTTTAAAAAAATAAGCAGAAGGATTGGACTTGGCAAGAAAGTTAGGAAGTTATTTTATGGATAATGATCCCTCAATGGAGCACTCCGAAAAATTCACGAGACAATTGGATATCTGTTTAGCTTATATCATGAACTTAATAAAAATTGCAGCATAGTGGTAAGTAAGGTCTTATTATTGACTTCTTAATAACTAAACCAGCCAAAGTATGCAATGGGAATTATACAAATGATGTCCAAGAGTTTTCAAGCGATGACAACATCCGGCCACTCGTAAATAAAGAACATCTACTAAATGTTAGTTTTGAAGACAGTGATGCTGATTAAAATATGCACTTTATTTTATTTTGCCTAAAACATTTCTGCATTATGTGCAATGAAGTTTACGTACAATTTGTAATTTTTATAAGTTTATACTGTGCGTTTGTTTCATAGTTTGTTTTCTTAACTTACATGAATTACCTGAATTAAATAAAAATATATTTTTGTTGGATATGTCATTGTTGTTAATATAATTAAAAAAAAAAAGATTTTGGAACATAACCCTATTTTTTCTATGTGATCCTCCACCTCACATCAAATTTCTTCAAACTCACTGCCACATGAAAAACTCTTACTAGTATTGCAGTCATCAACTCTAACTGGATTCAAGTCATCAAATATCATTAACAGCATGCCCCTTCCTCTCCTACCCTGTCTATCCTTCCTAAAAATGCTGTACCCCTTTGCACGATGCCAGTTAGTGCCTACAATATGAGATCCCAATATATTAAACAATATATATTGTTTCTGATATTCCTAGCATCTGTGTACAGACATAATTACCTGCATGCTCCTTTGTATACTCTTGTGTATACTTCTTAAAAGTATACTTTTGTATACACAGTTCCAACAATTAACAGGCTTTGGGGGGTTTAGATTCCACCATGGGTTATGAATGTTTTGTGAATGTCTTTAGATAGTAGATGAATTCCGTTCTCCAGGATGAGATAGTTATTCTCATTTAACCCTTATTCATCCGGGTACTAAAGCTAATGTATTATAGGCTAATAGCCTTTCATGGATGTAATTTACACGTACAAAAGAAAAAAAAAAGCAAGAGTTTTACACTCAGTAGGAATTAACACCTGTTGTTAATTCCTACTGGCAGTTTTTTGTGCATACCCTAGTAGTTACATAACTGTTGGTGTTTATGCCTGTTGTAATGAGCACTTGGTCCATATGTGAGATAAAATAAGCACTTTGTCCAAATTTGTATGATAAAATGAGAATATTTACCAGTTCTCACTCATGCCTTGTGATGTCTCCCCTCTCTTTTTTTGTTTTATGCAATATTGATTTGACTTTTTTTTTTTTAATATAAAATTTATTTTTACATAATCTGGAAATCCTGCTCTAGAGACCAATCATTGAATTTTTTCATCACTTCAGGCCTCCAGTAAGTGGGATGGTGGTCTCACACTGGGTGATACAATTCATCTTCCACCTAAAGACAATCAGAAACATTCATGGTGAGGTTCGAACTTGTGGCCTATTGTTTGGAGAGCAAATGTGCTAACCACTTGGCCAACCAGGCCGGCAAAGCGATACCATCATCATCACATCATCGAATTCCTGACATGTACCCTCAAAGAGTGTACAGGATATTATGATAGTACTACATGAAGAACTTGCATCGTTACTAACTTCCTTTCCTTTAGTGTTACACAGTGATCATTATTCATTTCAGGCAAATTATGTAGACTGCAACCGTGTTAGAAATAATTATTTTAATTTCCCGATGTCTCGACCTTCATATTAAGGTCATCATCTGGAGTATACGCATATATACAGAGACAAGCTATGTTACATTTCACATAGTATGCTAAAGAGACAATGATTTGATCAACAGTTATTCTACTGGCCTGACCTCTAGTGAAAAAAAAATTAAAAGTAAAATAAAATAAATAAATGAAATATAATAAAAGAATTACAAAACGCTCAAAGCTATGTTCTGTTTATGACATCAGAGAAAATTTTTTTCACATAGATAGTTTTATTACAGCAAAAGTGATGTCCTAATTTAATATGAAAATTGTTATATTAGATTTAAGATCCTGGATTACCTATAGTCCTATTTATAATTAAATCTTTAAAGAACAGGTGCACTGAGTTAAGAATACCATGTTATAAGAAACTGAGTGTTGAGAAACAAGTCTAACAAACGCACTACACTAAATGGTAGTATATTTTTAAACAATCTAAACTACAAAAAGGGAGAAAGGTTATGCGGGTAAAATATGTGGCTTCCATATTCTTGAGATTTTTAGACCACCATTATTGTTAAGATTAGGGTGGTTGATAAGAATTTCGCACACCTCCTTAAATTAACGTTAGTACCACGTTTCATTTTGGTGTGATGCAGTGGTTAAATTCTAAACTAATAAGCTCCAGGGCCTTTAAAGTAAGGATCATAAATATGAGTGCTATCCACTAGTCGAGCGTCCAGCAAGTCAGCAAATCTTTCCTTTCGTTCAACGTATTAATAATATTATTGCATTGCAACTGATGGAATTCCTGTGTTCTGTGGATTCGATACAGACTTCTTTCTCTTCAGAAACTGCACACAAACTGTCATTACAAACTCGTTTTGTATTATCACTGTCATCTGAGCTATTTTTCCGTTTAAAGAAGGTACCAATGTACTTATCCATAGTTGAAATAGTAGGCCTACATAAACACAAAAATATTATGATTTTCTTTGTGCTTCTCACAATCACGAGCTCTGATAAACAACTGCTAATGCTGTTCTGTTGTTGGTTACTGATTGTTGCTGACAGTGTTGCCAACAAAAGAAAAGACAAAATATTGCTACGAGTCTGTCAAAATTCCCGAAAACTGGGCTGCAATAATGTTTGATTGTCAATCACTGCAACATAATGCATTACAGGAAGCTCCAAACCTCCCTGTCACTTTCATCATGCATTTGTAATTAGGCGACTGTTGATATTGACTTTATATACACATTCAAAACTGTAAACAATTGTTGAATAATAACACAATAATGTAGGCATAATTACCGTAAAGGGAGAAAAGTCGCAAAACAGAAAAATGTTACGGATCTAGGCCCGGGCCCCAGCTGAATTTAACCACTGGTGTGATGTAAACAACAGATGCTTTTCCAGTCAGTTCTATGTAAAGTATTCAGATCATGATCAGAAAGGCCAGCTTTACCATAGTAATTAAATTTAATGTGCCGTTTATGTTCCTGTTTCCCCTATATAGTACAAATTACAAGTGCAGTTAATACGGTATACTCCAGGGTGGGCCAGCAGAGGAAGTGGATCATTGGATGAGTTGAGTAAGTGCTGTAATTTTGCTGGAGATTTAAAGGTGACTTTAGGTTGTATTTCTGTAGTATACTGTTTATTTTATCTGATATCCCTTTAATGTATGGAATGGTTACAGTTTTATTGTAGTCCAGTTTATTTTTGTTTTTAAGTGAGGTCTTGTGAATAATTTTGTTGAAAGTATTTTGGCTGTAGCTATTTTTTAGTG
This sequence comes from Typopeltis vanoorti, assembly GCF_054136105.1. Lineage (NCBI taxonomy): Eukaryota > Metazoa > Arthropoda > Arachnida > Uropygi > Thelyphonidae > Typopeltis > Typopeltis vanoorti. The sequence goes on from NC_143552.1 coordinate 41,360,874, forward strand.
AGGCATTGATGATAACTTTTAATTCATCTTTAATGCTTTTTCATTGGAGCAAATCTTCAAAGCCCTGTTTTTTAGTGTATTAATGATACCTAGTTTTCATGTTGGGTGATTGTAGGAGTTTATGTGTATACATTATATGGGAGCTACATCTGGTGTTTATTGATCTGGAGAAAGTGTATGGTAGAGTGCCAAGGCAAGATGTCTCGAGGTGTCTGAGGGAGAGGAAGGTACTGGAGAAATATGTCAGGTTGGTGGAGGAGATGTACAGAAATGTGAAGACGAGTTCAGACCTGCCTGAGAGAGAAGGAAAGTTTTCAAGTTACAGTTGGCTTGCATCAAGGGTCAGCATTAAGTCCATTCCTGTTTAATATTGTAATGGAGGTGGTAATGGAGGAGGTGGGAGAAGACGTGCCTTGGACAATGTTGTATGCAGATGACATCATGCTGTATGCATAATCAAGAGAAGTGGCAGCTAAACTGGAAAGGTGGAGGAAAGTACTTGGAGAGAGGTATAAGGCTGAGCAGAAGTAAGACAGTATATGTGTTGCAAAGTGAATGGCAGCTTGGAGACGGAGCTGGAAGGAAATGTAATCAGGAAGGTTAGGGACTTTAGATACTTAGGCTCAACAGTGAAAGAGGATTGAGAGGCTGAGAAGGAAGTGAGAAGCAGTATACAAGCGGGATGGAGGAACTGCAGAGAGATGGCTGAAGTGCTATGCGATAAGAGGGTGCCGAGCAATCTACATGGATGGCCTGAAAAGTTCTCGGCCTCGACCATAAATGGCAACACTATCGGCAAGATTTTTTTTTGCTAACTTCATACATCTGTCCCAAGCATCCTTGTGAAATTGCAAGTCATTCTATCAAGTAAGTTTTTTTATACAGCTGTCGGAAGCCGAAGTGTTGTCTGTATCCCTTGAAATGGATAAAATCGAGTATCATGCGCTTATAAAATTCTTTGTAAAAGAAGGTTTAACGACAAAAGAAATTCATTCGAAGTTCATAAAAGTTTATGGGCACTCTTCTCCTTCGTTTTCAACAATTAAAAAATGGGCTGCCTAGTTTAAACGTGGCCATACCAGCCTTGAAGATAATCCATGTGAAGGACGTCCAAAAAGTGTAACGACACCAGAAATCATTCATCAAGTGCACGATATGGTTTTGGATGACCGGCAAATCGAAGTGCATGAAATTGCTGAGACTATAGGCATTTCAAAAGAACGTGTAGAATATATTTTGCATAAAGAATTGCAAATGATAAAGCTTTGCGCGAGATGGGAGCCGTGCAGTTCAAAAATGCACTCTCATGAAAACCATTGAACAGTGTTTGAAACGTTTTAACAAGAATAAAATTGATTTTGTGCGTCAATTTATGACTAAGGATGAGACTTGGATTCACCAGTACACACCAGAATTCAAACAGCAACCAAAACAGTGGACAGAAGCTGATTGTTCAGCTCCAAAGAAGACAGTGGCATGGCATCGGTGTTTGGGATGCTAAAGGCATTTTCTTTATTAATTATCTTGAAAAGGGTAAAACAATAACTGAGAATTATTATTCCAATCTTTTAACCATACTAGACGAAAAAATTAGTGAGTAAAAGACCAAGTTTGCAGAAGAAAAAAAATCAACTTTCATCAGGGCAATGCACCTGCCCACAAAAGTGTTTTGGCAATGAGAAAATTAAGGGATCTGCACTATGAATTGTTGGAACATCCATCCTATTCCCCAGATTTGGTTCCCTCTGACTTCTATCTCTTCCTAAAACTAAAATTCTTCCTCGTTGGTGAGCGTTTTTCTTCGAATCAAGAGGTGATTGCAGCAGTAGAGGAGTGTTTGTAGATCTTACTGAGAACCACTACAGGGATGGGATAATGGTGCCGAGTATCACTGGAATAAATGTATTAGTCTTAAGGGAGATTATGTTGAAAAATAATAATTTTTAAATTATAAATTTGTTTTTTTCATTGTTAGGCCAAAAACCTTTCAGACCACCCACATAAAAGGCAAAATCTACAGGACAGTATTGAGATCAGCTATGATGTATGCTGTGGAAACTAGCCCTGAGGAAAAATAACATCAGCAGGATGGAGGTAGCGGAGATGAGAATGCTTAGGTGGATTTGCGGTGTGATCAGAAAATATTGTCTGAGAAATGACTATGTAAGGGGAACGGTGAAAGTTAAGAAATTTGCATCGAAGATACATGATGCAAGGTTGAGATGGTTTGGTCATGTGATTAGAAGGGAGGATGAGTATGTAGGAAGAAAGGTCATGCAGATGGATGTGCAAGGGTGGAGGAAGCACGGGCAGCCAAAGAAGAGATGGAGGGGGAGCTGGTGGGGAGGACTTGGATGTGTTACAGCTCATGGCAGAAGGATGTGGAGGAGAGTCACCGAGAACAGCGACCCCGCTTAAGTGGAACAAGCTGCAGAAGAAGAAGATAGCTGATATCAATAAATTATTTATTTACATAATTTACACATGTACACTGCTTGAAAAGAAGTCAGTGGACACCGTAGTGTGAGGAATAAACAGCCATTGTACCCATTTTAATAGTATGTAGAACCTCCTTCACTGCAAACAAGGATTGCAGCAATTCTACAAGGCATACTTTTTGGACCATTCTTCCTGTAGTAATGTAATGAAGTCCTGGACTGTTGTGGGGCAGATGTCCCTTGACCTCACCTGATGCTCCAGTTCATCCCACAGATGTTCATAAGGGTTGTAATCAGGACTCTGTGGAGTCCAGTCAAGTGTGGTGATGTTACAGCGGCCGCCTTATGACACAGTGCCTTGTCTTGCTTGAAGAACCAATAGTCAGTTCAATAGAAATGCCTCCAAGTAGGAAGCATTTTGTTGTCCAGAATGTTCAGACACCTCTCGGACTTCAATGTTCATGGTCCACAAACAAAGGTGCGAGGCCAAACCAGGAAAATCAGGACCATACCATCACGCTGCATCCTCTGCGGCCAGGTGTAGCATGATTTGTTGCTCCATAACTTAGCTCTTCAAGATATCATGTCCCACTGTATCACTATACTCTTTGCACCACTAATGACGACATTGCATGTTGGTTTGGATAACGTGGGACTAGCATATTGCAGTCCTACCATGGAAATCCATGTTACGAGCCTCGGTTTTTGTTCCGATCTGTGTTCTAGTTGATTCCCAGAATTCTGGGCATCAACTAGGACACAACCGGGCATGTCAAACAATGAATGGTGGTTTTTACATGTTATCCTTTGTGGAAACCTACACCCTATAGTCATATTCAGTGAGTGTTGTGAATCATCCGCTTACAGTTGACTCCCTGTGCTTCCATCTCGGTATGGTATCACTTATTGTTGACCTGGGATGGCCTAATTTGTCAACAAATTGCCAAACAGATAGGCCTCCAACATGGCATCCTATTGCAACGCCCTTTCAAACTTTCAGTTCCCTTCTCACAGCCAGTTCACCTGGGCAGTTGCACTGATTTGGGAGCATTGTATTCTTCCAGTTTATACCAGCTACAAACATGTGACCTGTCACATGGCATGATGCACCTTGCCCATTGGGGGGGGGGGGTGTCCATTGACTTCCTTCCAAGCAGTGTATATAACTGCTTTAAAAGGTTATTAACCATTATATGCATCACCAACTGGGAAGGAGGGAAGAAGGGCATGATTCATTATACGATGATGGTCTGTAACCTAATATGTCATTTGACCAGGGTATGCATTTATTTCTAATATCAGGAATTGAACTGCACTGGTACATTGTTTAAGAATTTATTTAGCTCTCTTACTATTGTGTTAAGTAAATCATGCTTAGCAGAGCAATATACAATTCACTGCTTTGAATTTTGAAAGGAAGTATCATTTCCTATTTTCAGAACATACAAAACATGCACAGCTTGCCATTTTAGCAATTTTTGTTGTTGCCTGCTTTTTTTCCTATGCAGGATTTTTCAATTAACAATAAGAGGTATCACATATACTGCAACAGCAAAGTGTAGGGATTTTTGAAAAGTCACACACATACATTAAGTGACATTTACTAATCCAGGTTGGCCACCACATATAAGCAAAAGCAAATGTTTACCTCATGGCATAAGAGTGGTCCAGTGTTATAAATATTATGATTATACTTTGTCATCATCATTGTTTGCATTTATTTGAAAAAAAAAACTAAAACAAACAAACAAAAAAACAGTCAGTTTAGGTTTAAGCAATGTCACAATACATGTGAAACACAGCTGAGAATTTAATGCAATGAGAGGTGAATATTGAGGATTGTCACATGTGCATTACAGCTAAAAAAATTGAAATAAAGAAATTCTGAGAAAAATGAAAAGCAAATAATGAAACTAAAATTATTTTATACATGAATTGGATAGATATATTCATGTTTCGTATGACATGAACTTCCTGAAAAAGAATTGATATGAGATTAATCTGAATGTATTATCAGCCTTCTGCCAATAAACAATCTAACTAAGGTGGCAATAACACAAATGCCATGAATTATCCAAATTCATACATCTAGAAGTACACTACTATGAAATGTGTTCAAGATCAGTTTGGTGTTTGTGTAATGTGGTAGGAAACTGGAGCACCAAAAGAAAACCACCACATCCATGCTCTAATATGGACTAACTCAATGCTGAGGAAAAATAAATAGGTAAACCATACACTGGCTAATACCAAATTGACACGTACCATAAAATTCACATCCAATAGATTGGTTTGTGTATATTCTTTATTCGTATGATGATCTAATGGGCATGAGGTCCCTTTTTACGGGGAAGTATGGCACCATCTCAATCTCCCCAAATTTTTTCCGGGCTCGGGACTGGCATAGCTGACGAATCAGGCCTATGTCTTCTACATCTTCTCATCCTTTCTCTCACATCCTTATTTTTTATTTTATTTTTCCTTCCAATACTAACATGGAATTGATAGGGGTTGTTTATTTGCTAAATTAGATAATTTAGCAAATACAATTTCCAGCTCTTTAAAGTTACATAACTTACATATAAATTTACATAATATAACACAGCACATCAAGTTACATATTTTCTACTTTAATAGTAAAAAAAATAAGCTTTGTATTATTTGCTCTCACTCTCTCTTCTGTACTGTCTTTTTTTATCATGCCCTCTAGTAGAGCCTGGTTTAGTCAGGTGTAAGAAACCTGATTGGATTCTTTCAAAGAAATTACTCCAGACTTCTAGAATATTTTTATCTTCAGTTTTTGTGTCATCTTTATCATCTCTGATTTTAGAATACTTTTTCCTCCAATTATAAGTTTTTTATGAAAACATTTTGCCATCCTTACGAAATGTCACATATTCTTACCAAAGTCTTCCCATGAACTTTAGCTACTTTTGCATGTAGATTAGCTCTCGTAAAAAGAAAAAGCATGTAACCATAGTAAAATTTATTTCATTAACATATATATGTTTGTTTCAAGCCATCATCAGTCAGTGTAGAGAAACACAATGGAAAATTGAAATAACAAATCAAAAGAAAATGCTGTAATACTGGTTATAACATTTATGTAACAACTAAAATCCTAAATTTATTTTTTGTAATTGAATAATATAGTTTTTTGTTGATAACAATTTCTCATATTGGGAAATTATTACCATTTAGACATGGATGGTTTATTATTGAGATTAGGATGATGATTATTATTATTAGACACCTCCAGGGAGTCCAAAGACCCATCGAGGGAGAGTGTGCCAACAGCATCGAATGATTGGGTCCCTTCCAACTACTAACCGCGCTCAAACTTACTTAACTGAGCCATTAGTAGTAGAGGCTCTACCAATCGACCGACCTTTGCCGGCTTTTTTTTTTATTATGATGTAGAAGAACCTCAGCACTTTCTTAGGAAAAGTATTCAAATTTGAAAATATTTCTGTTAACTTTATCATTATTATCATTCCAAAGAATCCTGTAGTTAATGTCAGTTCCATACTATACAGTCCTGTACTTACGTCATTTAATCAGTAGAATATGATTGGTGTTTTGAAATATATTTCTATTGATCTTGACATTAGTCCAAAACAGGATAAGTTGCAAGTGTATATTTGATATATACCAGGTGAAGTATATATATGAGAATATCTTCCTCTTTATAGCGGTTTTATCCTGCTTGACGCAGGATCTGCTATGATTATACGAACTGTGAGATACCCCAAACGGCTTGTCACAGAGTGGCATTGGGAGGGGGGGAGGAATTTTTATACCTATAGATGTGTGTGTTCACAGGGTCAGTTTGCCTGTTCTGGGGGACATTAAACCCAAAAAGTTTCCAGGTGAAAAAAAACCCTCCTACCTCCATTTGAGACTGGCTAACTCACCTTTAGTCAAAAGAGACCAGATAAAGATTCCTCACATCTTGGACAGGAATCAAATCCAGGTCTTTCTGACCAAAGGGCTTCATCTATACCAACTGAGTTACAGAGGTTCTATATATGAGAATATAAATGGGATAAATAAATTCACGATAAAAGTTTAATGGAGTGAAACAGCACTAGGAAATGATTAAAAGTAGTATTTAATGCTTCCGGCACACTGATAAATAAATGTTATAATTTCTTTAGGAAATGGTAACATTAAGCAGATATTCATTGTCTGGTTTCTACATAGGAATATGTCAAAATTTTTTGAGAATATATGATGCATTCTATATCTGTATTTTCTCTGTATCTTTTCAGCACATCTGCTGAATTACTTGTTTTTCTGATATGCCTTGTTCTTTTCTTTCTCATCACAGTACTAATGTACTATGATGAGCTAAACATACATATAATAAAAATAATTGGTCGTAATAATTATTTAATAAAACCTACTAGTTTCACCACTTAAGCCAGTGGCTTCATCTAAGTTGAGATGAACACACAAAATACAAGTGTTAAATATGAATCATTACATAACTAAAAACACTGAATGTGTAGGAACCATTTTATTGGCGAAATTTAACTAAACATTGCAAATCTCCAGAAATCTCATGACATTAGAGTGGCCTTCAGACCCATTATGATGGTACAAAATCTGTTATACTCACCCAAGGACCACAACCCTTTCAACAAACATTGTGGAGTTTACAATATTCCATGTTCTTGTGGCCTTAATTACTAGGGCAAACATCGAGAACTTTAGAAATAGGACAAAAGGAGCATGTTGGAGATGTCAATAACAACAGAGAAAACAGCTCAGGTCTGGCATTCCATTTCTCTCGCACACGTCACAACACTGAATGGGACAAGAGCCCCCATGCCGTACATAGAAGACAACTTCAGGTGCCTGCAACATCAAAGAGGCTATGATGGTAATCCATTTACAAGGCACTCTCAACAGAAACAAGGAATGATTTTGTGTGTGACATTTGGAAATCACTTATCAGATCTTTAAACACATTGGACGTTTATTTTTCTGCAAACTATCGAGCATTCCTGCTGAACAATGACTGACTATGTGCCAGTTCCATGCTCCACATGTTTTTTGTTTTTCTTGTATTTTTGTGTAATGGTTCCTACACATTCGGTGTTTTAGTTATGTAATGATTCATATTTAATGCTTGTTGTATATTTGTGTGTTCATCCCGACTCAGATGAAGCCACCAGCTTAAGTGGCAAAACTAGTAGTTTTTATTGCATTAGTTTTTTGGTCGAAAAAATCAATATACTCATCATACATATGTCTTATACAGATAAGTGATAGATGATATTTTTATTTATTTATTTATATCACTTTCAAACATGATGTAAACTAAATTGAAGATTCCTTTTGACCTTAATGCCTAATGTAATGTCAAAGTCAAAATATTTTTACTGACTCTAGTATCAAAATATGCATAGCATATTTCATTTTCTTTTTGCCTACCTTCCACACTCTGGATAGCTAGTTCTCTGTCATTCACTATGCATTATGGTGTATGAGTTCCACAGTAATGCATAGGCCTTCTTTGGGCTGCCCTAGGCTCTGACCAATAGCCCTGTCCTCAGTTTTGATGATGATAGTACACTTTATTCTTTTTACTCATTTCACAAAACTTACACTGCACAAATATCCTAAGCTTTAAGAACCTCTGTAACCAGTCCTTAAATTCATATCTTCATCAATTCTCCAATGAAATGAGGATAATCCTGTCAAACTTCATTGCTACCTATGCAGTCTTGCTTCTTTTTTTTTTAAAATAACAAAAAAAAAACTTAAAAAAGAATTTCTGTATAATTTAACTTTTGGTAATGCCCAAATCACTAGATAGGATCAGATCTCACTTCATAGATTAACATTTACCTTTAGCCTTCCTGGCACGAACATATATCATCTGTTTTTCTCACCCCCCCCCCATCCTTAAGAGACTTGGCATTATTTTACTTCCACCCACTGAGCTTCTTATTTGTTACAAATCTCAGATCTGTCCAATATTAGTATCTTGTCCCTTTAATATTGAGTCCATCATGAAGTTTGGATTTTTCTATCCTTCTAAATAATTTAACCCATACCTCCTGGCTGAAATAGTTAGAGTTCTTCAGAGTTTGCCACAAAATCTTTATGGCTCGTTTCTTGCTTTCAGACTCTTTAATTTTTTTCTTGAACAATATTTGTATATTGAGTCCACACTTCACTTTTGATTCTTTTCATTGATATTTTTATCCTGCTCACAACTAAATGATTATTTAGTTCTTGTTTAGCTCTTCCAAATCTCCTGTATACCATCGTATCCTGAATCATTTTGAAGATATCATTATCAACAATAATATAGTCAATTAGACTTATTTTATTATTATTTATTTATTTATTATTTTTTTTGTGTGTGTGTCTTCTCCATATGTGAATTTGTACAAATCTTTGTTGGAACATGGTATTAGTAATGACTAGTCAGTGTCCTCAACAGAATTCTTCAACTACTTATTAGTTTTGCTTTTTTCTTCAAATATTCCTTAAACATTACTACATGTGGCTGAAAAAAAAGAATCAACCTTTTCTTTTTCTTTGTCATCTATCCTCTCTAATGTTCACTTGAAAAAGAAAATTTTTTCTGTTTCTTCCTTAGCAGAATCTTATGACCGAAAAATTCCTCTGCTTCCTTAATAGAATCTTCTATGGAATCATAGGCACAAGTAAGTCTCAAAGTCCAATTTTCCATTTTGAAATTTTCCCGTTTTCAAATTTGAAATTTGAATATATTATAGGAGTTCATATATGCCTTATTTATAACTTCATTATGACTAGATATCCAAGTGTCATTATATAGAACTAAACATAGTGTTTGTGTAGAAGAGATACAGCACTTGTTGTAGGTAAGATGTGTCTAAGTGTGGAAGAGTAGGATTGCATTTTTATATATATCAGTTTATTTTGTTTAATTCTATATTAGTCATTTCATTTTTTTCTAACTAAACTTTCATTATTCATGATTTAAACTAAAGCAACATTTTATTTTTAATTAGAGATATAATTCATGACATTCTGAGATTTTAGTGATAAAGGTAAAATATTTTATTGCATTGTAAAATCAGCTGAATATTAGCTTGTTTTCTGACTTGAATATGAAACAGGTAAAGAAAAAGAAACTGCTTCAAAAAAAAAAATATATATATATATACACACACACACACAGTCTGGTTTAGATATTAAAAACAAAGGTAATACATTTGATTTTCACTATAACAAACTCATAGGAACCACCAGAATAGTTTGTTATAGCAGATAGTTTGCTGTATGGAATTTCTTTCAGCATAGTGTTGTATACACTTATAGGATTTTTGGTTAGAACTTTTCAGTAGTTTGTTATACACAGTGAGAATTGACTATATACAGAATATTAATTTACTAATAATTCTAACATGCTTTCTTTGTCTAGGAGTTTGCAGGTATATCAACAAACAGGTCAGTTGCATAGTAAAATGCTATTAGCACAGCGCTTGACTTGTGGTGGAAGTTCTTTGGGTGGACCTTTGCGTTTCCCAACTAGTTGTGTATTATGGTTACAGTGTGAACAATCAGGTGAGTACTATTTATCTATGAGTACATATAGATGATGTTCTTTTTTTTTCTTTTTTATTTATTTTCTTTTATATTTTTTGCAAATCTCAGTACAGGCAACCCCTGCACTTAAGACTAATCAAGTCACAAATCAAGCCTTTGTGATCAGTTTTATTCTTGTAAATATGGCCCATCTCATGAACCAGCTAATCACATGAAGAGCCTAGCACATCTCTTCTCTCGGATATTTTCCTCTGTACTTCAGAAATTGTACTTGCATCAAATGCAACAATTTGAACTTGGAGGTTTGTTTATTCACTTTCTTTTCATACTCCTGTTGATTTGAAATGTCATGCTTCATTAACAGTGTGATGGCAAAAAAAGGGTGAAGTGGGTTGCAAACAAGATGCATTTATTCTGCGTCATTGCCAACCAAAAAAATCCTGTCAATGATTGCTAATTAGCTGATTGTTATTCACAATTGTTGGTGATCATGAATCCAAGTTTTAGTCAATACTGTGAGTCTTTTATTTACTATAAGAAGGTCATAAATTTATAAATTTTTGCCTTGGATCACAACTTGAATCACTAAGTTAGGTTTTTCTGTAATGCGGTTTTAAGGAAATAGAGTTTTTTGTTAAACATATATTTGCTGTTTAGCAGAAAGCATCACTGTTCAGCATTGTTTTGACTTTTGCTATAGATTATGGGAGGTTGGTCATTCAGATTTTTTAATAGTGAAATTGATTTACATCTGATGATCATGAAACTAGTCATACAGAGTAGCAGGGTTTTCTCTCCTGGAAGCTCAGATTTTTCATTCTGCAAAGCAGGTAAAACTGGCCAAAAGAACATATGCACTTAATAGATAAGACACTGGCTTCATAACCTTAGTTATATATCAACCATAATTCAAACTGCTGGTGATTGTGAAGACCACAAATCATGGCTTATATGCCCTTTAGTTGCAGAGATTTGGTTTGAATCCTGTACAAGACAAGGGATATTTATAAGAACCTTTCAGCTGAAGGCAAGTTAGCTGGTCTCATATAAAGGTGAAAAGGTTTTTACTATGAGAATTTGAATTTTTCCTCTTTTTCCAGAGAAAAATAGAAACCAGGCATTATAATTATCATAGAAGACTGTAGAAATTAAGGTAAACAATTTATCCTGTCAAAAATTAAATTTATGCATGTTGCTTGCTTGACTTTAACAGACTTTTGGCTTAAAACAAAGGAAGCTGCAATGATAATGATTTCTTTATAATCCTCAATTGTTTAATCTGTTAGCTGTATTGCATACTTGAGGATATATAAAGATAATAATACTTAAAGTATTGTGCCCTTGTTCTCTTTATCCTTCTCCTTGCATTTATGTATAAATCTCTGCTGTAAAAGTGTGCAAAAAAAAAAAAGAAAGAAAGAATGGTAATAATACTGTATTTGGGTGTAAGAGAATAGGAAGCAGGATGGAATCTTTGATGTTGAATAGTCAAAGGCTATAGTCCTTCAGGGAAAAAAAAAGCTTTCCCAAAGAACTGAGTTAGATTAAGGAGGAGAAGGATGAAAGAAGAGGTGTTGATTCTAGACAATAAATTAATGTTGCCTAGCTATTGTTTGAGTTCTTACAGTTTTGGAGAAAAAAAAAAGGTGGAGGAATGAAGGTTTGTCAGCCTTGGTTGGCTGAATGGTTAGCATATCTTCTTTCCAAGCAACAGGCTGCAGATTTGAATCCCACTGTGGGCATGGATGTTTTTGATTGTCTGTAATTGGGAAATGAATTACATCATCCAGTGTGAGACTACCACCACCCCAATTATTGGAGGCTTGAAGTAACTTGAAAAAAGTTCCATGCTTGGCCTCTAGAGCAGGCATTCCATACCATGTAAAAAATGAAAAAAAAAAAAAAAAAGACATTAATAAGAAAAATCCTTAGCCCACCCAGATACGAATTGTACTATAGGTTTACAAAAATATAATATTTTTACATTGCACAAGTTGTGAAGACATCACATCAAATAATGGCAATGATGTGGAGAACCCTGACATGCAGAAATAGAGAGGTTATGATTCCATTGTATAAGGCCTTGTAAAATCTATGACAGTTTTATATTTCGTGTCTGTTGAACTGCGCCTTTGTAAAAATATAGATTTTTTATATTGTTCTTTATTTGTCCTTATTTATCTGAACTAACAGTCGTAACTCCGAGTTGTAATCTCATTGCTTGAAATAGTCTATCACTTTTAATCCTTTCAGTCTATCAATTCAATTTCCGCCCCTCAAGGTCGTGACTATGCTACTTCACATGTACAGGGTGTTCGGGATAAATTTGACATATTTATAATTAATTATATTTTTCCGTAAGTTACATGTATTAACACACACTTCTCTTCATTTAAAAGTTTGGACCCTTCTTCATTCATATACAAGATGTCAGAAAGGATGGATAGCTGGAACCCACCTGAATCATGGAAGAGAATAACTTGTATCATGATGATTCGTGCCCGCCATCAAAATAAGGATATTACGACTGCTGCCCAATGCTCCCTGAATACAGTAAAAACAATCAGGCATGAATTAGAGACTTGCAATGGTGACTACGAGGATGTAGCAAGAAGAAAGATCCCTAGCAGACGATCTGATTGCGTTCGTACAGCAGAATTCCTCGCAAATCTGCAGGAACAGGTGTTGAAGAACCCTGGCATTGGAATTCGGGCTTTGTTCGTGGAGTTGCTAACTGTAGTCAAGCCCTGGATAACAAGGGTAGCCAATGGTAGGCCGTATGTATGGCAGCAGGATTCGGCCCCTTGCCACACCTCTGGGAAAAGTCAAAAATGGTTGTCTGAAAATTTCTACGACTTCACCAGTCCAAATGTTTGGCCTCCAAACTCCCCAGACCTTAACCCCATGGATTATTTTGTATGGGGCGCAGTTGAAAAAGACACCAATCGCACTTCCAGTAATACAAAAGCCCAGTTAATGGATAAAATTAAAACAGTTTTTGCGGCCCTTCCCAGGGAGACTGTAGCATCAGCTTGTTCGAGGTTCCGAAGCAGAATTGAAGCTGTGATCGATGCTAATGGTGGTTATTTTGAGTAAATCTTGTTGATAGTATTGTAATTAACTCTGCCTGTAATGTTTTTTGTCAATTCATTAAATTTAATAGATACAAAGAAGATTTTCTTTTTCCTTACGAAACTGTCAAATTTATCCCGAACACCCTGTATGTATTTTAGAATTTTGGAATTGCCTTTGACTGGAGCCAATTTCTATGTCTCAATAGTTGGCTTTTTCTCACACTGATCTCTGAAAACTTATTTGTATTTATGACTATTCCTTTTGCTATCTTTTAAAGTTTTGAACCTAAATAAATTTTCCATTAAACTCACTCATAAAACTTGCACAATCAGTTAATAAGTGTGCAGTCCTTGTAGCAAGAGCTAAATCCCTACCTAACAATCCTCTTACCGCTTTTCTAAACATGAAAAGAAAACAGAGGAAGTTGGTATAATTAAACTGCCACTGAGATTGAATTTCAACTTCATGTTTTCCTGGCCTATTCCATCTTGATTTCTCATAGGAACTTCTGTAACTTTTAGGTCTCTCAATGATGTTTACTTCTATTGTTCTCTGATTACCCTCCCCTAATTTTTCTTCCGTTTTGCCTTGATCATTTTCTAATTTTACTTGATATGTGGTAGGTCTCAGATTGACTGTTCCTTTCGGAATCTGAAGGTATTGAAGAATCAGAGTGGTTATTTCAATATTTTTCATTACCTCTTTCAGTCAGTACAGTTGGCTCGACATTATTTTCATTCTGCATTCTCTCTTCACGTGACTTCTCATCTCTATCTCTAAAATTATGGTTCCCTTTTCCTGACTGTTTATTTCCCATTAGGAACATCTCATTTCTGGAAAAGTCTCAAGAGAACTTGTACCTGTCCAGAAAGTTAGTTCCCAGGATTATCTGTATGTTTGAGCGAGATGGCCTTGTGAGGACTAACAACTCTTGTCAAACACACAAATTAAACTCTGTTAAGTATATTTTAACTCTCACTTTCTTGGTCGCATATATCTCGGATGTTGAAATCCCCGATAATCTGATAGCTTTCTTCAGTTTAGAGATGCCCCTCCACACACAGGATTTTATTTCTTGAAAATAATCTCCAGTTATGACAGAGGCCTGGGAACCAGTATCAAGTAATACGCCACAAGGTGATCCTTGTATCTCTCCTCTTATGATCATTCTCGACTTCCTTTGGTGTTCTTGTTTCTTGTGCCCCTCTCCTCCATGGTTTATTTGCATCACTATGAGGAGTGTGCACAAGATTCGACTCATATCTAACATTTCCAATGGAGGGATCTCTTGTTTCTGAAATAGTTGTGAGCCATGTGCCCATATTTATTGCAAACAAAGCATTTGGGAGGCTCTCTTCTGCCTTTTACCTCATTATTCCTCTGTTTGAGGTAGAGTTATTTCAGAGGTCTTTGCTGCCAGCTGCTGCATAACAGCATCAAGACAATCGTAGGCTGTTGTAGCCGTTCTACCTCCTGTCTTATTATTAAACGTAATTCCTTTATATTTGTAGGTCCTCTTTCGGGATGTTCATTGTATTGTCAGTCACTTGATTAATGCTGACTGATTTTTCTCTTTCTCCCTCTCTTTCATTTTGATCTTTATTAGACTTGCCCTTGCATGTGCTTGAGCCCTTTTCACTCTTGCCTTCGCAAGAGGAATCATTAGCCTTTTTGATAACATTAATGTGGCTGCTAGTAGAAGCAGGATGAAAATATCCAAGCCTCTCTTCCTTTTCCTTCACAGCAAGGAAATATTCGTCAAGATTTGTGATTTTCTTTTTGTAGGCATTCTCTTTCAGTTCTTCTTTGACCTCCCCCCCCCAACCTAAATTGATGAAACACTTCCCAGTCGAGGTGAGGTTTATCCTCTGTTGGAACACTCAGACTGTTGGCAATTGTCAGTAACTTATTATATACTCTGTCACATTCTCCTTTTTCTCTTGAGCACATCTCTGCAATTTCCAGAGATTTGGGCCTAGACTTCTTACTCTGGAGAACTAGGAAATCAAGATTTCCTTAAACTTAGAGTATTCTAAGGTATCCTTCAGTATTGGGGATGAATACAAGAAGCTTTTGGCCTTTCCAACCAGTTTGCTCCTGAGCAAGATAAGTAGTTGGAAGGCTAACTGCCTTCCAACCTTTCTCAGCTCTTTGATGAAGCTAAAAAAAAAAGCTAAAGCGTCGTCATCTTCTTTTTTTCATAACTGCCTGATTCATTACCGAAACTTTCTCATATAATCCACAATTTGACTAATTAACATGGATTTAATCCTGTCGGCTGTGCCATTGTAAAATCTGTGATAGTTTTATATTTCGTGCCTGTTGAACTGTGCCTTTGTAAAAATATTGATTTTTGTATTGTAAATTGAGATAAATTATTTGTCCTTATTTATCTCAACTTAACAGTTGTAATCTCGTTGCTTGAAATAGTCTATCACCTTTAATCCTTTCAGTCTATCAATTTAATTATTCCCCTCTCAAGGTCGTGACTATGCTACTTCACGTGTACGTATTTTAGAATTTTGGAATTGCCTCTGGCTGGAGCCAATTCCTTTGTCTAAATAGTTGACTTTTTCTCACACTGATCTCTGAAAATTTATTTGTATTTATGACTGCGTCATCAGAGATCGCATGGAGGAATTGTATATCTTTCCTATACATGCAAGAAAAACACCCAGCACAACCCGGAAATATCTCTAATTTTTATCTCCAAATCAAGCAATGTTTAAATCTACTGTTCGTCAGTCGTGGCTACTTTCTCTTAAGGTCACTCAGGTTCTATCTTTTTATGAGAAGTACATTGGTAAGGCAGAATCAGGCAAGTTATTTGACAAACAAAATAATTTATTCATGCTAAATCAAAGTACATATAAAGGTTAATACTACTCATACAAAATTTTCCAGACTTTAATTCACTCATCAAAGTTAACCTGGAAATATTGTAAAGCCACGTGTCGGGTTCTCCACTAGATTAATTAAACAATTCTTGCTTAAGCTAAAATGACTAATGCAATAAATACTCTCACATATAGATCAGACACGGGAACAGACCTGTACACACCTTACATTAATTTAACTCAGACTATAAATATCATTAAGCATACACCCAGCACAACACGGAAATATCTCTAATGTTTATCTCTAAGTCGAGCAACGTTTAAATCTACTGTTCGTCAGTCGTGGCTACTTTTACTCTTAAGGTCACGCAGGTTCTATCTTTTTATGAGAAGTACATTGGTAAGGCAGAATCAGGCAAGTTATTTGACAAACAAAACAATTTATTCATGCTAAATCAAAGTACATATAAAGGTTAATACTACTCATACAAAATTTTCCAGACTTTAATTCACTCATCAAAGTTAACCTGGAAATATTGTAAAGCCACGTGTCGGGTTCTCCACTAGATTAATTAAACAATTCTTGCTTAAGCTAAAATGACTAATGCAATAAATACTCTCACATATAGATCAGACACGAGAACAGACCTGTACACACCTTACATTAATTTAACTCAGACTATAAATATCATTAAGCATACTAAAACTTTCACATACAATAATATTAGTTAATTCCTCATAACTCTGCAAACTACTTCACAACTGTTTTAACAAATGGCCTTCCATCTTTACTACTGTTCTTAATGCTAACAAATTATAAAAGCAGCAATCTTTACCATAAATTTCACATCTAGGAAAGTCCTATGTAAAAGATCTTACTTGCTACTTAGTCATCCAGTTCATTTTGCAAGATCCTTGAGATCGTTGACACCTTCATCTACTTTCCAGAAAAAGTCACACATGTGCACTTTCTTACAACATCTATGATACTTCACACGTGGAGATCGTCAAGGAACTTAGCGGTGGGAATTCTGGAATAGACTGTCACCTATTACGAACCTCCTATCATCGTCGGACTTCTCTTGGCAGGACGTGGATCCCCATCCTTGGAACGGCAGGACACACAGGAAACTCCTTGTAGTGAGAGCAGGAACTGAGAGCCGGAACAGAAAAAGAGCCCTTTTCCATTGATTCTTCCTCCTTTATTCTGCTCTTCCGACCTTGGAACTCCTATAGATTCAATCGCCTGGATTTTCTTGGAGGAGTCTTCTCAGCCACCCTGCAGTTGCTGAGTTAAGGCTGGAAACCCCGTACTTCGTTGACCTTCGCAAGTTGCAATAGCCTCAGGTCTTACATTCCTATTCCTGTCTGAGTCATTTCTTTGTTTGTACAATTTTCTTATTACAATTTATTGTAACATTTTTTTCAGGTTTAGTACAGCAAAAATTGAGTTAAGTATTAATCAAATTACAAGTATATTATATTGATTTTATTTCCCAAGTAAAATCAGTATAGAAAGAATTTTATTCTAAATTCCCTCTGTACAAGATTTTAGCCTTGATCAGGCCTCATATGGATTATTGTGCAAAGATTTGGTTGCCAGGTTTTCATGGTGACGAGGATATGCTGGAAAGGGTACAGAGAAGTTTCACAAAGGTAGTCAGCAGTCTTTGGAACGTGGAGTACAAGGACAGATTGAGAGAATGTAAGTTGCAGAGCTTCGTGAATAGGAGGAAAAGGGGGATATGATTGAGACCTATAAACTGGTCAGGAGTTGTTATCAGGTAGACATGGGAGAGGTAGAACAAGAGGCCATTGCTGGAAACTGTATAAGGAGGGTGTGAGCAAAGGAGTGAGAGATAGGTTATTTTCATGGAGGGTGGTTGGTGAGTGGAATGCATTGCCTGAGTGTGTTGTGGATAAGGACACATTGAATCAGTTTAGAGATGCGGTTGGATGAGCAGTCTATGCAATAGTGAGTACCTCCTACAATGAGTCTCTGACTCCATGGAGGTTGCGTGTTGATAATAATAAAAAACCATTTGTGGTGGTACTCACATTAAAAAAAAAATTATCAAAAGGGGTTCAGAGATGGAATTCATGAAAAAGATATTGAAAGGTAGAAGTAGATATTCTAGAGGTTTTGATGAGTAAAGTTTGTAGGGACTGCAAAATTGGTTTAAATGAGTAGCTATAGTGAATTTCTCTTAGAATTGCTTTGTTCCTATGAGGTTTTTCGATAGTTTTTAATAATGAGTAAGCTTGTTGTACGCTAAAGTGAGAGTCAACTGTATTGTCATCAACAATACAGTTGAAGCCTTTTGTGGGGGTGGGATCTATATTCAGCAGAAGTCGGTTCATCAGAACATTGTCTGTGGAAAACTTTATAGAAGCAGAAGCATAGTGTCTCTTACAGAGTGAATAGTGAGACAGGATCATTAATCAGTCACATTATCCTCTTCTGGATAGCATCAAGCATTCTTAGAGTGGTTTTAGATGAACCACTCCCCAAACATGTGAGCATTATTCCAAGAATGAGTGGATATGGGATTTGGGTGTTTGTTTCAGTGTCTTGGTGAGCGGTGTTTTGAGTGGGAAAGTACAAGTTTTTGGGTGGTTGAAGAAGCCATGGCTGAGATGTGTTTTGCCAAATGAGAAAGGTGTAGGTCAGCCTATGAAATCTGATCTTTGGAGATCTGGATATTATCAAGAGTAAGAGGAATGCAGTGAGATCTTTCTTGTGATAGACAAGACAGGATTATGTTTTGGCAGCATTGAAGTTCATGAGTTATTCTCATCTCATTGAAGAATAACAAGGAAATCAGAGTTTAGGGCATTGGTTATAGAAGAGCTTGAAGATTTTAATAATTATGCACTACAAGATTTGTCTCAGATGAAGTAGAGAGAGAGAGAGAAGGGGGGGTGGGATTAAAGTAGGTTAAATTACAGAGCACTGAGTTACTACAGCATTGGTTGGGAATGACTTTTGTCAAAAGATGGGTTATGATTGCTGGTGATTTGCTGTGGATTGTGAGTGGCAAAAGTCGATTCACAAACTTTTTTTTTTTTTTAGATGGAAAACTGAATGGAGTGGTGGTGGGGGGAATCTCTGTAATTAGAGATCTCCTACCTTGGATGTACTGTTAGAAATAGCTAGACATATAAGTTTTATGAAAGAATTGTTTTCATTATTAGCATGATTGCAAACAGTTTTTGTATTTTAAAGTTATCATGTCCTTGTTGAACGAATCTTGAGTACCAGGATTTTTTATAATGTCCTTAGAAATTAGTAAATATAGTAAACTAATTTTTATCCTCCTGATACTCATTTAAAAAGTTTTATAATGGTTTTGAATTTACTTATCAAGACTGTTAACTGAATTTTTTGCTTAGTTTACCTGAACTCAGATTTTAAATACAAAAAAAAACTTTGTTTGGATCATCTGTCTTGTTTTCAGTAAATAAACATAAAAAATGAATTAATAATAATTGGTTTCCTTAATTATTTGAATTTGTGAGTGTGAAATTTAAATATAAATGTCATTTATTTATTTTTTAAAGTTTTGAATGAGAGGTTGGATAAAAGAGTGGACCAAATGATAAAGAGTGGCCTATTAAGAGAATTACTGGATTTCCATGCCATGTATAACCATCACCGTATGGAAAATAGCCCGTATGTTTTACCTTTTTTAATATTACTGTTTATTTTAATTTGATTATCATTATTTATGGATACTTGACAACATTTTAAAAAATGTTATTATTAAGGAGTTCGCTTATTTACAAATACTAAGAAAAATTATCCTTTATTTGATATGTGGATTTATAGTGGCATAGCAGGCTCCAGTAAATAGAAGTGGCATTGTAAAACTACTTTTGCTTATTAGAGGTTTGCACTATAATCCCAAATAATAACAAAAACAAAATCTACCAGAGGCTTGCAGAAGACTATGTTTTGGTCTCTGGAGGAAGACTTCCAGTTTAGCCCATTCATTCTCACCCACTACTAAAGTATACTGTTGGTTTACAACCTTCTGTGATATTTAAAAAAAAAAAAAAAAAAAAAAAAATCGATAAGTTGATTTGTTGGCTTAAACCTTAGTATTCTTAAATGATCATCTTTTTTTTTTTTATTTTTTTTTTATTGACAATGTTTATATATGGTTGTAACAACAATGGCACAGACAGCACCATAATGTAAGAGATTAGAAACATAGAATGAATGTAGTTTCATTTGGAGAATTGTAGGTTATTACCTTCAGGGACTATAGCCTACACTTCTTCAGGAGAAAGGCTGCTCCAAAGGATAAATGGAGGAGGAGGAAGAAAAGCAGTATAGCAAGTTTTATGTTGAATCATTTATAAATTGACTAGATAATGCTTATATAAGAATTTGAGAAAAATGAGTGGATTTGATTTCAGTTGAACAATGCCCAATGCATCAAGCACAAACAGAACATTTGTCTGATGAATGGAATGAATCAGAGAGGAAGGATATATTGTTAGCTGAATTGTTCTTTTCTGAGCAGAATGAAGGATTCAAGAAGGAGGTTTTTTTTTGTCTCGTCTGAAATGTTGAGAAGCATGCAGAGTAAGGAAATTCTGGAGGTCGAGGCTCCTATGGATTTGGGTTTTTGTACCTGGAAAAAAAAAATTGATTGTAAACATGATGAAATGTCATTTCATTTTTTATCAAATCTGGATAATATTTTTAAGAAGAGACAAGAGAGAGGTTTTTTTTATGAAAAATGACATATGACCCAGCTTTGCTTTCAGTTGAAGTTAACTATTTTATCTTTTTCCTTTGAAAGATAGCATGGAGATTACCATTTAAGCTAACTAGAAATGTTATTGAAGTTTTCATTGCATTAGTTTTGTATGGTTTGCAAATAAGGAGGAATCAATTTCCATTAATAGAAAAGTGTAAGGATATCAAGCTGCCCACCATGACACAAAATGAGCAACAACAGATAAGGAAACCAACTTTGTTCTTGTAAAACGATGCCCCAAACTTCCAGTGACTTGGGTCCAGAGGTGGATGACATTGACAAGAATATTCCTGCTGGAAAAAAATTTAATTTTTTTATTTTTTTTTTAACCTTGATGTATTTTTTCAAAGTGAAAACTATATGACAGAACTTGTCAGGGTTAAGACCCCATAATGTTTATGCATTATGTGATACTGAGGTAATTGATGTGATGTCTGAAGCCTCTGTATACAAGTGAACTAGTTGTGATGATAAATACTTCATCTACATGCTTGGTAAAGGATTAAAATAATAATATAATTTCTTGTCAAGTGTAGTATAAGAAACTAGGTTACTTGGCAGTGACAAGTCAGTGGGCCATACACGTCCAGATGAGATTGCAAAAATAATTTCAAAGTGAAATTCATGGCAGCACTTTGAATGCAAGTGTTGCAGTTTTAAAAATCTGCAATCATGGATTAACACATCCCAAGCATTTGGTCACCAGTGCACCAAAATAGCCATCCTGATATCTGATTTCACAATCCACAAAATTCTTTTAATGACTTTACATCGGGCCTTGTGGATGTGGGAATTCATTTCCACATGAAGAGAAGATGTAAGATATAAGAAAAGTTTCATTGATTATGTTATTGTTGATAGTGATATTTTCTTGCTGATTAAAAGAACAGAAATATATACATAGAATTTAAAATGGGAAGTGATCAACATTTAGTTTTGAGCAGAATTGAATAAAATTGAATATCATATTGAAAAGAAAAGTATGTAAGAAAGTTTTAAAAGGAATCGATGTTGAGCAGCTTTCAGGTGTGAACTGTAGACTTAAATACACACAAATCATTCTGGAAAAAATGAAAGAGTTTGAAAATAAGAACCAAACCTTGGAGATTCATTGGCAGACTCTAAAGAACACCTACATAACTATTTTATTGTCTGCTGTAAGGATAGAAAAATCAGAACTGGTGGGTGCAGAAAATAAAGAAACAGTGATAGAAAAGAATTTCTTCTTTTCTTTTACTGCTTCTTTATTTTTAAGTGAGTCAGCAGATTTCCCTAAAGGAAAGCAGAGAAAAATGTAAGAGCTAAACTGTGTGAAAGTATATTAAATAAAAGGCATGGGAAGACTTCAAAGGAAATCTTCAAAGGTTGAAGGCTGCTTTTGAGTCTTTGCTATTTTTCTATTCCCAGGACTTGAGACATTCCCCCCCCCCCCAATTCCCAGGAACAAAATCACTTTTTATGATTTTGTTCCTGAAAATTATTTTTATGAAATATATTTAAGCATCTTTAAACGTGTTTATACATTTTTTAGAATATATTTAAATTTAATATACATTTTTAAATATTAAAATTTTTAATTTATATAAATTTTTAAATATTTTAAAATAATGAATTGCTGCTATCTTATTAAATGTGTCAACAGTTGCATGATTAAGCTAGAGCAAATTTTATTTCCAATAAAGGTTAACTCATCCAAAATTAAGACTAAAACAATGATTCAATTCTGCAATTTTTGATATTTACTCCTCTTTCTTTATGTTCATAAATGTCCAAAATTAACTTTAAGATATCTGACTGGTTCTTTGGTAATGCGTAATTCTACTTTGATTTGCATATAAAAAGAACTATTGGCAATTGTTTGAATTGAGATTCCATCTTTAACAACCCATCTAGATACAATTGCACTTCATTTTCTTGTTTTACAAAAGTTTAAAACTGACTGATCAGCTTAATGTTTTTGAGCTTCATGAAGGTTCCATATTTTCCTCAGCCTTCCCCCACCCCTTTTTTTTTCATGTGAAGCTAAAACAAAAATATTAAAATTATAATTACAGGATTATTATTATTTTTTTCGTTACACCTTCAGGGAGTCCAGAGACTCATCGAGGGAGGGCACTAATCTACAACTCTCTGTCTTCACCACTCAGTTCATCAACTATACCAATGCCGTCTACCACCACCACCACCACCACTTCCACAGACAATCACAAACGTCCATGCCCATGGCAGGATTCGAAACTGCAGCCTTTTGGCTGGACAGTGGATACGCTAACCACTCGGCCAACCAGGCCGGCCAATTATAGAGACAAAAGATTTCAATTAGGCATAAATAAGAAATTTACCAGGGAGCTTATGAGAATATAACTTCAGCATTGGAGAGTTGCCTTGGTTTGCACTACTTAAAAGATGCAAGCTCTGTCCAGGAACCCACATGTTCACCTTTAGTCATTAATATCATCAAATTCCTGACATGTACCCTTAAGGGGGTGTACAAGACATGAAAAATTTACATCATTACTAACTTCCTATCTACAATTTTCCTCCAAATCAGTCTGTTATTTGTCAAGACTCCAACATTATCAGATCTTATATTTCTATTGTCTAGGGCACTGTGTACCGTATCAATCCACCTATATCTTGGATTTCCTCTGGGTTGTTTTCCTGCCAACCTGGCAGAGAACACTTGTTTTGTTAATCTTGCTGAGCCCATTCTGTTCAAGTCACCATCCCACCTGAGATTAGCTCTGCTAATGCATTTCTGGATGCTGACAATGTCAAGTTCTTTCGTAACATCCTCATTTTTAATATGATATTGCCATTGATGCCATCTGTTCACGCCTCTAATCTTTCTCAGGACTCTCATATCTGCGGTGTCTAGTCTTTGGTCAAGTGTTTTACTTCTGACCCAGCTCTCAGATCCATACGTTAAAACTGGTTTGAACAGCTAATTTAGTGTTCCGACTAATTTCTCTCTTATTCAATATGAATTTATTGAATTGACTTCCTACCATACCAGCTTTAATGATGCTCTTGTCTATTTCCATATTTAAATTACTATCTTCACTAAAAATCATGCCTAAGTAGGTGAAATGTTTTACTTGTTCCACAGGTTCCCCATTCAAAACACAGTTGACATTTTCAATGATTCTACCTATTTTCATTGTCTTTGTCTTTTTATTGCTTACCTTCGTACCATATCTATTACAACAGTTATTCAATTTAGTCAGAGAATCTTGCAGACTCATAGCAGATTTATTCAGAAGTATAACATCGTCCGCATAAAGCTGACATTAACATCTCCAATTCTGATATCATGTTTAATACCACTTTCCTTCATAATGGGATCCATATAGATAATGAATAACAGAGGTGATAATGTACATCCTTGTCTCACACCAGATTTAACATTAAACCATCTTCCTTTGCTTCCTTCAGTTCTAGCTGCTGAATTACAACTCAAATAAACGCTGAGTATTGCTTCATATAATGCCCCATTGACACCATATAACTGTATTGTAGTGAATAGCTTCTCTCTTGGCACCTTGTCATCATATGCCTTTTCCAGATCGACAAAACTTAAATACAGATCTTTGTTATATTCCCATGCTTTCTAGATTATTTGTCGTAAAGTGAAGATCTGATCCTGATAGACTCTATTTGGCCTGAATTCTGCTTGTTCTTCAACAAGCTTTTCTTCCACAATTCTTCTCAACCGTTTCTCAAGTATACTTGCATAGATCTTGCCATGAACACTCAGTAGGGAAATACCTCTGTAATTCTCACATTCAGTTTTATTTCCCTTTTTATATATGGGCACTATTAGAGCTCTACTCCAATCATCGGGAATTCGTCCCTCTGTCCAGGCATTCTGAGCTAAGCAGTGCAGCCACCGTAAGACTTTTATACCATCATACGTCAGCATTTCTGGTCAAATATCATCTACGCCTGCTGCCTTTCCACATTTCAAGCCTTTGATGGCTTTTTCTACTTGAAGTATGGATATGTATTCCTGACTGTATGCCTGTTCAGTGTTTTTTACCACTGTGCTATCACTGCTTATTTCATTTAGCAATTTTTCGAAGTAATTACTCCATACTTTAAGGATATCTTTTTCTCTCATTTTCATGTCACCTTTATCATATCTCACTCCTTTTACAGCACTCTTTCCTCCATTTCTAAGCTTCTTCAACAACCTCCAGAATATCTTACCACCTTCTTGATATTTATTTTGTATGTTCTTGTCAAAGTCCTCCCATGACTTTTGTTTAGCTAGTTTTACACAGTGTTTTGCTTTCTTGCATTTGTCTCTGTATTCTCTAAGAGCACAAGCTGACTTATTTGCCAGGAACTTTTGATATGATTTCTTCTTTTCATTCACTGCCTCTTTAACTTCTTTTGTCCACCATGCAGTCCTGATTTTTCTATCCTTCCAGACAACCTCAACACATGCCTCTCTGGCCGAATCAATCAGGGTTTTCTTCAAGGCTTGCCACTGAATCTCCAAGGTTTGGTTCTTGTTCTCAAACTTTTTCATTTTTTCTTCAATAATCTTTGTGTATTTTAGTCTACAGTTCACATCTGAGAGCTGCTCAACTTTTATTTGCTTTAAAACTTTCTTACATGTTATTCTTTTCAATATGAAATTCAATTTTATTCTGCTCAAGACTAAATAGTGATTGCTTCCAATTTCAAATCCTCTGCACACCCTGTTGTCATGCACCAGGGAGAAAACATCATTATCGACAATAACATAGTCAGTGAGACTTTTCTTATTCCTTGCCCCTTCTTTCAATGTGAATTTGTGCCCTTTTTTATGTTGGAACATGGTGTTAGTAATAACCAGTCCATGTCCTGAGCAGAAATCCAACAGATATTTGCCATTATTATTAGCTTTGCTCTTTTCTCCAAATTTTCCCAAAATATTTTTGTATGTCTGACAATCACTTTGTAATCTGCTATTTAGATCCCCAAAAAGGACCAACTTTTCCTTTTTCATTGTGTCAGTAGCTTTCTCTAGAACCTCAAAAAATTCCTCCACTTCCACCTTAGTAGAACCTTCTGTGGGACCATAGGCACAAATAAGTGTCATTGTCCAGTTCCCCTGTCTCATATTTGTCCACATCACTCTACTCGAGACTGCCTGTCATTCAAGAAGATTAGCCTCGTATTTTGTGTTGAATACTATAGCTACTCCTTCTTTTCCTTGATTGTCATTGCCTGAATATAACATTTTGTATTTATTGCTCAGAAAGATCTCTCCAGTTTTTGTCTTTTTTTTTTTTTTTCAGTCACCCCTATTATGTCGATCTGGTACTTATCTAATTCATCAGCTAGATCCATTTCTTTGCCATTCAGGCTTCTTATGTTGATAGTACCGATCTTTAACTCTGGTGATGTTGAGTTGGGGTGTGTTTTCAGATTTGTTCCAGTAACTGACTTTTCGCTTTTCGCCTTTTTTCCTGGCGCAAATAGGGGCCTTGTTTAACTGGGCGATACCCCAGCCAGCATGAAATTTTGTCATGTTGTACCATCATTTTTTATTTTGGTTTAACCAATAAGAATACAATTTGGTCGGCTAAATCCCAAATTGCCAGCCCATCCTCAACAGGGCACACCACAAAAAGGTGAGGATTGGACATTAGGGTAGAAGCCCTGGTCGGTTCTCTGCATTCCTTTAAAGGCTATGCAGAGGTCTCCTCTCAGTTATACAGCTTTGACCCTTAAGCACCCAGCCTTAGAAGATAGATATATAAATATAAGATCTGACTATGTTGTAGCTTTGACAGGTAACAGATTGATTTGGCAGAAAATTGTCGGTAGGAAGTTAGTAATGATGTAAATTTTTCATGTAGTACTATCATATCATATACACTCCTTGAAGGTAAATGTCAGGAATTTGATGATGATGGTATTTTGTTCCATTGATATCTGATGTTGTAAGCATATGCAAGACTTTTATACCTCCATATTTGAGCATTTCTTGTTGAATATCATCTACTCCTGCTGCCTTTTCACATTTTTTGCTTTTGATGGCATTTTTCCTACTTCAAGTATGGATATGTATTCCTGATTGCATGCCTGTTGAGTGTTTTTTACCACTATGCTGTCACTGCTTGTTTCATTTAGCAATTTTTCAAAGTAATTATTCTATACATCATGGATATCTTTTTTTTTCTTCAGTTTTCATGTCACCTTTATCATCTCCATTTCTTAGCTTTTTCAACAACCTCCAGAATATTTTGCCACCTTCATATTTATTTTCTATGTTCTTAGCAAAGTCTTCCCATGACTTTTGTTTATCTAGTTTTATGCAGTGTTTAGCTTTCTCACATTTGTCTCTGTATTCTTTAAGCTGACTTATTCACCACAAATTTTCAATTTACTTTCTTCTATTCCTTCACTGCTCCTTTAACTTCCTGTGTCCATTATGGAGTTGGGATTTTTCTGTCCTTGCAGACAACCTGACGACATATCTCTTTGGCTGAATCAATCAAGGTTTGGTTCCTGTTCTCAAACGCTTTCATTTTTTCTTCAGTAATATTTGTGTATATACCAGATACCATATCGTATATATTAGTCTGATACTTATCATGTAACTTCTTACATGTTCTTTTCAATATGAAATTCAATTTTATCGTGCTCAAGACTAAATGGTGATGACTTCTAATTTCAAATCCTCTGTATATTCTAGTGTCCTGCACCAATGAGAAAACATCACTATCAACAGTAATTTAGTCAATGAGACTTTCTTATTCCTTGCCTCTTCTCTCCATGTGAATTTATGCATATTTTTATCTTGGAACATTACTAACCAGTCCATGTCCTGAGCAGAAATTGAACAGGTATTTGCCATTATTATCAGCTCTGCTCTTTTCTTCAGATATTTACCAAAATATTTCTATATGTCTGACAGTAATTTTCTACTCTGCTAGATCTCCAACAAGGACCAACTTTTCCTTTTTCATTGTGTCAGTTGCTTTCTCTAAAGCCCCAAAAAATTCTTCTACTTTATGTAGAACCTTCTGTTGGACCAAAGACACAAATAAGTCTCATATCCAGTTCAGCATTCTGATATTTGCCCACATCACTCTACTTGATATTGCCTGCCATTCAAGAAGATTAGTCTCAGAATTAGTGTTGAATACTATAGTTACTCTTTCTTTTATTTGGTTGTTATTGCCTGAATATAACATTTTGTATTTATTTCTTAGGAAGAAGATCTCACCAGTTTTTGTCTTTTTTTGTTTCAGTCTTCCCTATTATATCAATCTGATACTTATCCTATTCTTCTGTGAGTTCCATTTCTTTGTCATTCATTCTTATGTTGATGGTACTGAACTTGAACTCTAGTGATGTTGCATTGGAAAAGAAGACGGTTCTGTCTCCACCTCTGTCTATCGCAAGCTGACATTTTCAGGTTGCTACATTCACCATACTTCAGCTCATCATTCCTCTCAAAAATTTGGCATCATTAAATCATTGGTAACCAGAGCACACAGATTTTGCTCCTCGTAGGATTCTCTAAAACAAGAATTGGAAATAATCAAAAACACAGCCACTCTAAATGGATACAATCTGAAAACAACTCAAAAAATCATCAGCAACTTCTCCACACATCAACCTAAACAAGAACAGGCCCATTGGATTCCCATACTTTATATCAAAGGCATCTCCGAACGGCTCTCGAAAATTATGAAGAAATACAATCTGGCTGCCACCTACAAACCCATCAACCAGATCCAACTTGTTACCTTCGCCTGAAGACAAACTTTCACCTATGCTACTATCCGGTGTATACAACGTTCTATGCTCCTATAAATTCTCTTATGACTGACAGGCAGATCAGTTTTTAAACGCATTTCGGAACATCAAGACCATATCCATCTCATCAAACCGCAAAAATCAGGCCTCGTTCAACACAGAGTTGAAAACCCAAACCACAAGATCCACTGGGAAAAGGCAAAACTCCCACACAGATCTTCATATAAATATGAACGCTTATATAAAGAAAGTGCTGAAGCCCTACTTCACAGACCAAATCTAAACTGCAATGATGTTCTTGCCATCCCTCAAGTATGGGAAATTGTCATACAAAATTGTGTAAAAGTAACTTAATTGTAATTTAATTTTTATTTAATTTAAGTTCAGGCTGCAACGCCACTGCACGCAATTTGGATTCCATTGTACGTATGCACCCTATCTTTTGTGTCATTCCTAGTATTGTTCTACTGTACTGATGATGTCCTAAGATACCTAGGACGAAATATTTACGTAATAAAAAAAAAAAAAAAAAAAAAACTATTACTGTGGTTCACGTGTTAAATTTAGTCAAGAATTTTCCACAGGTTTTTCTATATAATGAAATATCTGATTATTATATAAAAAAAATTGTTGATAGGAAGTTAACAATAATCTAAACTTGTACCATCACAGTATCCTGTACATGTCATGAGAGTACGTATCAGGAATTTGATTAAGTTGATGATTAATAAGGGTGGAAAGCAGTGATAAAATATGAAGGGGAACTTAATGCTCAAGATTATTCCACTTATTGTCTATTTTCCTACATTTCTACACAAAGTCAGATCAGTTCACTGAACAGATCCCTGTTTGGATGCCAAATTCAAGAAGAAACTAAAATTCTGCGTGAGCATCCATCTTTTTTTGATTTAATAGAATACAGAGATTAGTAATAGTACTGTTGTAATCTGTATATTATGAGGGTTGTAGAATAGAAGGATGTAGAGAGGACAAGTTTATTGTTATTGTAGCCATTATGTAAGAGGGTATGAGAAATATGGTTAAGTTCAGTTGTGAGGGAATTCTGATCAGGATAGAAGTTGATGAGTCTGTTAACCAGAGTTTTTATAATACAGGGTGTCCACATTGGACCTCCTTAGTTTCGAAGAATGATAAAAAATTGGGTTGTTCAAACGTTCCAGAGACTTTACAAGTTTCATCCAGAATTTTTTTTTTACAAAAACTTAGTGAATGTTCCTTCTCATTTAGGTATTTACCGCCCCTCATGACTTGCCCATAGGCAGGTCATGATCTCAACCTTCAGTGACTGAAGTTGCTATAGAATCCCACTTGCTTCACATCACTTAACTTTCTTCTGGTTGGTGTCATTTTCAATTTCGGACAAAGTGGAAATTATTTCCATCCATCCCTCACAAAGACTCCCATAGGCATCGTCACGAGCTGACCAACGAGTAGGCGAAGGACGTTTGATTACTTTTGCAAAAGTTTCCAGGTGCTTTCTTAGAACACTCCACCAATGTGTTGAAGATTGAAAAATATGTACAGTTTCTGAAGGACATCAAAAAATGCAGAAGAGTATGGACAGGATTCAGCAGCGCCAGGTACCAATTTGAGACAGAGAATATCCAGCGCACGGTATGAATTCTGCCAATGGATTTATTTCAAGAATTCTTGCTTGCAGTCCTGTGTACTTACCTGACATGTTACTAGCATTATCATATGCCTGCCCTCTGCAATTTGCTACATCAATTCCAAGCTCGTTTAGTGAAGTCAATACCGCCTCTTGTAACTCTTCAGATTTGTGACTTACATTAGGAATGAAACGCAAGAAATGCCTCACAGAAGTTCCATGTTCTTTCACATATCGTACAGTGAAGGACAGCTGATCAACATGAGACAAGTCTAGTGTTGAGTCAACACTTATGGAATAGTACTACGCTATTTTAAGTTCTTCCACGATAAATTTCATTACTTTCTCACCCATTATTTTAATAAATTCCTCATGCGTGGCAAAGGAAAGATAGGAAACGAAACTTTTTCCTTTTTTTTCCCCAATTTTGGCAATGTGCTCACCAAGAAAGGGACCAAATTCACTAATCCCTAGTTCCTTTGTGTCAAGACCAACAACAATACGGTAGCTTTCCGTGTATGTCTCGGTCTGTATAGTTATGCAGAATCTGATGACATGCCAATATGCTTGCAGACTGAACTTACAATGAGGAAAAGAAAAATATTTCTCTACTTGTGAGTAGATGCAGAATATAAGGAACATGTTATAATTAAAAACTGAGAGCCTGGAAATTTCCGCTGCCTCTCAAAATTTGCCGCTCTAGGCCTGGGCCTATACCTAAATACGCCACTGCATTTTAGTAGTGACATGTTGATACTAGTGAGGTCCAGTGTGGGCACCCTATATTATATTCTTGTAGCAAGGCTTATACGTTGGTCATACATAACTGGTAATTATTTTAAGGAATTAACAACGCATATAACGGATATTAATTAAAGCAAACTTTAATGAATACTTCAATATTTCGGGAATCACGTTACCGAAATATTGAAGGTATTCATTAAAGTTTGCTTTAATTAATATCCGTTATATGCATTGTTAATTCCTTAAGCTAATTACCAGTTACCTATATTATATTGTTCAGAATGGTTGCGTGTGTGTGTGCGGGAGGGAGGGAGGGAAATAATGAGAAAGTTTGTGCATATATCTGCTTGGGAAGACTTGTGATTGAAGTGTCTAGAAAGTCCAGACTATTGTTGTTATGGTTTTTAATTCTATGGTGAACTTGTTTCTGGATTGCTGGCTATTGAGAAGTAGTGTGAACTCTGTGTCCAAATGGAAAACATGTCATCAGTATGTCTTAGCCAGATAGAATAGCAGTCAGCTGCATGCTTTCATTAACGTACTTGTTGATATGTTCCATGTGAAAAATCGGAGAAGAGGTGTGGAGGAAGAATCCATGACTGGGCCCTTTATATGTTTGTATATTTTGTTATTCCAAGTGAAGTAACTGGCATGGACAGCAAAATTGTAGAAAGCAGTGATGCCAGAGAAATCATTTTAATTACTAAGGCATCAAATGATAGTCATTACCCTGTCTTTCTAACCCGGTTTCTTCACAGCTGAACTTAACCATATTCATCACATCTTTTGTGATGGCTACAGTTCTAATAGAATTCACAAAATACTTGTTCTTCTCCCCACATCACCAGCCCTCTCATTATACAAATTACAGCTTTGCTATTATTATTTTTCTCTGTAATAGGATAAGATAGCCAGAATAATAATATAATAGAAGAATTAGATAGTCGAAAGTTTAACAAATACCGTGTCTGCACTGCTTTCAAACCCATCTCAAGCTGGCTACCCTAGCAACTATTGCTTCCTTCCCCCCCCCCCTTTAGTTATATATATATTATGTAAAGTTGCTTGTACTTGACTTATTATGGATAAACTTGGATGGCTTGCATCTGCTGCTATAATTATGGTCTATCCGTACAAGTAGATCATTCTACTTAGAGGCTCTGCACATAATTAAGTGGCAGAAAAATTTACTTTGCTTTACTATAATACATTAGAAAGCAAGAGATCTCAAAACCAACCCAACCTTGGTAGATATGGTTGTGTTAAAATCCCTAAGGTATGAGATTCTGTAATTCTTAGATTGCCTTCTTGAAAACCGAGGCTGCCTGCTAGCCCCATAAGGGATACTGCTTCTGATACTTTAGGCTTTCAGTCTGATCACCTCTGCTTTGTTTTTTTTTTTTTTGTATTGCCTTTATGCAAGTTACAATTCTTATATTTGTATCCTTGATGATTCTGTGACAGAGATGAAATATTGGAGCCATTTAGCCAATATTTAATTTATTCCTAGCTGTCTTCATTCTATTCTACAAAAAATTTTCTTTAAGCATCACTTAAGCCTAAATACATGACATCGACCTAAACAGTGTTGGCTGTCTGAGTTATAAGCTTACTAAACAACTATTCATCTTGCTATCCACACATGCCAGCTGCTGAATTAGAAACTTTTATTAAATAGTGTTAGACCTGTGACTGCCACCACTAGTACTGTACCTCTTCAATTCCTTTTATCTGTTAATTTTCTCATTATCCATGTCAAAAAGTCTGGCATTCCTCAAGCTCACTTTCTTTGTTTCACTGATACCTTACTCATAAAGAAACAACATATAAAATCCACTTTTTAAAAAAAAAAAAAATTATTTTAGTGAAACCTTTCCATTAGCAAAACCATAAATAATTATAGGATTCCTCCTACTTTCTCTCACCACCTTGCTATTCCTATGTTGCAAGAGTGTATCTGAAACATATTTCAAAGATACTCACGACCAAAATACATGAGTATCTTTAAAATATTTTAGCATTCAAGTGGCATTTTGCCCTGTCTGAAAGATTTCTTCCTTTTATAAGTGAAGGCTAACTTACACATTCTGTGATGTTCGTGTCAAATTCCTTCCAGATCTTGCCAATCTGGAAGATCCACAGCTCGTGAGAACCACAAAAATTGCATATAGGCACCATTATTTATCTCCATCCCCCATTGTTGTATTACCTGCTGCTCAACAGTATAAGTTTGTTAATTAGGGAGTTATTCTCTCTTTATCTTTATTTATATAGCATTACATCTTCAATTATAATTAGACTGCACAGCTCAGTTAAACTCAATTTCATGTTTGCATTGTCAATTCTCTTGTCTTACAGTATTGTTTCAGTTTTTCATTATAAATGCCTGCATTTCAGTAGGTGAAAATTTATGAATAAAACTTTTTTTCACATAAGTGATCCATTTTTATTTTTGCCTTAGGTGACCACTTGCAACTGTTCGTTCTAAACAATTTTTGTACTTTACAAAGACGTTAACTAAGTTCATTATGGAAAATATGGATTGGAATTGATGATGCTAAACTTCTTAAAAGAACAGCACATTTGAAATAAGTAGACCCTGCTTTTGTAACTTGTATGACCTGTTTCCTGGAAAAATCATCAGAGTAAACCACCATCAAAAATTGAACCCTAATTCTTCATATGTTTATTGTCATGCTTTAAGCGTATTTTATTGAAAATACAGTTTAAACCATAAATTGAATCCTAAACATCCATATGTTTATTGCCATGCTGTGAGGTTATACGTGTAGACAGACTTATGTGTTTGTCGTACATGTTGTTTATTTCTTTAACGGGATATATTAGAACACAGAATAATTAGTAAATAATTATTTATTAACTTATTGCTGATATTTTGCTGGTGTTATAACCAGCATCTTCAGAGCACAAAAATAAAGTTTGTCATAAAACGAGACTATAACAACATGGTGTAATTAACAGACTAGTTAAACAAAATGGTAACTAAAGTTCTGATTTTGGCACCCTCTATCTGGGGGAAGAAAAAAAAAAAAAAAAATGCAGCTATCACACAAGACTAGAGTCCTAAACAGAGAACAAAACCGGTCCTAGTTTTTTCTTAAGATGACTGTCTCCCAGATTGTAGGCAAATTTATCCAGCCATATTTGTTGAGATTTGGAGTGTGTTTCAGGGCTTCTTTTGCCTCAAAAGAACAATCTCTCCGACTTGTAAGAGCTTCTGTGCAGTACTTTTGTGTTCTTCCAGTTGATGCTGTGAGCAGGGGTATCCACAACATGGTCTGCTAGGCCCGACTTGCCATAGTGATAATGCCGGATGTATCTTTTTATGTTCACTGATGCAGATGTTCACAGTTCTTCATGTTTGACGTAGTAGGCTTGATTACATGAGCAGAGTACTTCGTAGACTCCTGGATGTGATAAAGGAGGAATGCTGTCCTTGGATGAACGGATAAGAGTTGCTAATTTGACACACGGCCTGAATATGATGCGTAGTTCATGTTTATTAAGAATTCTAGAAATCTTTTCGAATGTGACTTTAATGTATGGGATAGTGACTGTTTTGTTGTAGTTCTCTGTAGTGGATACTGGGAGGGATTTTTTAGGAGCATTTAGTATTTTGTTTATCTTATGGGGATTATAGCCATTGGCCAAGAATGTGTGGCATCAGTGAGCCAGTTCAGCAGCAAGTGCATTGTCATTGGAACAGATTGCTCTTGCTCTGTGGGTTAGCATTTTTAAAATGCCATACTGTTGATAAGGATGATGGTGTAATTGTTTGTGTAAATATCTCCCTGTATGTGTGGGTTTTCTAAAGGCTGAAAATGATAAGGAACCATCTGGAAGACGTGTGATAAGTGTATCCAGGAAGGGCAGACAGTTATTAGCTTCCAGTTCCATTGTAAAGTGGATTTTTGGATGTTGGCTATTTAAATGCACTGAGAATATTTTCAATGTCTCTGGGCCATGTGGCCAAATAGCAAGCACATCGTCAACATAGCATAGCCAAAGTGTTGGTTTGAGAGTGGCTGAATTGATAGCTAGTTTTTCCAGGTGTTCTATGTAGAAGTTGGCTAAGGGGGAGGAAAGGGAGGAGCCCATGGCTGTCCCATCTATTTGTTTGTATATTTTCCCTTTCCATGTGAAATATCCTGCATGTATTAAGAATTTGAATAGTTCAAATATATCGGAGGAAAGTATGACTTCAGTAGATTGAGGGTTTCTATTAGTGGTACATTTGTGAATAGTGAGGTGATATCAAAGCTTACCATTAAGTCTGAGCTTTTCAGGGTATGGTGTTGTAAGATGCTTTTTAGGTGGGCTGAATTTTTAACAAAGGAGGGAGAATTGTTTGTGAGAGTGGCTAGTAGCTTAGCTAAATGTCCAGCCAGTTTGTATGTGGGACTATTTATACTATCCACAATAGGGTGTAAGGGTGTACCTTGTTTGTGAATTTTTGGTGCTCCATAAATCCTAGATATTTTAAAATGGAAAGGCTTGAGTTTGTTTACTGTGTCTTTGTGCTAGGAAGTGACTTTTTTCAATAATTTACCTACCTTATTCTTTTGTGTGTTGGCGGGATTGCGATCTATAATTTTGAATGTTGACTGATCTTGTACAAGTGTGTGCATTTTGTTTTCATGTTCTGTTGTGTCCATCACCATGGTTGCATTCCGTTTGTCTGCTTTTGTTATGATAATCTGGTTATTATTCTGAAGCTCTTTTACGGCAATGATTTCCTTATGAGGGATAATATTTTTGGGAGGCTTAGACTTGATGAGAATGTTGGCCACATCTAAATGTATGTTATTGGCTATTGTTGGAAGCAGGTCGTATATTCCCCGTTTGATGGACGCCATTATTTCACATTTTGGAACTTGTTTCGGAGTCATGGCAAAATTGTGCCCTCGACTTAATGCACTAGTGGCTTCTTTGCTTAAGGTGAGCAATGATAAATTCTAATATATATACCGTTAAAAAATAAACAACACGTACGACTAACACATAAGTCTGTCTACACATTTGAGGATTCTTCACGGAGATGATGTTGTACGCAAGACACGACAATATGGTAAGTGGAAGATAAAATTGGCATGGCAACTGAACAGGTTAGCCTTCTTAAAAAGGTGCCTAGATACTAATTTAATACCGAACTGTGTAAAAATCAAAAACAAGTTCCACTCGACCAAAGCCCAACGCTTTTATAAACGAACGAGTGTAGCGCTATTACGAAAACAGATTAATGCCACTCGTTTGGAATTAGCAAAATCAAATTCAACCATCAATGCACTACGTGAATTACTATATGATATTCCGAATACGGAACTATGGGAGATCCTAGACAACAACACCGACGCAACGGCTAAAAAAGAATTCCACATAGTAAAAAATCAGCACCAAAAAAAGTTTGAAAATCTCCATCAATGCTGCGCTATACAATGATCGCAATTACAACAAGATCGCATCGTCGTGAATTTATCATCGCTCACCTTAAGCAAAGAAGCCGCTAGTACTTTAAGTCGAGGGCACAATTCTGCCTTGGCTCCAAAACAAGTTCCAACTGCTGAAATAATGCCATCCATCGAACGGGGAATATACGACCTGCCTCCAACAATAACCAATAACATACGTTTAGATGTGGCTAACATCGTAATCGAGTCTAAGCCTCCCAAAAATAATAACCCTCATAAGGAAATCATTCCGTAAAAGAGCTACAGAATAATAGCCAGATTATCATAACAAAAGCAGACAAACGGAATGCAACCGTGGTGATGGACACAACAGAATATGAAAACAAAATGCACACACTTGTACAAGATCAGTCAATATACAAAATTATAGATTGCAATCCCACCAACATACAAAAGAATAAGGTAGGTAAATTATCGAAAAAAGTCACTTCCTGGCTCAAAGACACAGTAAACAAACTCAAGCCCTTCAATTTTAAAATATCTAGGATTTATGGAGCACCAAAAATTCACAAACAAGGTACACCCTTACACCCTACTGTGGATAGTATAAATAGTCCCACATACAAACTGGCTGGACATTTAGCTAAGCTACTAGCCACTCTCACAAACAATTCTCCCTCCTTTGCTAAAAATTCAGCCCACCTAAAAAGCATCTTACAACACCATACTCTGAAAAGCTCAGACTTAATGGTAAGCTTTGATATCACCTCACTATTCACAAATGTACCACTAATAGAAACTCTCAATCTACTGAAGTCACACTTTCCCCTGATATGTTTGAACTATTCAAATTCGCAATATATGCAAAAATATTTTTTTTATTTTGGTTTAACCAATAAGAATACAATTCCTGGCAAATAAGTCAGCTTTTACTCTTACAGAATACAGAGACAAATGTAAGAAAGCTAAACAGTGTGTAAAACTAGCTAAACAAAAGTCATGGGAGGACTTTGACAAGAATATAGAAAATAAATATCAAGAAGGTGGCAAAATATTCTGGAGGTTGTTGAAGAAGCTTAGGAATGGAGGAAAGAGTGCTGTAAAAGGAGTTAGAGATGATAAAGGTGACATGAAAATGGGAGAAAAAGATATCCTTGAAGTATGGAGTAATTACTTTGAAAAACTGCTAAATGAAACAAGCAGTGATGACAGCACAGTGATAAAAAACACTGACCAGGCATGCAGTCAGGAATACATATCCATACTTGAAGTAGAAAAAGCCATCAAAGGCTTGAAATGTGGAAAGGCAGCAGGAGTAGATGATATTCAACCAGAAATGCTGAAGTATGGTGGTATAAAAGTCTTACAGTTGCTGGACTGCATAGTTCAGAAGGCCTGGACAGAGGGACGAATTCCTGATGATTGGAGTAGAGCTCTAATAGTACCCATATATAAAAAGAGAAATAAAACTGAATGTGAGAATTACAGAGGTATTTCCCTACTGAGTGTTCCCTCCAAGATCTATGCAAGAATACTTGAGAAACGGTTGAGAAGAATTGTGGAAGAAAAGCTTGGTGAAGAACAAGCTGGATTCAGGCCAAATAGAGGCTGTCAAGATCAGATCTTCATTTTATGACAAATAGTCGAGAAAGCATGGGAACATAACAAAGATCTGTATTTAAGTTTTGTCGATTTGCAAAAGGCATATGACAAGGTGCCAAGAGAAAAGCTATTCAATACGCTGTAGTTATATGGGGTCAATGGGGCATTATATCAAGCAATACTTAGTCTTTGAGTTGTGAGTCAGCAGTTAGAATTGAAGGAAGTACAGGAAGATGGTTTAATGTTAAATCTGGTGTGAGACAAGGATGTACATTATCCCCCTCTGTTATTCATTATCTATATGGATCACATTATGAAGGAAAGTGGTATTAAACCTGATATCAAAATTGGAGATGTTAATGTCAGCTCTTTGCTTTATGCAGATGATGTTATACTTCTAAATAAATCCACTACAAGTCTGCAAGATTCTCTGACTAAATTGAATAGCTGTTGTAATAGATATGGTATGAAGGTCAGCAATAAAAAGACAAAGACAATGAAAATAGGTAGAATCATTGAAAATGTCAACTGTGTTGTGAATGGAGAACCTGTGGAACAAGTAAAACATTCCAGCTGCTTAGGCACGATTTTTACTGAAGATGGTAAATTAAATATAGAAATAGAGAACAGAATCAGCAAAGCTGGTATGGCGGGAAGTCAATTGAATAAATTCATATGGAATAAGAGAGAAATTAGTTGGAACACTAAATTAGCTGTATACAAGACAGTGTTCAAACCAGTTTTAACTTATGGATCTGAGAGCTGGGTCAGAAGTAAAACACTTGACCAAAGACTAGAGACCGCAGATATGCGAGTCCTGAGAAAGATTATAGGCGTGAACAGATGGCATCAATGGCAATATCATATTAAAAATGAGGATATTAGGAAAGAACTTGACATTGTCAGCATCCAGGAATGTGTTAGCAGAGCTAATCTCAGGTGGTATGGTCACTTAAACGGAATGGAATGGGCAAAGAAAGATTGCAAAATAAGTGTTCTCTGCCAGGTTGGCAGGAAAACGACCCAGAGGAAGACCAAGATATAGGTGGATTGATACGGTACAAAGTGCCTTAGACGATAGAAATATAAGATCTGATAATGTTGGCGTCTTGACAAGTAACAGACTGATTTGGAGGAAAATTGTAGATAAGAAGTTAGTAATGATGTAATTTTTTCATGTAGTACTGTCATATCCTGTATACCCCTTGAGGGTACATGCCAGGAATTTGATGATGATGATGATGCAAAATATTTTACATGGAAAGGGCAAATATACAAACAAATAGATGGGACAGCCATGCGCTCTTTACCCCCCCCCTCCCCCCATTAGTCAACTTCTACATAGACCACCTGGAAAAACTAGCTATCAGTACAGCCACTCTCAAACCAACACTTTGGCTATGCTATGTTGACGATGTGCTTGCTATTTGGCCACATGGCCCAGAGACATTGAAAATATTCTCAGCGCATTTAAATAGCCAACATCCAAAAATCCACTTTATAATGGAACTGGAATCTAATAACTGTCTGCCCTTCCTGGATACACTTATCACATGTCTTCCAGATGGTTCTTTATCATTTTCAGTTTTTAGAAACCCACACATACAGGTAGATATTTACATAAACAATCACACCATCACCCTTCTCAACAGTATGGCATTTTAAAAACGCTAACCCACAGAGCAAGAGCAATCTGTTCCAATGACAATGCTCTTTGCTGCTGAACTGGCTCACTTATGCCACACCTTCTTGGCCAATGGCTATAATCCCCATAAGATAAACAAAACACTAAACGCTCCTAAAAAATCTCTCCATTATCCACCATAGAGAACTACAACAAAACAGTCATAATCCCATACATTAAAGGCACATCCGAAAAGATTTCTAGAATTCTTAATAAACATGAACTACGCATCATATTCAGGCCGTAGTCATAATCCCATACATTAAAGGCACATCCGAAAAGATTTCTAGAATTCTTAATAAACATGAACTACGCATCATATTCAGGCCGTGTGTCAAATTAGCAACTCTTATCCATTCACCCAAGGACAGCATTCCTCCTTTATCACATCCAGGAGTCTACAAAGTATCCTGCTCATGTTATCAAGCCTACTACGGTCAAACAGGAAGAACTGTGAACATCCGTATCAGTGAACATAAAAGATACATCCTGCATTATCGCTATGGGAAGTTGGGCCTAGCAGATGTTCTGGATACTGTCGTGTCCCTGTCTATGATTATTAAACTTTCCTTTATCCTTCCAAGTGAATCTCTAATTTTATCTTTATTCAAAACTTAACTATGCATGAGATATTACAAAATTCAAATATTTAAGCCTTTTCTCCCCTTGGTGTCCCTAATATTTATATTATACTGCGCTTTTCAGGACATTTAGTTTAGGATATATAATTTGAAAACAAGGAGCAAACACAAAAATATGTCTCGCCTACAGCGTGAAACTATTAAGCAGTCGAGATCCTCTATCTCGTAACTTAACACATTAATTTCTCACATGATTAGGTTCGTACGTTTTTCAAGTGGTGCATTAGCCAGCAATTTCAGACAACTGTGTTATTAGTGAACAAAAGTTTATTTAAAACCTCAAACATGGTACAATTGAATTTCTATTATATAAAACACAATTCAATACTAAGAATAAAAATTACAAAATTCCACAAGCAAAATACAAGTATTAGGGCAAAATGCTATATGGGAATTTGCGTTCATGCCATCATAACAGACTTTATAAATATAAATATACACATATAATCCTGGAACAAATTAACACTTTACTTATACTAGT
The DNA here is from genome assembly GCF_054136105.1 of Typopeltis vanoorti. Classification (NCBI taxonomy): domain Eukaryota; kingdom Metazoa; phylum Arthropoda; class Arachnida; order Uropygi; family Thelyphonidae; genus Typopeltis; species Typopeltis vanoorti. The sequence continues at coordinate 41,401,516 of NC_143552.1, forward strand.
CAGAATGCACTATATTGCTATAATGCCATGGACATTAATGTTTATTTTCAGTTTACCTTATCTATGGAGGAGCCGAGTCCAGAATGAGGCAGGTGACCAGTGGTGTGCCTCAGGGCTCTGTGCTTGGGCCAATGTTGTTTAATTTGTATATAAATGATATAGGAAACGGCTTAAAGGGAGATATTCAGTTGTTTGCTGATGATGCAAAGTTGTGTAGTGCAATAAAAAATCAAGCTGATGTTGAAAGTTTGCAGGAGGATTTAAATAAGCTGGTAAAATGGGCAAAAGAAAATGGATGTCAGTTCAATGTGGAAAAGTGTAAAGTCATGCATTTTGGGATTAAAAGATTACCAGCTGTGTACTACATCGATGGAAAGGTACTCCAAGAGATTGATGAGGCTAGGGACTTAGGGGTATTGGTAGATAGGGAGATGAAGTTCAGAGGACACATTGCTAAGGTGTCCAAGATTGCACATAGGATTACTTGGTTGTTGAGGAACACACTGACATCCAGAGATAAAGAGGTTATTATTCCCCTTTATAAAGCATTGATACTTCCACATTTGGATTACTGTGCTCAGGTCTGGTCACCTGGATTCCTTGGAGATGAGGAGGCTGTGGAGAGGGTTCAGAGAAGAGTGACCAAGTTGGTGAGTGATATAAAAAATGCTCCCTACATTGATAGATTGAGAGCTTGTGGATTGCAGAGATTGGTTGATAGGCGAAGAAGAGGGGATATGATAGAAACATTCAAATTACTAAAAGGTTTTTATAGGATTGATGCAGGGGAAATGTTTCAGCTGTGTGAAAGTGATGGAAGAACAAGAGGTCATCTCTGGAAATTAAAGAAGAGTGTGGTTAACAAAGGTGTCAGAACAAGGTTTTTTGCCTGGAGGGTGGTGAATGAGTGGAATTCATTGCCTGACTTAGTTGTGAGCTCTTCGTCTGTAAATGAATTCAAGAAGAGATATGACAGATATTGTTTTGCTAGTTTGGGTCTCCCGCGATGAGTCTACTGACTCCATGGAGATACCCGTAGTAATAATAATAATAATAACTTACAAAACAATATAGGTTAAACTATCCTTTTGCTATACCCATACATACATTTGACCTTTAACACACTCTCATATGAGATACCATGTGCATACATAAATCTCTAGCACATGAATGCTTATCAAATGATATAAACTAGTTTACTCTCATTCTACTCTGATTTGTACTAAAGTCCTAGTATATCTGCAACTATCCAGTAATTAACAATGATTGCAACTATATGCGATTTCAATTGATACAAGATTTTATAGTACCTTCATAGGACGAACCCTGGTTTTCACGATCTATACCTTTCATGCTTGAATTAAGGACACACACACAGGATCTTCTATTCTATCACTATGGAACTCATCACGTGGGCACGGACTTCTGTATGGATTTTCTTTCCCTCGATACAAGTACTGGATGATGAGATACATAGACAGTTCCTTCCTTCTTGTAACTATAACGCGTTCCTTGTCTCTTGCAATAGGAATACAGGATCAAATTCCCGCACACTTTGTTTTCTTGTTGCGTCGGACGGAGATAACTCCTACGTCGTCACTCAGGACAACCCGTGTTACCTATACGAAAAATTCATGAAGAAACGCTGAGGAAAAAAGCCTTGTGGGGGGGGGGGGTCCTAAACCTTTTATCTGCATGGTCCCTATCGGCACCTTCTTCAATTTCTTCCCCCCCCCCCACTGGAGTCGATCTCATTCACCAATTAAAGTCATGTTTTTTCTGCCCAAAACATGCTATGGTCCCTTGCATGGGACGACGTCTCGCTTCGGGAATTGACCTTGAGCGATCGTCATTTGTTTTAATCTAGCCTCTATACTAAATTAATCCTCTTTTTAGAATTTACTTGAATATTTTATTCTCCTTTTTTCAAGTGTTAAACTAGCCTCTCACATACAAATTCTTATCTGCAGTCTTCTTTGTCTTACTTAACCTATTTTTTCCATATCCTCTTTTTTTTGTAATAAGAATCCCTTTTTTATTATTTAGTTAAACAATTTCTGCTATAATTAATTTTCTTGGGTGCAAGCATATTTTCTGTCTTTAAATATCTTGTATTAGCTACTTACATAGGATTTTATATTTTTATTTTCTTGTTACACCATGATAACTGAAATTTTTACATTCTTGGTTATCAGGGTGTAACAATACCCCTGCACACAGGATCAACTGGAAGAACACAAAAAAAGTACTGCACAGAAGCTCTTACAAGTCAGAGAGATTGTTCTTAGAGGCAACAGAAGCCCTGAAACACTCTCCAAATCTCAACAAATATGGTGGTATAAATTTGCCTAAATTCTGGGAGACAGTCATCTTAAGAAAAAACTAGTACCGGTTTTTTTCTCTGTTTAGGACTCTAGTCTTGCGTGATAGCTGCATTTTTTTTTTCTTTCCCTGATCGACTGTGCCAAAATCAGAACTTTAGTCTTTGTGTTGCAGCTACAATTTTGTTTAACTAGTCCATCGATTACACCATGTTGTTATAGTCTAGCGTATTGTGACAAACTGTGTTTTTTTGTGCTCTGAAGTTGCTGGTTATAACACTAGTGAAATATCAGCAATAAGTTAATAAATAATTATTTACTTATTATTCCATTTGGTTTTGGAACTTACTGTTCCAAAACCAAATGGAATAAAAGAGGAAGAGAAGAAGCAGGTTTAATTCATTTGAACTGTAAAAGATGTTAGACATCCTCTGTCCATTTTTTTAATTGACCCAGTGGAAAGTGGAGGAATGGTGGATGCTGTTTTGGTGGAGTCAGTTTTCCATGAAAGTACCTATAGAAAAGATAGATCTGAACACAGCCATCTATGAGATAGTGATTGAAGTGAGCTGTTGAGACAGAGGATAGGGTGTTATCTGTCAGTTAATTGCTCCCCTCTGGATAGCATTGAGAATGTTTACAATTTGCATTGAGAATGATTTGGTGCACCGCTTCAAATGTGAACAGTATTCTAAGATAGAAAGATTAGGGATATATGCAGAGTTAGTAGCTGGATGTAAAAAGTAGCATCTTGAACAGAAAAGGACTTGGTTTTTTTGGATGCTGAAGCAGCTCTTAATGTGATGTACCAGAATTGCTAAAGGTAAATGTCAGTCCAAAAAAAGATATCTAATCCTGCCTGCTGATTTTTGTATTATCGAATGTAAGGAAAGGGGAACTGAAATCCTTTTCCCAAGAAAGAAGTCAAGACTACATCTAGTTGTAGAAATTCTTGAGACCTGTGCCATGCAGTGTTTGGCAAATTAATAGGACGAATAGAATGCACTGTCATCAGCAATACTGGATAGGAATGTTGGTCATTGATGAAGGGCATTTATGAAGAGGGGAAAACAAGGATAGGCAATAGAACATAGCTCTTGAGGCACATGTATTGGTGGAGAAGCATGAAGAGAGGAAACCATCTAACGTGGCATGCAGGAAATTACTAGAAAGAGTGCTTGCTATCCACTTATAGTGGATGTGGATGAGTTATAAAAAAACAGATGACAATACTGAGCAGACCTCAATACCAGACCTTGATTAGATGCTCTGGACATGCTGAGAGAGCAATAGCTCACATTTCTCCAAACCTTCTGAATTTGATTTGTAGTACATTAGAAGCATAACTCTTAGATCAATATTAAATTGTGTCTTCATATGATTGGTTTGGATGTATTTAAGATTACTCACTTAGTGACTAATGTATGTTATAGGTGTAATTTTGTGCAATTTTTTTTTTTTATGTTGTATTTTAAATAGGTAAATACTTAATGTAAATGCTTTTGCTTTCAGATACTTTTAAAATAAGTAGTGCTTTTTTATCATTATTATGTGCCTTTTGTAAATATGGCTTAGTATTTACAGTGACAACTTGCAGCAACTGTTTACTCATTTGTTATTTATTCCATCTTATTAAAATTCTTGAAATAAAAATTTAAAAAGTAGCAACATGTCCAGTGGTTCCACCCTTTCAAAAGTTTTCTGTACTGGGAAACTGTAGTTTTTAGCCTACGTAGTTATGAAATATAAAGGAACTCCTCTCCTCAATGTTTTATTGTGTGATAAAATGATGATTCATCTCTTGTGATTATTCATTTTTAATAATGCTGAAAGCACTTTCAAACTTAGTTGATGTTATTGTTCTGTTCTGATACTGTTTGCAATGGGATTTTGATTCTCATCATAAGAATGATTGAGTTCATCTTGAGCATCCTTCATCTTGAATCAAGTGCATTTATTGAAACATAGATCTAGTATATTTCATTCAACAGATTTTAATGGAAATGAAGAACATCTACAGGAAATGAAAGAAATAAAAATGAACAGTTTAATGCATTCAGTATTTTGCATCTGTCACAGACCACAATTGAGGATGCAATATTAAACTGTTTTGTGATGAGCATAAGTCATAGTAAGGATGCGCTCAGTGGGTGAAATGTCCGCGCAGTTAGCCTAGTGGCTTTGCACTTTGCAACCATATGCCTGGGGAAGGAGTGTCCTGGGTTCGATTCCCATCTCCGACGTGAGGAGCTTAAGGATCTTCCTCAGCCATAGCCAAGTTAGTCGGTCTTGGGTGTGCACAGCAGGTTTTTCCCCCTAGTTTATTCTGGGGTTTTTCATCCTGCAAGCAGGCAAACCGGCCCCGTGAACACATGGATCTACAGCCATAAATACTTAATCCCCCATGAGGGGGCTCAACTCATCCCAATAGGGACGGGGGAGAAAAGGAAGGAAACTCCATATGAATAAATAAATAAGTGGGTGAAATTGTTTGTCTTCAGTTGTTAGGTAAAAATTACATTTTCTCATATCTTGGTAAGTTTCATGCATTTATATTTATTTAAGTAGACATATTCTAGAAAAAGCCTCATGTTTAGACTTGTTGCAGTGAGGTATAGTGATGTTTTTTTCATTTGAACTTACATATCTCTACCATAAGGATGGCTCGGGAAGGATGCTGTTCAGTACACTATAGAATAATATGTATGCCACAGTAAATAACTTTTTTTATTACATAAATATTGGATCTTATGTGTCATAAGACATCATCAATACAATCATTGAACAACAATAGGAATTGAATTCAAAAAAACAGTAGCTCTCTCTCAGATCTCATGTCTGAGGACTCGTGACCTTCCTGATGATGCTTTGCCATTTCTTTCTCTCCTGCGCTTCTCTTATTACTTGTTATATGGAAAGATGATAGATTTAGAGATTACTCTAAATCTATCACCTTTCCATATATCTGGGATACATCTGAAAAACTAACAAAAATCCTAAAAAAATTACCTCACAACTAGTTACAAATCATATAAGAAATTGGCATCTCTTATCCACTCCACCAAAGACCAGCCATTTTCCCTAGACCTACCTTGAGTATACCAGGTCCCTTGTAGTTGTAAACTGTTGTACTATAGCCAAACAGGCAGGACAGCCAATATCAGGATATCCAAACACAAGGACTACATCCGGTTCCACCAATACAGCTACTCAGGACTTGCAGACCATGCACTAGATACCCACCACTGAATACGCTGGTAGAAAGCCACTTTACTACACCACAGCAAGTACAAATACAGAATATTCATTGAATCAGCCTCAGCTCAGAAAAACTTCCCTAACCTCAACAAATTTGGGTGCATAAGACTGCCCCAAATTTGGGAAGCATACATTCTAAGATCATCAGCCCAACAGCCAAGACAACCCAATTTAGCCTGCTAGGGGGCACCTTTTGGACGCTAGGACTGCCTTCAGTTGTTTTTCTTCAGCCTCATTTGCTTAGTGTTAGTGCCTGCTTGCACATATCATTGTTTTGTGATCCCTGAAGATGGCAATGTAACATTGCCAAAATATAGGTAGTTATTAATTAAAGTTTTTATAATTAATAATATAGTTTACATTGTCATTTTCTAAAAAATTAGAATGTCTAACTAATGTATAAGCCCATCTACAAGAAGATAATTATATATTTTAATAAACTTGTTAAAAAGAACTGATGAAGCATTAGTGGCAAGAATGGAAAATCATCTGCCTCATTAAAGCATTGTTATCTGAACTGATTAATTTTGCCCTGTTATATAGGATTTTTATAATCCCATATTGCTGGGAGAGGGGGGGGGGATGACTGCTGGTGAATGTATCTACCTGTATGTGTAAGTTTCCTGTAAATAGAGGAAACCAGAAATCCATCAGGCTAGCATATAATTAGAGTATCTAGGAAACGAAGTAATTTTCATTTTCCAAGGTAAACTGGATCCCAGGGGATGTTGATTTTAAGTGTGTTGAAAAATTGTGGAGTGTATCGAAGCCATGCAGCCAAATATCGAACACATCATCCATATAGTGTAGGGAAACAGTAGCTTTACATGGGGCAGAGTTTAAGGCTTTTTTTTTCAAAGGTCTCCATAAAGAAATTGACCAGGGGTGGAGAACCCATGGCTGTCCCCCTCTATCTGAAGAATTTTCCTTGCTAAACGAAATAGCCTGAGTTCATGGTGAACAGCTGAGATATCAGGAGGAAATTTGGCTTGGATGAGGTCTCAGGTATCTTTGAGTTGGTCATTGGTGAATAAGGAGGAGACATCAAAACTGACTGTTATGTCAGAAGATAATTATATATTTTAATAAACTTGTTAAAAAGAACTGATGAAGCATTAGTGGCAAGAATGGAAAATCATCTGCCTCATCTTGACTGAAATAGCAAGAAAATTTCCTTTTGGCAATTGCTGTTGTGTACAACAAAAAAGCTTTTCAGAAGCTGGAAATATTTATGAAGAAACAGTCTAGACTTCTGTCAAAAAAATGCTAAAAAATTGCTTTTCCCACATCACAATTTATTGTGACTTCATTTTGTTTATTTGTTTATTAAATCCATAATTGTTCTCTATATTTAACAATGTAAAATCAGAATTCCATTAATATTTTTTGTTACTTAGTAAATAAGAGCAATGTTCATCCATGCCACCCTTCTTCACAGTTCTTATACTGTATGCTTTCTTTTAATTATTTCTGTTATATTAAATTTAAAGAATGTGAAATTTTATTTTTGCATTTTCATGTGGTTATGTTGTTAGGCATTATCATATATTTTAATTTCTCTTCAATCTTTTTTATAAAATTAAAATAATTTGAAGTAATTTTTTTTTTGTAAAATTTAATTCAGAATGTTTAATAATTTGCTATGCTTCGACCAAATTGCAAACTGAATATTCTGTATTAATTTATTTGACCAAATCATTTTTCAGTGCATCTCTAGTAACAGCTGTTAAAAATAAATAAAAAAAAAAAAAAACATGCATCAAATCTAAAGCTGATTTTGTAAAGGTATTCCGTTAAGCTTACTTTCTTCTCAAATGGCATTTGAGCTTTCTGATCAATTGGCAAAATTTCTACTCTACTGTGTCAGCCTTTCTCTCTCATCCTAATGGTACAATGACAACATTTCCTAATGGTAAAAGCAAGAACTCTTGCATTAGTCTTCTCAAACTCTTGTTCAGATGACTGAGGCAAATCTCTCTCCCTCTTCCCCCCTGTTCTGTGAATCACCCTCAGTATGTATGCTTCCTCAAAGTTTCAAGAGAAGGAAATGAGTAAAAATGCTTAGCAGCTTTGATTCTAATTAGTTTTCCAGCTGAGATGGTATGCTTCTAGTTATACTAAGACCTCCAGAATTAACACTCAATTTGTATTCCATTTCCACATTATTCTTCTCATTTGACATTCTATCCAACAGAATTGAAGCAAGTCTTTATCCATCCTGTTCCTAAAAAGAAAAGAGAAATGAAAGTCAGCTCAAGCTATTGTTCTATTACTCTCACCTAAAGTGATGGCGACAGTCATCGACTGCTGACTTCTTTACTATATAGAGACCTGTAAGTTAACTAATAATCAACAGTATGGATTCAGTCATGCTTACACTACAGTATACTTCCTTGCTAACCTTTCCCACCTATGGACACGAGCCATGACAAAATTTGGAGAATCTCATATAGTCACTCTTTATATTTCCAAGATATTTGATTAAGTCCGGCATCACAGCTATCTTTCCAACCTATGTATTGCGGTCTCCTTCCTGCCCTTTGTGAATGGATTGCCAACTTCTTCTCTGGTCGTTCATGTGTTATCAGATGGCTCCCTCCCATCTGATTTTTCCACCAGTGCTGGGGTACTCCATGGCCCTATGCTTTCAGTTCCACTCTTTCTCCTATTCATAGCTTTGCTGATGATAATACACTCCTTTTCTTCTTTTTCATGCACAGAATGTAACACTCAGATGACTCAAGCTTTAATATCTATAGCCAGTGCTTTAAACACTGATTTCCTAGCTACTCTCCAACCTCAAAGATAACTTAGTAAATTTTAATGCTGTCAAAACATAATTCTCCCTAATTTCTGAGAAGAAACACTTCTTATTCTCTCTTGCTTTTTATAACACACTTCTCACTGACCAAGATTAAATTTCTTTCACATTTGTCTACATAGCTTCTTCATATTCCAAAAAGCTTGGTGTTTTATTTTATTTTATTTTTTTGTTTTAAGCATCACTTCTCTTCTACCTAACACTGTAAATTCCAAATTTGCACAATCTTCAATCATTGCTCTCACATCTGGAGTAATACCTGAAACTTTCCCTCAGAATGTTAGATTGTATTCAGAAGAGAGGTAATCACTTAATAGATGACCCTTCTTTTTCCTCTCTCTCTCTCTATCTCTGATTCCATCCAATTGCTTTTTCATAGATACTCTGTTTCTGCGCTACCTGTACTGTAGATATTTGAATGGATGCTGCTCCAATGAACAGGATACTGCCATTCCTCCACTTTAATCATGTACCAACACTATCTGCTGCTGATCAATATACTGTTTAGATCAAGACCAACTGTGAACCATCTTCTTATCCTCTTCCTTTATTCTGTGTACCTCTGTCCTTTGTTATAACAGTCTTCCCCATATGATTTTCTCCAATGCTTATAACCTCCAACCCTTTAAGAAACACATTAACAGATTCCTTCTTGATAACACTTTAGGAAGCTTTTCGGTCAGTTTGTTAATAATATTGCTGCCACTGTTTTACCAGATGTACCTTGATATGGTGTCTGTATGTAAGGGAACACTGCCTATGATTTCAGAGAAATTGGGTGAAATTCTCCATGTGCATGGCTAAGTATCCATTATTGTATATCCCTTCCAATTTTAACTTATACAATAACCATGAAAAGTCATACAAAGAAAAATAGATTATATGGAGATAAAAAAAAATGCAAAACATCCGAAGCCTTCCAGATTCACTTCAGATATACATAGTCTTTGTTCATTCTTAACTATGCTTGCTTCCCTCTTCAGTGTCCAGTGTGTATAACAAAAACTAAAAGTTCCATTTTTTCCAAGCATTGTTCTCATCTCTGTTTTCCTAATTACACACCCTGACTTTTTTTTTTTTTTTTATCAAAGTGACATTTGTGCATATGTTTGCTGTGATATGCCATGTCCTAGACAAAATGAGATCTCTCATCTTAGATTACTAACCTGTATCATATTACAAATATTGCTCTCTCAGCATCCAAAAAATTAGTTTTTTTCCTTTGATGAATCATTGCTTTACCTCTGAATGGCTGTTAACTTCATACACATTACAAATCCATACAAGTGTGTTAAAAACTGTTCTCACATTTGGGGTGCAATCCTAAGAGCTCAATAAAAACCTGACTCATTACAGAAGAGAGCAGTTGGATTAATGACCCCATCTTAGACCAATTCACTCTGCTCTGTTTCATACAGACATTCAGTTTCTGCCTTTCATTTGTTACTAATATTTCCATGGTCATTATTAAGAATTGGCATTGATAATTCCTCCACTGTCTTCTAAATTTGTTAACCTGTGCAGCAGATATTCAACACTCCTTCACAGTTAAACTCCAAGCTCAGAGAACGATCCCTCCTCTCTCTCTCTGTCTTCATTTATTCTGCTGCTTACTTTTAGAATATACTGCACCCATTAATAATTTCTGAAGAATACAATCTTCAGTTTGAGTGTTAACAAGTTTTTTCTTTCTCATCAACTTTCTATTTGTCCATGGTACTAATTAATATACTAGGCTGAACAACTGCTTGTGGATTAGGTTATCAATATAAAATATGGATACCTCTGTGAAACTCCCAAAAATATGGGAAACTGTAATTTTAAGGCCTTCCATCCTGAACTTAAGGCTTCTGACAAGCATCCATAGATGGTACCCTTTCTGGAAATTTGAACTAAGTAATAATTTCTCTTTTTTTTTGTGTGTGTTGCACTCCCCCCCCACCGTGCACGCACGGTGGGGGGGGGTGCAACACAAAATGTGATGTCCTTGATGTTGTCTCTATGATAGATGAAATGTTAGAAGCGTTAAATGTATATTTTCAGTGACTTGTGCTGTTCTTCATTTCCATTACATCTACAACATGAATTGTCTTTAATCCTTTGAGCTGTATCTAATTATTTCAAATGATGATAAGAAGTTTATTTTTTAATTATACTGGAAAAAGTGATGAATTTCTCTTTTGTGAAGAGTAATTTCTTCCTTTTTTTATTTGTTCTGTTACTGAAGGAATTTGTGTACAGTTAATAAATTATTTATTTATTTAAATGATAATAATAAATGTACAGTTTCCTTGCAGCCATTTCAGACAATCCACCATTTTTTTTTTAAATGAGAATTCTTCCAAATTTATGAATCAAATTTTAGTCATCTATATTGGAAATTTTATTTACATTATTGCTTTTTGTTCTTCAGTAATTTTTAGTAAGTTGCCTTGATAAAGAAAAGGTCATACATTCAAAGAAGATTGAATATAAAATATATTGCAGCAAATAATTATACTTATTCCTAGGATGTAAATCTGACTCTTTGAACAGTTTAAATCAATTTTTCAGAAACATTTCAAAGTAGTTAATACCACAAATTCCATCTTTGATATTTTTGGCTAACTCAACTTCAGTTGAAGTTGAGTTAGCCAAGTTCATATTCGGGCTGGTTTTTCTCTGTACAAAATACCTGTTTCAGTATGCAGAAAGACCTCAGTGTAATAGTAAATACCATATTTTTTGGACCGTAAGATGCACCTTTTTACATAGAAAACTCGACTTAAAATTGGGGTGCCAATTTTAACAATTGAATCAGTTAAAATTGGGGTACCAATTTTAACTGATTCAATCTCATGTTTTTGGTTAACAAGGGCTTCTTTTTAGGGTGCCTGGCTATCTGGAATGCACGGTTGAAGTTTGAGGCAGAGCCACTTTAGAACTCGATCTTGGCATGGTGTAGACAATGGCTTTCCTTTCAGCAAATCTCGTTTCCTTCACTTTCAATAACGGCCATATCACAGCAGATTGGCTACAAGACACCATTCTAGCTATTTCACAAGAGGAATAGCCTTCGCTATTCAAACTTGAATCGCACTTTTTCTGCAAGGTCTTAACTGCATGCAACTAACCATATTAGTTGCATGCAGTTAACTTAGCACGGAAATGCAAAAACTAGATTTTGCTATCTATTTGTAGCATAAAAAATTTTGATGCAATAGCAGTAACTATTGGATTATACAGAAACCTGTTGCAATGATCGATGATGCAATACAACAAAATATCTAATGATAAACCAATGAAAATGACCATTTAACTACCAAAAACTGTATTTATAAGGGGATGCAGTTCCTATGAACATGAATATATTCCTCTTAGACACAGAGTGGGTTATTTTTCCATTGATTAAACACCTGGAATATCTCACCTTTTGAGAAAACAGTGAGCACTGCTGTTTTCAAAATTGTGACTCTGCCAGACAGGTACCCATATCCACAATAAGTCCTTTATTGAACTCCCAAATATCCTTTGTTTTTCCCATTGTTATCAACACTGTTGATGATTACTGACCAGCAGCATTCTTAAATAGTGGCATAGAACATGTAGAGATGCACATGACCAGATATTTTGCATATATACTGCACAAGTGAGGTTTTCAGTTCAATGGCTGGTATGTGTAGAAAGAAATCAGCTATGATAAACAAATAAAATAGGTTTTGTGACTTGTAAAAGTCATGAAACCTTATAACTGTATAAGATTGCTGTCTAGGTAGGTGTGTGTGTGTGGTGTGTGTGTGTATAAAAATGTGCTATATCTGTCTGTATTTTTTCAGTAAAGATGGTTATTCAAGAGGGATTTTTCAGTCTATTGGTTTCAAAGAATTTCACAAATATCTAACCCTCTCTGAAGAAGAAAAGCAAACTGAGACTGGCTGCAAATTATTACAGGAAGGTAATTGGTATTATCTTGATATATTGTAGTCCCCCCCCCACTCATATTTAAGCATAAAAAACTTGCATGGTTAATGAAGAAGTAGATTTCTTTTTAAATGAAAGCACTTTGAAGTGATGAATGCAAAAAAAGGAATATTCATACATATCGTAGCTTGAATTTCACATGATATATGAGAACATAACATCCAGGTATATTATTGTACATAATGTGATGTCTGTGATGTTTTAACATTACAGAAACTGTATCTGTTCTATTTGTATCATCTCTCTCTCTCTCTCTCTCTCTCACACACACACACACACACACAGTATAACATATCAGGGAATAAAGAGGCCACTACTGATGGCTATGCATAAGGCTACACTGTTTAATGTAGCCTCTTGCATAGCAGGATTTCCTCCTTATCCTGCTCATTTGTTATATGTGAAAAGCAGAACATGCTCCACAAAAGTACAAGACATTTATCTAAAAGAGCACGTCGAATCAGCAGTGGGCTGTGTATCCACTGGTATGATAGACTGTGTGTGTGTGTGTGTGTGTGTGTGGAAGAAAAGTGAATATTGTTGTGACTTGGCCTGTGTTAAGTTACAAATGGTGCAAATATTGAGTCTGTGATAGTTAACCATAATTTCTATTACATTATTGTATTAATGTAGATAATATACATTATCCACTAATAATCTTCACTTAATCATACTACATTATATGTCCATATATCATACAAAACTCAAGCATACTGAATATTTCTCTTTTTTGTTTTTTCACTTCTGTATAGATATCCTGTATCATATTAACAAGAAATTATATATGTGTATTCATCCAGATTTTATCCTAGCATAAGCAAATTTAAAATATTTGTCCATTAAATAATTTCAGGACTATAATAAGCCAAAAGGCTATTTTACCGGCGACATAAGTTAAGTTTAAAGGGAGATGGTAAATCCCATTTTATTTTATAGCCAGGTACGAAACTTGGATCGAAATCCATCGAATCCATAGAGTTTCATGCCGAAAAAACTATTGGCGAGCCCAAGTGTAAGTGATCACTTGGGTAGTGCAACACCAGGGCAACTCCAAACAAAGGAGGAGCAAGCTCCGTCACTAACCTTAATATTGTCTCATAATGTAAAACACAGCTCCTAAGAGATGTATATATACTGTTTTACATTATGAGAAGAGGTCACTACCCAGACCGGTTTCAACCTTTTTTGAGGTTTCATCAGTGAGTAGGTAGACCTGAACCGAACTTACATATACGAACTACTATAGAATTGCTGAACTGGTGTACTCCTATATTGTTATTACTACTATAATAAGCCAAACGGCTATTTTACAGGCGATATAAGTTAAGTTTAAAGGGAGATGGTAAATTCCATTTTATTTTGTAGCCGGATACGAAACTCGGATCGAAATCCATAGAGTTTCATGTCGAAAAAACTATCGGCGAGCCCAAGTGTAAGTGATCGCTTGGGTAGTACAACACCAGGGCAACTCCAAGCAAAGGTGGAGCAAGCTCGTCACTAACCTTAATATTCTCTCATAATGTAAAACACAGCTCCTAAGAGATGTATATATAACTGTTTTACATTATGAGAAGAGGTCACTACCCAGACTGGTTTCAACCTTTTTTTGAGGTCTCATCAGTGAGTAGGTAGACCTGGAATCAAGGTTTTAAGTGAACCGAACTTACATATACCTCTACTATAGAATTGCTGAACTGGTGTACTCCTATAATGTACTACCTCTTCTCATAATGTAAAACACTATATATACATCTCTTAGGAGCTGTGTTTTACATTATGAGAGAATATTAAAGTTAGTGATGGAGCTTGATCCACCTTTGCTTGGAGTTGCCCTGGTGTTGTACTACCCAAGCGATCACTTGGGCTTGCCGATAGTTTTTTTGGCATGAAACTCTATGGATTCGATGGCTTTCTATCTGAGTTTCATACCCAGCTATAAAATAAAATGGGATTTACCATCTCCCTTTAAACTTAACTTATGTCACCGGTAAAATCGCCTTTTGGCTTATTATAGTAGTAATAACAATATAGGAGTACACCAGTTCAGCAATTCTATAGTAGAGGTATATGTAAGTTCGGTTCACTTAAAACCTTGATATCAGTGAGTAGGTAGACCTGGAATATCAAGGTTTTAAGTGAACCGAACTTACATATACCTCTACTATAGAATTGCTGAACTGGTGTACTCCTATATTGTTATTACTACTATAATAAGCCAAAAGGCGATTTTACCGGTGACATAAGTTAAGTTTAAAGGGAGATGGTAAATCCCATTTTATTTTATAGCTGGGTATGAAACTCAGATAGAAAGCCATCGAATCCATAGAGTTTCATGCCAAAAAAACTATCGGCAAGCCCAAGTGATCGCTTGGGTAGTACAACACCAGGGCAACTCCAAGCAAAGGTGGATCAAGCTCCATCACTAACCTTAATATTCTCTCATAATGTAAAACACAGCTCCTAAGAGATGTATATATAGTGTTTTACATTATGAGAAGAGGTAGTACATTATAGGAGTACACCAGTTCAGCAATTCTATAGTAGAGGTATATGTAAGTTCGGTTCACTTAAAACCTTGATTCCAGGTCTACCTACTCACTGATGAGACCTCAAAAAAAGGTTGAAACCAGTCTGGGTAGTGACCTCTTCTCATAATGTAAAACAGTTATATATACATCTCTTAGGAGCTGTGTTTTACATTATGAGAGAATATTAAGGTTAGTGACGGAGCTTGCTCCACCTTTGTTTGGAGTTGCCCTGGTGTTGTACTACCCAAGTGATCACTTACACTTGGGCTCGCTGATAGTTTTTTCAGCATGAAACTCTATGGATTCGATGGTTTTCAAGTTTTTTTATAGCCGAGTTTCATACCTGGCTATAAAATAAAACTGGATGTACCATCTCCCTTTAAACTTAATTTCAGGACTGTTTACACATACACAGAAAATGACAACAAATATATATATGTATACGAGGGTTGTTTGAAAAGTTTGGTAAATTTTCAATAGATGGCGACACAATTCGTTCATTCATACCAGTGTCAGCACATATCATGTTTTTCATGACCCCTGGCAAAATTTTTGTCACATGCGACACGTAGGTCTCATTTGGCAAACATTTAAAATGACCGTGTTCACATTTTTCATAAAAATGCAGAAAAACCAAGTTTCGTGCAGTGATAAAACACTTTTATTTGAAGAAGTGGATGGCTGTGCAGATCAAAGCTGAGTTTGATGCAGTTCATGGGGACTCTGCATCAGCATTAAAGACTATTTATTCTTGGATAAATGAGTTTAAACGTGGTCATAAATCCATTGAAGATGAAGCATGCTCTGGACGCCTAACTTAGGTTCACTATGACGGAAATGATTGACAAAATCCATGGTATCGTTATGGAAGACTGCCAAGTGAAAGTGCTTGAGATTGCTGAGATTGTAGTCAAAAGCTGTGTGTGCGATGGGTGTCGCGATTGTTGATTGTTGATCAAAAACACATGCAAAAAGACATTTTTGAGCACAGTGTTTGGTGATGTTTAACGCAATTTGCAGGATTTTTTACATTGATTTGTGACTGTAGACGAAACTTTGATCCACCACTACACACCTGAGTCCAAGCAGCAGTCAAAACAGTGGACAATGTCTAGTGAAAGAGCACTGAAAAATGCAAAGCCTGTTTTGTCAGCTGGGAAGGTAATGGCCATGTTTTTTGGGATTGCAAAGGAATTATCATGATAAACTATTTGGAAAAGGTTAAGACAATAACAGGAGTCTATTATCTGTCATTGTTGGACTGTTTAAAAGAAGAACTGAAGAGAAAATGGCCAAGATTGGCCCACAAAAAAAGTGCTCTTTCTTCAAGACAATGCATGTCCCACACATCAGTTGTCACAATGGCAAAATTTCACAAATTCAGGTTCGAATTGGTTCCAATTCGAACCTGAATTTGGCTTGGTGGAAACTCCCCAGTCCTGAAGATACTTCAGGACTGGGGAGTTTCCACCAATAAAGGATTAAACTAAATATATAATTTATAGTCTAACCAAGTGAAAAAACTTCCAACATCTTTTTCTAATCCAGAGTAATTTAATAATAAGGTGTGATACCTTTTGGCAACTCATATAGGTAGATATGACTTCTCCATTGCTTCAACCCTGGTATCACCTCTGGGTTTGGCTCCCACTAATGAGACCCCAATAAAGGTCAAAACTTATTGGAAGGTTGGGTGATGAATGGCAATGCTGTAGCCCATGAAGTTTTAACTGAGGCTTGGCTGTTGCTGTCATCCATGTCCTGGGGGGGGGGGGGGTAATGAATGACAATGCTGTAGCCCATGAAGTTAACTGAGGCATGGCTGTTACTGTTAACCCCCCACCCCAGATGAAATATGAGCAGCTCTTCTCGGTGGTGGGGTGGGCTTGCCATGGGATAGAGCCAACGCTGAGAGGTCTTCTCAGTGGCAGGGTGAGCCTGTTACTAAGGGGAACAATGCTGAGTTTTTGATCCTTCAGGTCGCTCATTGTTGGGTGATCTGGAGGATCTCACGAGTTTTTGGAGAGGTAACCTGCACTTAAACAGAGGAACCGATTTGGGTAGTGACCCTTCCCATAATGCATAGCATTATACAGGAGATGTGCTTTGCATTATGGGATACTAAGGCAAGTGATGTGAAGCTTTGTCCACCTTTGCTACGAATTGCCCTAGTCCTGAAGATACGTCAGGCGCAAACTTTGTTTACTTACACTTGGATAAAGGATTAAACTAAATATATAATTTATAGTCTAACCAAAGGGAAAAAAACTTCCAACAAATTTTATATTTAAATGTGTGCCAATATTATTTCAATTGTAGAACAATTATTACTGTGAGATATTTCCATGTGGAATATGGTGTTTGTAAAATTTCTCACGTATATTTATGTATTTAGAGTATGAGTGGAAACGAGTATCTAAACCTTTACTGTTTTACTAAACTTTAACAAGGAATGTTTTAGGAATTTGATGTCAGATACTTCAATATTAGATACTTCTGTATCTAATATTGACCACATGTTCTACTATCCCATTAACACAAAAAAAACATGTAAACATGGTAACTAGATTTTAATATATTTTTTTAAAATTTATAATAAATTGTTATTGTTATAACTGATTATTGTTGATCCGCATACAGAAGAGTGGTTGACATCCTTAGAGCATACAGCCATTCTTCTTTATATTTGACTTTATTACATATAACTTGAAATTTTTGTTTTCTTCAGGTAACGATAATTTAAACTAGTAATGAAATTAAGTATATACCTTATTGTTGGGAAGGAGTGAGAGAGCTCTTTTTTTTTTACTTTTAGTTTGATTGATATTAAATGTGAAAGAGACTCATTTGTATAAAAATAAAAATGTCATTTTGGTAAAAATCTCCACAAGAAAACAATGGATAATATTGTTTACGGATAATGGTATCAACAATGATACCAGCTATTCCATAAGTCATTATGGAATAAGTAAAATATTTAATAGACAATAAAACAATTATAAACCTGTATGTTGTAAGATGAGGGGAAATGAACATTTCTAATCTCATTATGCTCATGAATCACTGATTTTTTTTTTTTTTTGCATATTTCATATTTTCGTTGTTTTATTTTCCTTAGGTATCGAAGCCATGAAACTGGTGACCAAACGGTATTCAAAAAGGCAAATTAAATGGATCAAGAATAGATTTTTGAGAAGTATATAAGTTATTTTGCTATATACGTTTTTACATATGTTTATTATTCCAAATTATAATTATTATTTCTGCTTTCCAGGACACTTAAGTCCATTGACAGTTAATACGGTAGACTAGCAACTATAGCATTAACTGCCAGTTTTAATAATGGTGCCACATTTTTTTAAGGGAATGAAGGGAAACTGGAACACCTAGAGAAAAACCAATCTCAAATACCAACTAAGCCATATACTTGCAAATCACTGCTATGGCCAAAACACAATCATCTTCCTAAATTTTCAAATTTAGTTTAATCATTTATCCAAGTGTGAGCAAATAAAGTTTGCGCCTGAAAGTATCTTCAGGACTGGGGTAAGGTGTTGTACCACCTTACCCCAGTCCTGAAGATACTTTCAGGTGCAAACTTTGTTTGCTCACACCTGGATAAAGGATTAAACTAAATTTATTATACTCTAACCAAGTGAAAAATAAACTTTCAACATCTTTCTCTAAATCCAGAGTAATTTATTAAAAAAGGGTGGCACACCATTTGGCAGCTCCTATAGGTAGAGATGACCTGCTAATGCTTCTGCCTAGTATCTCCACTTGTGCCTGGCTCCCACTGAAGAGACCTCAATAAAGGTCGAAACTAGTCTGGGTTGTGGCTCTTCCCTTAATGCATAACATTAGACATATCCACAGGGAGATGTGTTTTGCATTATGGGAGATACTGAGATAGGAGTGTTGGTAGCTTGCTCCACCTTGGCAAGGAGTGCCCTGGTGTTGTACCACCTTACCCCAGTCCTGAAGATACTTTCAGGTGCAAACTTTGTTTGCTCACACTTGGATAAAGGATTAAACTAAATTTATTATACTCTAACCAAGTGAAAAATAAACTTTTAACATTTGGCTTAAGCTTTCTTTACATTCATAATGTTTCCCTTGCATTTTCTCTCATCCTTTTATTTTTATTTTTATTATTTTTTATATTTATACAACAAAAATATTAACATGTTCAACAGGCTAATTATATCTTAGTAATTAATCACAATTTTTCTTAAATATCCATATGAACTACACGCTAGTGTCATTAATAACAATGATATCCATAACACATCCCATATTAGTTAATTATTGATTTATGTGAGTGTACTGCAAAAAGTTGTGAACTTATAATATATTAGTACCATGGGTGGCCAAGGTTTTTTTTCTATTTTTATTTATTTTTTCCCTAAAATCTGAAAACCCTGCTCTAGAGATACTTTAAAACTTTTTTAAGCCACCTCAGGCTCCCAATAAATGGAGTGATAGTCTCACACTTGGTGTTGAAATTCGTCTCTAACATAAAGTCACTCACAAACATCCATGGCTACTGCAACTTGTTGGTTAGAGAGTAGATTGCTAACCACTGGACCAGCCAGGCTGGCAATTATCAACAATGATACTAGCTATTTAACAATACACCAGGAGTCCACTTGGTGGTGCTTTGGAATAAGTCTGCCTAAATGTGTGCTCCTTGTTTTTATAGTTTTAAAAGTCATTTCCTACATGAATTTCACCAAGTGAAACTGCAGCAGCAATTCTGAAATGGATTGCTGCTGCAGTTTCATGGAGAAATCTGTACTACTGCTTGAATGTTCCATAACGACAGCGGCATCAAAGCCCAACAACGACATAGTGTTCCGGGCATAGCCAACACAGCACGGCCAACCAGCACCGATAAATCCACTGATGCTATCAAGTGTCGCAGCTGTAGACTAGAAGTCATAGACAAAAAAAAAAAAAAAAAGGCTTTCCATGCAATTTTTGTTGACAATGGTTGCATGTTCAGTGCATAGAAGTCAACACTCAGAATATAAAACTTCATGTGAACTTTAGAACCAGCATTTCTTCTGCCCACTTTCTCCCAAAATCAAATTAATTGAAATCTAGCTTGAACAGATCCACACTCAACAATTCAACAAAAAATCACCTGCCACCGATACCAGCCAGCTCCATGGCCTCATTGAGTTAACGATGCACAGCTTGATTGAGGCCTAAAACAAAAAAATACAATACCGTTATCCTCAACTTCTACACCAAAAGTGATGATACACTGAAGGAAGACATAACTAATGGATAAATTTGGTTTTCATTTTGAAATATCACCAGTTTCAACTGCTTCATACCTATGAACAAAAAAAAGGGACGGGATGACTGGTGAAAATAACCTGTGACATGCCAAGAAGTGGCATGTCACAGGTTATTTTCACCAGTCACTAATGGCAGAACTAACAACCTCAAAGTCAATCTCCCTGATTGCATATATGAGTCTGTCCCAACCTTACACAAATTGTTCATATGCCCACCAGCTAGACCCAAACACCCTGAACCTCTTCCTCAATAATGATCTAACCAAATATAATGCGAAGGTTTTATCTTCTTTAGGTAATTCAGCCTACAACTTTGTGTTTATCTCTTCTCCAGCAAGTAACACCCATACAGGTGACCCAACCAAGATTCATCTGGCAGTATAAGAATGCCAAGTGGGATGACCCACTCATTCCCATGGTTGGATTATTGCTTTCGGCCTTCCAGCTCAAACATATGCATCACCAAAGTAATTCTCTCCAAAATGGAAGTATATATCATCCATTCCATATCGATTTCCATCTTAAGTAAACCTTGATTCTATATAAGATACACTAAGAACTAAGATACGCTACGGCTGTACAAATATATAACCAAGCACACCACAGTTGGATATCATCAAGAATTCTGTCATCTCTCACTGCTTACACCAAACTCAAAACAGCTTATAGAAAATCATCAATGCACCAAAATCTAATTTCCAAAAAGTCAAAAGCAGGAAATTTGGATCGCGTGCAAATGGCAGCCACACTTTTGGTCTCTTGCCAGAGCAGTTGGCCACAACTTCTGCCCAACATTGCTCCCACTATTACTGCACCCAGATTGGTTTATTGCATTATCAAATACAGAGAAAGCTAATCGACTTGCATCATATTCTTCTTCAAATGCGTGCATAGATAATTTTGGTAAATGTCCCCCAACAATTTCAAGCACTCAATGCCTCCTCTGACCTTTCACCAGTATATAATCAGAAAAATCCTATCTAAATCATCATCAAATTCCTGATATATACTCTCAAAGGGTATACAGGATATTATGATAGTACTACATGAAAAATTTACATCATTACCAACTTCATATCTGCACGTTTCCTCCAAATCAATCTGTATCAACACTCCAACATTATCAGATCTTATATTTCTGTCTTCTGAGACACTTTTTACTATCATCCACCTATATCTTGGTCTTCCTCTGGTTTTTTTTTTTTCCTGCCAACCTGGCAGAGAACACTTGTTTTGCTAATCTTACCTCTCCCATTCTGTTTAAGTGACCATAACCACCTGATATTAACTCTGCTAACACATTTCTGGATGCTAACAATGTCAAGTTCTTTCCTAATATCCTTGTTTTTTAATATGATATTGCCATTGATGCCATCTGTTCATGCCCCTAATCTTACTCAGGACTGTCATATCTGTGGTCTCTACTCTTTGGTCAAGTGTTTTATTTCTAGCCCAGCTCTCAGATCCATAAGTTAAAATTGTTTGAACACTGTCTTTTATGCAGCTAATTTAGTGTTTTGACTAATTTCTTTCTTATTCCATATAAATTTATTCAGTTGACTTCCTACCATGCCAGCTATATTGAATCTATTGTCTATTTCCATATTTAATTTACCTAAAATTGTGCATAAGTAGCTGAAATGTTTTACTTGTTCTATAGGTTTTCCATTCACGTATTCACAGTTGATATTTTCAACCTGCCAATTTTCATTGTCTCCTTTTGTTATTGCTGATTTTCATACCACATATATTATAACAGTTATTCAATTTAGTCAATGAATCTTGCAGACTTGTACTTGATGTAGCTAAAAGTATGACATCATCTGCATAAAGTAAAGAGCTGACATTAACATCTCCAATTTTGATATCAGGTTTCATACCGCTTTCCTTCATAATGTGATCCATATAGGTAATGAATAACAGAGAAGATAACATATATCCTTGTTTGGCACCAGATTTAACAAAGAACCATCTTTGTTAAATCTGGATTCTCAAGATTCCTACATCCACCAAAACCACCTCATCATCCTCTTAAAAAACCAGGAGTCTACAAAATCCATTGCTCTTGCAGGATTTGCTACGTAGGACAGACAGGAAGATCTGGAGAAATACGCATGGCTGAACACCAAAAAGACGTACAATACAAAAGGGAACAAAAAAAAAACGAGGCTTGCTTTCCATTCCACTTCCACTGGACACGATGTGTTCTGCAAAAAACGACGATATACATAGAAAACAACAGTTATATAAGAAAATTTAAAGAAGCCGCTAATATGCTAAAAAACCCAACCCAATGCAATAAAAATCAAAGTTTAATTCTCCATCAAGTGTGGTCAGCTCTAATAAAAAATCTACCTCAATATGACTCGGACTGTATGAACGAGAACAAGAACATGTGACATCGTCCAGTATTGTTCATCGTCAATAATGTTTTATATCTGCATTCTGATATTTGAGTTTTATGAATAGCCAAATGGTTATGATTTCTATTTATTAATTCTCTTGTTTAAACTTTAAGTTATACTCTTTACCCCCTGAAGATGTAAATTCTACGATTTACGAAACTTGTCGGGAACTATTATTTCAGTGTTTTATATAACTCAATAATAAAAAAAAATGTGGTGTAATCACCGAAATATATCTTTTGAACCAATTAGCCACAGAAGTCTACGCCTGCAATTACAAACTTACGGTGAGTGCTTTTGGCATAAAGTTATACAACTAGAGAAACTACGCATTAAACACCTCAACTTCATTAATCGTCTAATTTTCCTCATCCGATGCAGAGATAACGAAGTCATCCCGAAATTCATCAAAGTCAAATGCATAATTCCACACAAACAAGGCTTCCAGAATTTACCATAAAATGGAACTAGCTTTTTCTAAGAGAAGGAATTAAAGTCACTAGAGCTGAATTAGCATTAATTAGTAATAACACTTTTTCTCTTCGTAATGAACTGGCCACATCTCTTCCATCCAACCGATGGAACAACATCGATAGTGTTACATTTAACAAAGCAATATCGATCTCAGAACAGAAGAAACATACATTAATTCATAAGTTCAACATACTCCTTCAGAAGAAGGAAATACATAAAAAACAACTAGATCATTCAAAAGTAGTTATTAATCTTTCTTTGAGAGTCCTAACAAAAGAGGAGAATAATCTTTTACTCAAGGGTTTTAACTTCGCCTTAACCCCACGTTTCATTCCAAAAATTGATATCATAGCACAAATAGAAAAAGGAATTAGAAATCTACTGGACAACATGGCAGATCTTATCCGTATACAAAGTACTACAGCTTTACTATTAAAAAGCAGATTACCTCATAGGAATCTACCTTGCAATGAATACGTTTGCCTTAAAAAGTTAAAGGATGACAAAAATATTGTCATAGTAAAAAGCAGATAAAGGCAATGCAACTGTCATTTTAAATGCTAGAATATAACAAAATGAAAAGTCTCCTGGAAGATACCAACACCTACAAACCCATAGACAGAGACCCGACTTGGCCTACACACAAAAAAACAAATGATCTAATAAAAAAAGTGCCTCTCTGGACGGAAGAACTTAAAAAATACTTACAATCAAAACATCCTTTGATACCAAGAATATATGGTATTCCAAAGATCTATAAGACAGATATACCTTTAAGACCAATAGTAGATGGAAGAGATTCACCGACTTCCAACTTGGCAAAATACCTCACCAACATGATCTCACAACATATAGGAAAAACATCTTCCTTCATAAAAAATAGTAAACATTTCATAGAAAAAGTGAAAGATATACATATTGGTCCAACAGACATCTTTGCAAGTCTCGACATTATCAGCTTGTTTACAAACGTCCCGAGACAAGAAATTTTGAATCTCCTAGAAGACCTCTTCCCTCCGGACATCTTGAATCTTTTTAAACATTGTATAAACAATACTTTTTTCACCTATAAAGATAGAATCTGGGAAAAAAAAGGACTGGCCATGGGTTCATCATTATCACCGGTATTAGCAAACCTATTTATGGAAAAATTTGAAAACAATGCTCTTAAGAATTACCATAAAAAACCAAAAATATGGCTACGCTATGTGGACGATATTTTCATCATATTCAGTGGAACAACAGATGAACTTATCAATTTCAAAGATTATCTCAACAATTTGCACAACACCATAAAATTCACTTTAGAACAAGAAAAAAATAAAAAACTTCCTTTTCTGGATATTTTATTAGAAGTTAATGAAGAAAGTAAACTCTCCTTCTCAGTATATAGGAAGCCGACAAACACTGGAAGATTTCTAAATGCAACCTCACGCCACCATCCTTCACAAAAAATAAGCTTCATTAAAACTCTTCGAGACAGAGCATACAATATCCCCAGCACACAAGAAAGATGTAATGAAGAACTAAAATACTTAACACAAATCCTCCAACAGAATGGATACGAAACAAAAACCATCAAGAGATTCTTAAAATGCCTCCAGCTAACAACACAATAAAACAGGATTACAAAAACGCAATCTTGCTTCCTTATATCAAAAATGTTACAGATAAGTAGCCAAATTCTTGAACAAACACAACATAAAAGTAACCTTCCTTCCTATGGAAAAAATCTCAAGATTCCTACATCCACCAAAACCATCTCATCATTCTCTTAAAAAACCAGGAGTTTACAAAATCCGTTGCTCTTGCGGGATTTGCTACGTAGGACAGACAGGAAGATCTGGAGAAATACGCATGGCTGAACACCAAAAAGTCGTACAATTCAAAAGAGAACAAAAAATGAGGCTTGTTTTCCATACCACTTCCACTGGACACGATGTACTCTGGCAAAAAAACAACGATGTCATACATAGAAAACAACAGTTAAAAAAGAAAATTTAAAGAAGCTGCTAATATGCTAAAAAACCCAACCCAACCCAATGCAATAAAAATCCAAGTTTAATTCTCCAAGTGTGGTCAGGTCTAATAAAAAAAATCTACCTCAATCTGAGCTCGGACCGTATGAACGAGAACAAGAACACGTGACATCGTCCAGTATTGTTCAACGTCAATAACGTTATATATCTGCATTCTGTTATTTGAGTTTTATGAATAGCCAAACAGTTATGATTTGTGTTTATTAATTCACTTGTTTAAACTTTAAGTTATACTATTTACCCCCTGAAGATGTAAATCCTACGATTTACGAAACTTGTCAGGAACTATTATTTCAGTGTTTTATATAACTGAATAATAAAAAAATGTGGTGTAATCACCGAAATATATCTTTTGATATGATTCATTATCAAGGGGTGTACAGGATATGATAGTGCCACACGAAAAATTTACATCATTGCTAACTTCATATCAACAAGTTTCCTCCAAATCAATCGTTATCTATCAATACTCCAACATTATCAGATCTTATATTTTTTTATGATTTTATGATGTGATGTGATTTCATTTCTTGGGAGTGTTAAATTTGTTTTGTCTTATTTATTAATTATTATGTCTTACTTAATACTACTCGGCAACCTCTTCAAATTGTAACGGACGATTAATTTTGAATAGGCTACAATCCCTAATTGAGCCCCATCTTATTGCTGAGCAGGCTGGTTTTAGACCAGGCAAATCCTGTACATCACAGATTCTCAACCTCACTCAATATATAGAAAATGGTTGTGAGCAAAAACTAGTGACAGAAGCAGTGTTTGTAGACCTAACTGCAGCATATGATACCATAAATTATCTCACACTCAGAAATAAAATATACAGAATAACTAGACTATCACCTTGTTTTGATCCAATCACTCTCGGAAAACAGATGCTTTATTGTGGAGCTGGGGAGTAGGAAGAGCTGCTGGCATCCTCCAAAAAATGGCCTCACCCAGGGAAGTGTCTTATCACCATTACTTTCCAGCATTTGTGTCAATGATCTCCCCATCTTTCCAGGAACTAGATATTTTATCTATGCTGATGACCTTGCCATAGCTACTCAATCAAAAAATTTCAAGTCCATTGAAACTACTCTATCACTTGCCTTAAATAGTTTAACCACATATTATAGCAACAATCAATTAAAACCAAACCCCTTGAAAACTCAGACTGGCCTTTTCCACCTTAACAATAAGGAAGTGAACAGCAATCTACAAATTTCTTGGGAAGGCTCTGATTTAGAACATTCCTAGAACCCAATCTGCCCCGGGGTGACTCTCGATCACACCCTTTCATATAAAGCACACACACACACGCACACAGAAAAAACAAAGGCAAAAGTGAATGCAAGAAACAACATACTAAGAAAGCTTACCTCCTCCAAATGGGGACAGACCCTAGCACACTGAGATCTTTGCCCTTTGCTATTCTTCTGCTGAATATGTCTGCCCAGTATCGTCCAGATCATGCCATGCTGAAACTAGACCCAGCATTGAATGAAAGCTGCTGCTTAATTACAGGATGCCTGAAACCAACAAACCAACTCTAAAACATTTTGCCACCTCATTTCTCTAAAGAATATACAAAATAAATATCATGAGGTGGCAAAATGTTTTAGAGACAAATAAGAAATCTTAAAAATGAAGGTAAGTGTCACAGAAGGAATCAAAGATCATAAAGAGGATAAAAATTAATAAATAACATAAAGCAGATTTAACTAATGTGTACATTCATGACTTAAGTTTTTAACGGTATTAACAACACCAAACAATTTAATCAAAAGATGTTTAATTAACTGCTTATATTTGCTGAATTTCAAATCAGCATCATCAGATCACAACACACTTGTACACGCAACAGTGAGTAAGTAAAACAATAAAATTACAGTGTATAAAATATGTCACCTCTTTATTTACCAATGTACTACTTATAGACACTGTATTTGATCAAGTCTAAATTTCCCCCTGATATTTTTTTGAATTATTCAAATTTCAAATTTACTATGTATGCAGGTTACTTTACATGGGGAGGAAAAATCTACAAACAGATTAATGGTACTGCTATAGGTTCTCCCCACCCCTTTAGCAAACTTTATTTGGAACACTTTGAAAACAGAGTACTTACCACAGCTACATACAAGCCACCAGTTTGGTTACGCTATGTAGATGATGCATTCCCTGTGACTTCATACACTCCTTGGGACAAACAGGATGATCAGTTAACATTCTCCTGGAAGAACATAAAAAATACATTCGTTACTATTACTATGGCAAGTCAGGAATGGCACCACGCTTTGGATATTCCTTCACACAGGATTAGATGGAAGAAAACAATTGTGCTATTTAGGAGTTGTTACAGATCTGAAAGATTATTTTTTGAGTCAGCAATGACTTTGAAGAATTCTCCTAACCTGAACAAGTATGGTTGCATTAATTTGCCAAAAATTTGGGAGACTGTCATCCTAAGAGCAACTCCCACATAGCTGTAACGATTCCCCCCCCCCAACATTAGAGAGCACCATAAATAGGACTTTAGATCTTTTATACACTGCAATGTTATTGTTTTACTTACTCGCTGCCGCGTGTACAAATGTTGTTCTCTGTTGATGCTGATTTGAAATTCAGCGAAATATAAGCAGTTAATTAAACATCTTTTCATTAAATTGTCTGGTGTTGTTAATACCGTTAAAAACTAAGTCATGAATAACTGTCAACACCTAAGCTTATCTGTTTAGATTAGTGTGCATATTATTAGTAGTATAAAATTTAGGCCTTAGTATCAACAGCAGGACATCTTCAGTATGACTTTCAAATGAAACAAGAAACAAAAACAGCATATTCAACAATGAAACATACAGACTGCACATATGTGATGTAGAGCATTAGGGTATAATTATACTAGGTCTAGTAAATAACTTTAACAAGATGTTGGCCTGGTCGGCCAAATGGTTAGCGTATCTGCTCTACAGCCAAAGGCTGTAGATTCGAATCCTGCTATGGGCATGGATGTTTGTGATTGTCTGTGAAAATACTAGTGGTGATGGTGAACAGTAGATGACATTGGTAGTTGTGGTTTGTTGTAGTTGGTGGATTGAGTGGTGGAGACAGAGAGCTGGTGCCCCCCCCCCCCCCCCATGAGTCTTTGGACTCCTTGGAGGTGTCATGTAATAATAATTAATTTAAAAAATAATAAAATAAAAATAAAGTTATTTAATAAATAAAAATAAATTCTGGAATTTGTGAAGAACTATTTCCCATAATGATCGTTTCTATTTAGATTTAGTTGATGTAACAAGGTCTCACAACGCTCTTTGTATAAAAGTTCCAAGACATTATTACTTTTATGGAGAACCTTAATTTTCTTCCAAATAATCTTTCAAATTTGTGAAGAACTATTTCCCATAATCATCGTTTCTATTTAGATTTAATAGAATTTTAATTACATTACTATTTTTATGAAGAGAACCTTAATTTTCTTCCAAATAACAATGTATGGTGATAAGAGCATGTTTGCAAGTTCTGATTGCTCTGGCTCATGAAGCTTAACATAGCCTAAATGTTCATTACAATGTAAGGTTGCAGATCTGTTTGGCCAAAATACGATAATCCACATTGGCAAGAAACTTGATACACTCCAGGTGAGTGGAAGTTTATCTTTAGCTGAGTCTAGAAAAGGAGATATCTTGTTGATAAGATAGGACTCTTGTAGTTCAACACATCCATGCAGTTTGGCTATACCTTCTGAGATGCCTTTAACATAGGGAATGGTGACCAGACAAAGTCAACTAGGTTGAAAATATATTCTGGAAAATCTTGCTTGAGGAAGTTAAGTGTTTCATCTAAATGAACATTTGTGAATAAGGACACAATATGTAGGCTATGAAGCTTTGATATTTTTTCTTTAAAATGAGAACTATTTTTGAAATGAAGAGGACCTTTCTGTGAATACTGAAAGTAATTTGAAAAGGTGGTTAGCAAATTTGTAACATGGAGAGCTAATGCAGTCTACCACAGAGCATAATAGAATATTTGTTTCAAGGACTTTTGGTAATCGCCCATATAAATGAGTAAGATGTCCATGGTAACACTCGAGTTTCTTCTTGGTTTCCTCATCCCAATTAGAAACATAAGTGTTTAATTTCTTAATCTGGGTCAGAGTAGGATCATTAGCAAGGGTACTATGTAGAATAACATGTAACATTAAAGTCGATTTTCTATAGTATTCATTTACATTTTATTATTACAAAGGGAAGTCTTTCATTGAACTACTAAATTTTATTATTACAATGGCAGACTTCCCTTTGTCTGCCCTTGTAATAATAAAATAATTATTCTTCCATAGAGAGAGCAAGGCCTTCATTTCTGGATAAGACAAATTTGGAGGAGGTTTGGCCTTGATAAATATTTGTGCTATTTGGAACCAAAGCTGGTAAGTAACATCTGAAGAAATATTATGTAGCGCTTTGACAAATGCCAGAAAAAAAGTCCATTACTGGAATGACTTTTGGTGCTAATGTGAAATCTGGACCTCTAGAAAGTGCATTCAATTTCTGAGTAGTAAGAAGCTGCCTTGAGATATTAATAACTGTCTTTTGAAGATCTCCAGTCGATGACAAAGACAGTTGATGATAACTAATAAGATAATTACATTTTTGTATTAGCGTTTCTTGTGTAGTGGCAAATATTTTGTCTGCAGAAACAGTTGAAATACAGTCTACTATTTCTAACAAATCTGGGGATAGAGTTACAACTAGTAGTATATCATGAACATATTTAATTTCATTATTTAACAAGGCTAACATTTTTTGGCTTTGGACAGCTGGAGGATAAGTAGCAATCTACTGGCCTGTGCATATTTTTTTTTTTAGCTTTGGGAGACCTAAAGTTTCTCTTTGCAACAGTTAGGGCAGCTCAGGTATTACCTGAGCTGCATTACATCGTTTAACAAATCTGATCTGATTTACACATTTCGCTTGTTTAATTAAAAGTTTTCCATATCAGTTACACCGATTTGTTTCCATAGCAGTTACATTGATTTGATGCTGGATCTCCATCAAGCTCTGAAATAACTTGACGTACAGGAATGTAAAACATTTATTTATTTTGTATCCAAACACAACTGGTACAGTAGTAAGTGGTACAACGTTATTTTCAACAAATTAGGATAGATTACAAATGAGAACAGCTTAAATTTGATAGGTCAATTATACAGGGAATAATAAGTACAATAAAATATGAAAAAAGAAGCTATACATTAGTTATATACAATAAATATGGTCTGTTCCTCCAGTATCTTGCACAGTCAATTGCTCTTTCTGTGGAGGATATAAAGTCCTTTTTTGTGCAAGGTGATTGAAGAAGGGGGAAGAGAAAGAAGGTGCTCCATGGACTGGGTTGTCCCACACTCACAGTTATTTGTTCAGGTTTTGTTTGCAGCATCCTGTTGTTCAAAGTCTGTTGAGGCTTTTCCAAGTATTCCAGTTCAAGTGGGCACCACATGGATGATGTTCAGCTGTTGGAATACCAGTATTATTCTCAAGGTGTAGTGTAAGCCACTGTTGAAGTCTTGTCTCCGGAGGGTTTTAGTATTTATTTATTTAATTTTTAATAAATAAAATTATTTATTAATTTTTATCCTTTTTATGATCAAAGATCATAAAGAGGATCATACATTCTGTGACACTTTCCTTCATTTTTAAGATTTCTTATTAGTCTCTAAAACATTTTGCCTCATGATATTTATTTTGTATATTCTTTCCAGAAATATCCTATATATAAAACCATATATATACATATATATATATATATATATATGGGAGGGGAGAGAATCTGGAAAGTTCTGATAAACACCTAGGACAAAATATTAATGCAAATAATATAACAAGAAAGAACATACTAGTAGCAGAGTTATGAAGGTAACATAATTTCTTATATCCTCATATGTTCTTTTTTGTGGTTATATCAGTTGCTTTAATACAATTTTTGTTCTAGGTGTTGATCCGAACTTTCCAGAACCACCTCGTGTGTGTGTGTGTGTGTGTGTGTGTGTGTGTTCATGATCTTCTACTCGGTTGTAATGATACATTTTAGAGAATAAATTTTAAATGACTTTAAACCGAGATAATATTAAATTTTAATGATAATGATACAACTAGTTTCAGCCTTTTACAGCTTTCTTCAGGTATCCATTAAAGGTAGAACACAGTAATAAAAAATCGAAGTTACAAAAAACAGAGAATTGCAGGCAAAAAATACAATACATAATTGACACAAAAACGTTGTATTTTTCAAGTCGTTCTGTCTAACATGCTATTGTTTGTTGAATGTGTGAATGTAGGTTCTCGTGAGTGTCAGTATTGAACAACTGCAGTATGGCTATCAGGAATGTTATAACTCAAATTGCTGTTCAAATGTTCCGGATTAAGGAGGATTTCTCTGGACTCCACGATTTTAAAAAATACAACATCAGGACTTTTTTTTTATACTACACTCCCTAAAGTCCGTTCTCTTATAAGCCCTCCAAAGCCTATTCATCATAAACTGAAATATCCAGGTGTTTACAAGTTATAGTGCGACTGTAATATTCCTTAATTTGGACAGACTAACAAATCTGTTGAACTGCGTATTGAGGAGCATAAGAGAGACATCTCCTATAAAAGATCACATGCATCTGTGCTATCCAGTCATGTCCTTTTCCCTAATAACCCTCATGACGATCTACAGAGTCACTCAGTTTGCTGGGATAAATCCGAAAATATTTTTCACTGTAGTGATGAGTTTGAATATGCTAACCACTCGGCCAGCCAGGCTGGCCGAGTGGTTAGTGTATTTTTGTTAGTTTTCTTTAAATCTCCACTTTTTCTGGGTCTCTGGTTGATTGTGTAATAATGTTTTAATTGGGATTACGGCTATTATAGCCTGTTTTTATTTAGGAGTGTCCCTTATTTTAATACATTGGCTAACATTACTCAAAAAAGGGGTATATATATTTTTTTAGGGCATTATGGGTGAGTATAGAAGGCAATTATGGCAGAATAAAAGAGGTGAAAAACTTTTGTACATACCTTGTTTTTGGTTCTATGGTGCCTTCCATTCCAAGATTCTGCTGAAGGTTGTTTATAAACGGGGGGAAGAAACATGGGGAGGTATTTTGACCCGGGAAATAAGTTTGGAAACCCGGGTTACTATTAATATTATATATATATTTTGTTTTAGAGCCGCATTTTTTGTGGAAGGAGGGGGGGGGGACAAAGGGGAAGAGTATCCTTATGTGGAAACTGGGACAAGGGTTGGTATGTACAACAAGGTATGTACAAAATTTTTCCACCTCTTTTATTCTGCCATAATTGCCTTCTATACTCACCCATAATGCCCTTGTTGGATTCTAATTATGTAGAAAATAGAATAAATGTTATTTGCTTCAGAATCCAACATGATTTTCCATCACAAAGGCTGTGTTTGTAAATATTATTTAATGTAAATAACGTAAATATAATTTGATATCATATAATTTCCTTAATTATATCAATTATTTAATCAAAGAAATGTGTTAATGGTAAACAGATTCTGTATTAAGTATTAAGCTATTTTATTTATTGTTATGTCAATATTATAGAAACTTATATTTGCAATATTAACTACGCATTTATTGAAAAGCAAATATTCTAATTATTCCTATTTGTGTATAAAGCTTAACGTATGTAATGACTCAATGTAGTGGTATAGGCTATCTAACATTGGCGAGAATGTTTATGTTTGTCTGTTATCATGGAGACGTGTGAAATAAACAAACGCGAGTGGAACGGAGCATGGGCTAAAGAGAGAATAAAAAAATATGTAAAAAGAAAGGAGTTAGGGACGGAAACTTGGAAGTGCGAGGAAGCAGGGTGATAAAATAAAGAAGTAGAAGTAAATAAAAGGTTCTTAAGGGTAGGAGTGAAGTGGATAATTTTTATGAGTGAGCAAGAACGTAGCGAATTTTATAGTTAGCTGAAATTGAAATCAGCAGTAATAATAGAAGGAAAATTAAAGCTACAATCGGATAAAGTAAAGAGCTGAACATTCAAGGAAGAATTCTGAATAAACCCAGCTGATCTAGTATTGCAGCTTATTTCCGATTTGCTGTAAAGAGAACCTCACAGTGTTTTAATTAATTTATGAGTGGTAATAAGGATATTTGAAGTGCCCTAATTGATGTCAAGAATTCTGAAGCGTAATTGATAGTGCTTTAAGTATAACTGCGGATAAGTTTTGTAGATGTGTTTTTATTCTTTAAGTGTGATAAGTAAATTCCAGAAGTTTGCTCACAACATAATAGATGTTCTAGGAACCATTTCCGGTAAGGTCTATCATAGTTTATTATTAACTTTAACTGCGGAAACCCTTAATGATTGAGAGTTGGAGATAAGAATTGTTTGAAAGATATTTTCAGCTAATAGATCCTGTAATATTTTGAACTTGTAGCATGACTGAAAAATGTGTGAAAACTAATTAGATTGGATGTTCAGTTATATTCATTTAAGTGTAAAAACTTTATAACCCAGAAGTTAAGAAGGTGTATGTGAAGACTTGGAAGATTGTGCTAATGTAATTGACTTGACTTAATGTTTGACTTATTTCTATTGTTTAAAATTAGAAGTAAAATTTATGTAAGTGTTATATGACCTATATTAAATGCTTTATTTGTTAACCTAACTGTTGTATTTGCCTGAAATTCTTTTTACAGCACCGTTTACAAAAATTCGAATTTAGCATGAATCCCAAAGAGAGAAAATAAATACTTCGGCCTGAATACATGAAAAGACTGCTAACTAATTTTGAATTGATCCTACTATTTCATATAGACTTATCTAAGGATAGAGTGGTGCAGTATAATAGAAATTTCTCTACCCTTAGATTAGTGATCAATTTACAATTACTTTTCTTTTATTTTATAAAAGTGACTTTTAACAAGATGGCGGATTTGAACATCGAGAGAACAACGTAACGACAAAATGGCACAGTCGGCAGGATGTGATTTAATTGATAGAGAGTAATTTAACAGCTGTAAATTAACAGATTTAATTTAACTTGGTAATAATAATTGTGGAATTGCTCCCTGAAAATTTAGAAAGTAAATTGAATAGATCACAATGAACTGGTTGTAATCAGAAATCAGGCAAAGATAAAGTTTTTTTTGAAATTAAGGATTGTATTATTTAAATTAATACTCCCTTTATCACAATGGCTGTTACTTCAAATTCAGAGATGGAAGACAGTGAATTTTTTAAAAGTGTGAATCCCCAACAGGTAGTTCCCCAATTTTCAGGAGAATACTCTGGTGATGTGTTATCTTTTTTTACTTATATTGAAAAACTTAGAGAAGTAGCAAACTGGACTGATTTTCAACTACTAGTTTTAATCAGAAGTAAATTAATAGGTAAAGCAAAAACATTCATGTATTCTTCTCCGATACTTCGGGAAACATTAGAATATTCTAAATTTAAAGAAACTTTATCGTCTCAATTTTGTAAACTAAAAAGTGTTGGCCCAAATTTGTGGAAGTTACAAAGTGTCATACAAAAAGATAAAGAAACTGTCACAGAATTTTACAATCGGTTATTGACATTATCTAACAGTTTGAAAGTGACTGATGCTCAGAAACCCCACTTAGTATGGATTACTTTCCAACAATTTAAAATAGGATTACATGATAATTTAAGGGAAGTAATTCATAAGAAGGGAGCTACTGATCTAGAAGGGTGTTTTGAATTAGCAAAAAGGAGAGAGAGAATCCTAGAGGAGATGTATCAAATTTCCTCCATTAGGCAAATGTTAGCCCAAGATTGTAATGCTCAGGTTCCCTCCTTAACAACTCCTTTGTATTTGTCAGGTGGTACTCGCCTACCAAGGGCAACACGAAAAGAGCCTTATGTTAATCCACAGGAACTATCTTTAAATAAGAAAATATTAGAAAAGTCACTCAAATCTGAAGGAAAGGAAGATGAATACCCTATATTAGACCCTCATGAGATGACAAACCCTGAGTTAATAAGATCAACTAAGTGTATTGACAAATCTCCTAACATTGCAACTCTAAAAGGACAGGCTGAGCGTTTAAAACCTTGTAGATATGATCAATCATCTGACAACCTTGTCAGCTATAAAGACATCCCAGATTCTTGTAGTTTCAATTCTCTAAAAATGCAAAACGTAACTATAGCGAAAGTAAATGGAAGATTGCCTTTGTCACTCGTACAAGGTTTAGTCGAGGAGGTTCCTTGTGACATTCTTTTGGATACTGGCGCCCATATATCTGTTATTTCAAGTTCCCTGGTAAGCAAGTTTAATAATCAAATCTCTGTTAATGCCTCCTTGTTACAAAATCCTATAAAGATTACAGGCATTGTTAAAATTGAAATGATTGCAATGAAGAAGATAGTCGCCAACATACACATTCCTTGCTTTCCAATTTCATTCTCTCAAGAGCTAATCATTCTTCCTGAGATTGCAGACACCAATGGTCAAGTAATTTTGGGTCTAGATTTCCTGGAAGGGAAAAAGTTCATGTGTGATTTTGCCTCAGGAACCATTTCATTAAATGGCATAAGTTACCAGCCAAGGTCTTCAAAAGGGTCTGAGAACAATAACCATGATACAATGGAGATAGAAGTAGTAAGGCCCGACGAAGGTGTCGAAGAAAAGAAGGAGAAGTTATTGAATGAAGCCATCAGCTCAACTGTATCCGAAGCTGAAAGGAGTAAAATTGAGGAGTTTATTCAAACAATCTTCTTGAAATATCCTCGAGTCTTTACAGAGGATATCAGCTCATTAACCTGTGCTGAGAATATAGAGCACTCCATTCAGATTACCGCAGACTCTCCCATATACATAAAACAGTACAAGACCCCCCTGAAATATTTGGACAGACTTCAGGACCTCTTGAGTGAATATGAAAGAGTTGGAATCATAGAGAAGTCAAACTCCAGATGGAACAGCCCCTTCATATTTGTAGAAAAACCTGATGGGAGCCTAAGATTTATATTGGACCTGCGTGAGATTAATAAGGTCACTACGCCCATTGATTTTCCCCTTTGTAACATAGAAGAATTGCTAACATGTCTAGAGGGAGCAACGTTCTTTTCAAAATTAGACCTGAACTCAGGCTATTTCCAAATTCCCCTTAGGAAGGAAGATAGACAGTTTTTCGCCTTTACAACTCGTTGGCAGAAATATCAGCTCTGTCGACTTCCACAGGGGGCAAGAAACTCAGCCATGAGCTTTCAATGTCTAATGAACACTGTTCTCTCAGACATGTTGGGAAAAGGAGTCATGTGCTTTCAGGATGACCTATTAATCTACACACAGGACCTGAAGTCTCACATGAATATCTTGAATGGTGTGTTAGAAAGATTAGAGAAATCAAGACTATCACTGGAGTGCTCTAAGTGTAAGCTCTTCATGAGGGAGGTAGAATATCTAGGCCATGTGGTGAGCAATAGAGGCATTAATCCCACTCAAGAAAATGTCTCTGCCATCCTGAAAGCGAGAATCCCTACATCTGTAAGGCAAGTTCGAAGGTATTTAGGAATGGTGAATTTTTATAGAAAATTCATTCCTAATTGCTGCAGAATAATGCAACCCATCATCGAACTGACAAAAAAAAAAAAAAGAAGAAAAGTTTCATTGGGGGAGAAACAACAGCTTGCCCACAACTTCCTCAACCTTGCGTTAACCAAAGCTCCAGTCTTAGCCTACCCGAATCTCGAGAAGCCTTTCTATCTAGCTGCAGATGCTTCTAATGACACCATAGCTTCCGTACTGGAACAAGAAGGGGGAGATCTTACACCAATAGCATTTTTAAGTAGGAAGCTCTCCACCTCTGAAAGAAACTACTCTGTAATTGAGAAAGAAACATTAGCCATTGTACATGCCCTAAGGAAATTCAGGTACATGCTATTAGGGCAGAAGATATTTCTAAGGTCAGACCACAAACCTCTGACATTCTTGTCTTCCATGAAGGACAAAAATCTGAGAATAATATGCTGGGCATTGGAGATACAAGAGTTCCAGGTCGAGATAAGCTACGTTCCTGGAAAACATAATGTGGTAGCTGACTACCTTTCCAGAGCGCTTGATGAAGATACAAAAGAGAACTCAGATTATGAGGAAGGAAACATCAAATTAATAAAGACAGAAGGAGAACAACAAAATCACAGGAAACCACTTCACCTTCAGAATTGGGACAAGTCGTCCATAAGAGAGGCTCAAAGGCAAGACCCAGTATGGGGAAAAATTTATTTACAGATCCAAAAGGGAAATGAAGTTTTGGAAAAACATTCTTTCCTGCAATCCCTATTCATAGATGGTGATGGTCTTCTATTGGCAAAGGCAGAACTTCACTGGACGTTGGAAAAATAAGATAGTAGCTCCCACGATAATGATCCACCGGATGCTACATTCCTTTCATGATGCAGGTCACCAGGGGTTTTACAGAACTTGGAACAGAATAAAAGATAGATATATATGGAAAGGAATGAGTAGAGATGTCGAAGCTTATGTATCTTATGTGAACGTAAATCAGGTAACAAAAAAGGCTCCCTCCAGCCCTTTCCCATTCCAAGTCGTCCATTTCAAGCTGTGGCGATGGACATCATAGGTCCTCTTCCAACCACATTGAAGGGAAACCGATATATACTGGTGGTGATAGACACCTTGTCTAGGTTTCCCGAGGCCATAACTATGAAGGACCAAACTGCCCAGACAGTGGCAAGCAAATTCTTTGAGTTGATAATTTCAAGATATGGAACCCCCCAAACTCTCCTCACAGATAAGGGAACAAATTTCACAGCTGAAATTATGCTACAATTATGTAAATTACTGAAAATATAGAAACTGTTCACCACTCCTTACCATCCTCAAGGAAATGGGATGTGTGAGAGAATGACTTGAACTCTCAAGCAAACCCTATCTAACTTGCAGATGGTCAATTGACTAATTGGGACAACTTCCTCTCACACACCCTTTTTGCCTGTAGAACAGTGTTGCACTCTGCTATAAAGGAAATTCCAGCTGTTGTCCTATATGGATTTGAACCCCCTTTTCCTCATGACTTTAAAGACTTGAAAGCTAGTTCTGGTTTCCTTGACATAGACGAATATCTTAACAACTTAATTTGAGAATAGAGTTGCATATGACCTTGTAGCAGAAGCCAGTCAGAATAGCTCACAAAAGGCCAGAGCTTATGCTAATAAGATAAGAAGGTATAAGGAGTTAAAACCTGGAATCTAGTGTTTCTAGAACAGCAATCCAGCAATAAAAGAGGAGGGAAATTTGGTAAAAGTGCTGCAGGCTCTTATGAGATACTAAATAAAACATCCCCAGTGAACTACAGAATAAAAGAAATATCAGGACAAAAAAGAACCATGATTGTCCACTCAGACAGATGGAAATTAATTTAAGAATAGGCCAGATCACCTGGTCTGCCTAGGAGATCCCATTGAAAAAGTATGGAGTAAAAAAAGAAATTATCAAGGAGTGAGAGAATTTGGAAGAAATAACTTGGGATCAGAAAAAAAGGAAATGAAACAACCTAGGCGCATCACCGAAGGTCAAAGAAAGGATTTGTGTTCTGAAGGTGACCCCCCTGATTACCAATATAGAAGATATACTACACTGGAACGTGATAACAGTAGGAATCTAAGTAAAGACGGGGAAGATAATACATGCGTTGTAGAAAACACAGGAGGGAGTTTCATCCAAACGAGGTATAACCTGAGACCCAGAAAAAAGGCAGTAGAAGTCTGATTCCTCACCAATGAGTTTAGTATAAAAAAATTTTTCTTTAAAGAAAAATTTTTCAAAGGAAGAGTAAGCCTTTGTTGGATTCTAATTATGTAGAAAATAGAATAAATGTTATTTGATTCAGAATCCAACATGATTTTCCATCACAAGGGCTACGTTTGTAAATATCATTTAATGTAAATAAAGTAAATTATAATTTGATATCATATAACTACCTTAATTATATCAAATATTTAATTATTTAATCAAAGAAATGTGTTAATGGTAATAAGATTCTGTATTAAATATTATTAAGCTATTTTATTTATTGTTATGTCAATATTAACTATGCATCTATAGAAAAGCAGATATTCTAATTATTCCTATTTGTGTATAAAGCTTAACGGTATGTAATGACTCAATGTAGTAGTATAGCCTTGTCTAACATTGGCGAGAATGTTTGTTTGTCTGTTGTCATGGAGACGCATGAAATAAACAAGCGCGAGTGGAACAGAGCATGGACTAAAGAGAGAATATAAAAAAAATATGTCTTAGCTTTACCAATTAGTTTGTTTCTAAGTAATATCAACAACTGAAAGTCTGTCCAACCTGCTGTTTCTCTAAGTTTCTCAATATAAGTAAAAAAAGATAACACATCATCAGAGTCTTCTCCTGAAAATTGGGGAACTACTTGTTGGGGATTCACACTTCTAAAAAATTCACTGACTTCCATCTCTGAATTTGAAGTAACGGCCATTGTGATAAATGGAGTATGAATTCAAATAATATAATCCTTTCATTTCAAAAAAAAAACTTTATCTTTGCCTGATTTCTGATTACAACCAGTTCATTGTGATCTATTCAATTTACTTTCTAAATTTTCAGGGAGCAATTCCACAATTATTATTACCAAGTTAAATTAAATCTGTTAATCTACAGCTGTTAAATTACTTCCTATCAATTAAATTACATCCTGTCGACTGCGCCATTTTGTCGTGACGTTCTCTTGATGTTCGAATCCACCATCTTGTTATAAGTCACTTTCATAAAATAAAAGAAAACTAAATGTAAATTGATCACTAATCTAAGGGTAGAGAAATTTCTATTATACTGCACCACTCTATCCTTAGATATGTCTATATGAAATAGTAGGATCAATTCAAAATTAGTTAGCAGTCTTTTCATTTATTTAGGCAGAAGTATTTATTTTCTCTCTTTGGGATTCCCGCTAGATTCGAATTTTTGTAAACGGTGCTGTAAAAAGAATTTCAGGCAAATACAACAGTTAGGTTAACAAATAAAGCATTTAATATAGGTCATATAACACTTACATAAATTTTACTTCTAATTTTAAAGAATAGAAATAAGTCAAACATTAAGTCAAGTCAATTACATTAGCACAGTCTTCCAAGTCTTCACATACACGTTCTTAGCTTTTGGGTTATAAAGTTTTCACACTTAAATGAATATAACTGAACATCCAATCTAATTAGTTTTCACACATTTCTCAGTCATGCTATAAGTTCAAAATATTACAGGATCTAATAGCTGAAAATATCTTTCAAACAATTCTTATCTCCAACTCTCAATCACTAAGGGTTTCCACAGTTAAAGTTAATAATACACTATGATAGGCCTTACCGGAAATGGTTCCTAGAACATCTATTATGTTGTGAGCAAACTTCTGGAATTTACTTATCACACTTAAAGAATAAAAATCACATCTACAAAACTTATCCGCAGTTATACTTAAAGCACTATCAGTTACGCTTCAGAATTCTTGCCATCAATTACAGGGCACTTCAACTATCTTTATTACCACTCATAAATTAATTAAGACACTGTGAGGTTCTCTTTAGAGCAAATCGGAAATAAGCTACAATACTTGATCAGCTGGGTTTATTCAGAATTCTTCCTTGAATGTTCAGCTTTTTATTTTATCCGATTGTAGCTTTAATTTCCCTTCTATTATTGTTGCTGATTTCACTTTCAGCTAACTATAAAATTCGTTATGTTCTTGCTCACTTATAAACTTTATCCACTTAACTCCTACCCTTAAGAACCTTTTATTTACTTCTACTTCTTTATTTTATCACCCTGCTTCCTCTCACTTCCAAGTTTCCGTCCCAACTCCCTACTTTTTATATATATTTTTTTTTCTCTCTCTTTAGTCCACGCTCTGTTCCACTCGCGCTCGTTTATTTCACGCGTCTCCATGACAACAGACAAACATAAACATTCTTGCCAATGTTAGACAAGGCTATACTACTACATTGAGTCATTACATACCGTTAAGCTTTATACACAAATAGGAATAATTAGAATATTTGCTTTTCAATAAATGCGTAGTTAATATTGCAAATACAAGTTTTTATAAAATTGACATAACAATAAATAAAATAGCTTAATAATATTTAATACAGAATCTTATTACCATTAACACATTTCTTTGATTAAATAATTAAATATATGATATAATGAAGGTAGTTATATGATATCAAATTATAATTTACGTTATTTACATTAAATAATATTTACAAACGTAGCCCTTGTGATGGAAAATCATGTTGGATTCTGAATCAAATAACATTTAATCTATTTTCTACATAATTAGAATCCAACAAAGGCTTACTCTTCCTTTGAAAAATTTTTCTTTAAAGAAAAATTTTTCACTCTAAACTCATTGAACATATTATCAAGGTAGTCAAACTGGAAGTTGAAAGGCAAAATAAGCCGATTTTTGCTAAATTAGATAAAGTAGTGGAAGCCCTGGAAAATGTTCGACAGCAAACTGAACCTCAAACAAGGAGAAAATTTCTATTATACTGCGCCACTCTATCCTTAGATATGTCTATATGAAATAGTAGGATCAATTCAAAATTAGTTAGCAGTCTTTTCATTCATTTAGGCCGAAGTATTTATTTTCTCTCTTTGGGATTCCCGCTAGATTCGAATTTTTGTGAACGGTGCAGTAAAAAGAATTTCAGGCAAATACAACAGTTAGGTTAACAAATTCTGAATCAAAGGCTTACTCTTCCTTTAAAAATTTTTCAATCTGAACTCATAGGTGGTGGAATCAGACTTTTACTATTTTCTGGGTCTTCGGTTATACCTCGTTTGGATGAAACTCCCTCCTGTGTTTTCTACAATGCATGTATTATCGTCCCCGTTTTCACTTAGATTCTTATTATTATCACGTTCCAGTGTAGTATATCTTCTATATTGGTAATCTGGGGGGTCGCCTTCAGAACACAAATCCTCTCTTTGACTTTCGGTGATGCGTCTAGGTTGTTTCATTTCCTTTTTTTCTGATCCCAAGTTATTTCTTCCAAATTCTCTCACTCCTTGATAATTTCTTTTTCTACTCCATACTTTTTCAATGGGATCTCCTAGGCAGACCAGGCGATCTGGCCTATTCTTAATTAATTTCAATCTGTCTGAATGGACAATCATGGTTCTTTTTTGTCCTGATATTTCTTTTATTCTGTAGTTCACTGGGGATGTTTTATTAAGTATCTCATAAGGGCCTTCAGCACTTTTACCAAATTTCTCTCCTTTTTTATTGCTGGAGTGCTGTTCTAGAAACACCAGGTTCCCATGTTTTAACTCCTTATACCTTCTTATCTTATTACCATAAGCTTTGGCTTTTTGTGAGCTATTCTGACTGGCTTCTGCTACAAGGTCATATGCAGTTCTATTCTCATAAATTAGGTTGTTAAGATATTCGTCTATGTCAAGGAAACCAGAACTAGCTTTCAAGTCTTTAAAGTCATGAAGGAAAGGGGGTTCTAATCCATATAGGACAACAGCTGGAATTTCTTTTATAGCAGAGTGCAACGCTGTTCTACAGGCGAAAAGGGTGTGTGAGAGGAAGTTGTCCCAATTAGTCAATTGACCATCTGCAAGTTTAGATAGGGTTTGCTTGAGAGTTCGATTCATTCTCTCACACATCCCATTTCCTTGAGGATGGTAGGGAGTGGTGAACAGTTTCTGTATTTTCAGTAATTTACATAATTGTAGCATAACTTCAGCTGTGAAATTTGTTCCCTTATCAGTGAGGAGAGTTTGGGGGGTTCCGTATCTTGAAATTATCAACTCAAAGAATTTGCTTGCCACTGTCTGGGCAGTTTAGTCCTTCATAGCTGTGGCCTTGGGAAACCTAGACAAGGTGTCTATCACCACCAGTATATATCGGTTTCCCTTCAATGTGGGTGGAAGGGGTCCTATGATGTCCATTACCACAGCTTGAAATGGACGACTTGGAATGGGAAAGGTCTGGAGGGGAGCCTTTTTTCCGTTACCTGATTTACGTTGACATAAGATGCATGAAGATACTTAAGCTTCGACATCTCCTCTCATTCCTTTCCATATATATCTATCTTTTATTCTGTTCCAAGTTCTGTAAAACCCCTGGTGACCTGCTAAACCTGCATCATGAAAGGAATGTAGTATCCAGGGGATCATTATCGTGGTAGCCACTATCTTATTTTTCCAACGTCCAGTGAAGTTCTGCCTTGTCAACAGAAGACCATCACCATCTATGAATAGGGATTGCAGGAAAGAATGTTTTTCCAAAACTCCATTTCCCTTTTGGATCTGTAAATAATTTTTTTTCCATACTGGGTCTTGCCTTTGAGCCTCTCTTATGGACGACTTGTCCCAACTCTGAAGGTGAGGTGGTTTCCTGTGGTTTTGTTGTTCTCCTGTGTTTATTAATTTGATGTTTCCTTCCTCATAATCTGAGTTTTCTTTTGTATCTTCATTAAGCGCTCTGGAAAAGTAGTCAGCTACCACATTATGTTTTCCAGGAACGTAGCTTATCTCGACCTGGAACTCTTGTATCTCCAATGCCCAGCAGATTATTCTCTGATTTTTGTCCTTCATGGAAGACAAGAATGTCAGAGGTTTGTGGTCTGACCTTAGAAATATCTTCTGCCCTAATAGCATGTACCTGAATTTCCTTAGGGCATGTACAATGGCTAATGTTTCTTTCTCAATTACAGAGTAGTTTCTTTCAGAGGTGGAGAGCTTCCTACTTAAAAATGCTATTGGTGTAAGATCTCCCCCTTCTTGTTCCAGTACGGAAGCTATGGTGTCATTAGAAGCATCTGCAGCTAGATAGAAAGGCTTCTCGAGATTCGGGTAGGCTAAGACTGGAGCTTTGGTTAACGCAAGGTTGAGGAAGTTGTGGGCAAGCTGTTGTTTCTCCCCCAATGAAACTTTTCTCCTTTTTTTTTTGTCAGTTCGATGATGGGTTGCATTATTCTGCAGCAATTAGGAATGAATTTTCTATAAAAATTCACCATTCCTAAATACCTTCGAACTTGCCTTACAGATGTAGGGATTCTCGCTTTCAGGATGGCAGAGACATTTTCTTGAGTGGGATTAATGCCTCTGTTGCTCACCACATGGCCTAGATATTCTACCTCCCTCATGAAGAGCTTACACTTAAAGCACTTCAGTGATAGTCTTGATTTCTCTAATCTTTCTAACACACCATTCAAGATATCCATGTGAGACTTCAGGTCTTGTATGTAGATTAATAGGTCATCCTGAAAGCACATGACTCCTTTTCCCAACA
This sequence comes from Typopeltis vanoorti, assembly GCF_054136105.1. NCBI lineage: Eukaryota > Metazoa > Arthropoda > Arachnida > Uropygi > Thelyphonidae > Typopeltis > Typopeltis vanoorti. The sequence goes on from NC_143552.1 coordinate 41,445,967, forward strand.
TGTCTGAGAGAACAGTGTTCATTAGACATTGAAAGCTCATGGCTGAGTTTCTTGCCCCCTGTGGAAGTCGACAGAGCTGATATTTCTGCCAACGAGTTGTAAAGGCGAAAAACTGTCTATCTTCCTTCCTAAGGGGAATTTGGAAATAGCCTGAGTTCAGGTCTAATTTTGAAAAGAACGTTGCTCCCTCTAGACTTGTTAGCAATTCTTCTATGTTACAAAGGGGAAAATCAATGGGCTTAGTGACCTTATTAATCTCATGCAGGTCCAATATAAATCTTAGGCTCCCATCAGGTTTTTCTACTAATATGAAGGGGCTGTTCCATCTGGAGTTTGACTTCTCTATGATTCCAACTCTTTCATATTCACTCAAGAGGTCCTGAAGTCTGTCCAAATATTTCAGGGGGGTCTTGTACTGTTTTATGTATATGGGAGAGTCTGTGGTAATCTGAATGGAGTGCTCTATATTCTCAGCACAGGTTAATGAGCTGATATCCTCTGTAAAGACTCGAGGATATTTCAAGAAGATTGTTTGAATAAACTCCTCAATTTTACTCCTTTCAGCTTCAGATACAGTTGAGCTGATGGCTTCATTCAATAACTTCTCCTTCTTTTCTTCGAGACCTTCGATGGACCTTACTACTTCTATCTCCATTGTATCATGGTTATTGTTCTCAGACCCTTTTGAAGACCTTGGCTGGTAACTTATGCCATTTAATGAAATGGTTCCTGAGGCAAAATCACACATGAACTTTTTCCCTTCCAGGAAATCTAGACCCAAAATTACTTGTCCATTTGTGTCTGCAATCTCAGGAAGAATGATTAGCTCTTGAGAGAATGAAATTGGAAAGCAAGGAATGTGTATGTTGGCGACTATCTTCTTCATTGCAATCATTTCAATTTTAGCAGTGCCTGTAATCTTTATAGGATTTTGTAACAAGGAGGCATTGACAGAGATTTGATTATTAAACTTGCTTACCAGGGAACTTGAAATAACAGATATATGGGCGCCAGTATCTAAAAGAATCTCACAAGGAACCTCCTCGACTAAACCTTGTACGAGTGACAAAGGCCATCTCCCAGTTACTTTGGCTATAGTTACGTTTTGCATTTTTAGAGAATTGAAACTATAAGAATCTGGGATGTCTTTATAGCTGACAAGGTTGCCAGATGATTGATCATATCTACAAGGGTTTAAAGGCTCAGCCTGTCCTTTTAGAGTAGCAATGTTAGAAGGAGATTTGTCAATAGACTCAGTTGATCTTATTAAGTCGGGGTTTGTCATCTCATGAGGGTCTAATATAGGGTATTCATCTTCCTTTCTTTCAGATTTGAGTGACTTTTCTAATATTTTCTTATTTAAAGATTCCTGTGGATTAATATAAAGCTCCTTTGGTATTGCCGTTGGTAGGCGAGTACCACCGGACAAATACAAAGGAGTTGTTAAGGAGGGGGACCTGAGCATTACAATATTGGGCTAACATTTGCCTAATGGAGGAAATTTGATACATCTCCTCTAGGATTCTCTCTCTCCTTTTTGCTAATTCAAAACATCCTTCTAGATCAGTAGCTCCCTTCTTATGAATTACTTCCCTTAAATTATCATGTAATCCTATTTTAAATTGTTGGAAAGTAATCCATACTAAGTGGGGTTTCTGAGCTTCAGTCACATTTAAACTGTTAGATAATGTCAATAACCGATTGTAAAATTCTGTGACATCTTCTTTATCCTTTTGTATGACTCTCTGTATCTTCCACAAATTTGAGCAAACACTTTTAAGTTTACAAAATTGAGACAATAAAGTTTCTTTAAATTTAGAATATTCAAGTGTTTCCCGAAGTATAGGAGATGAAAAAAAATATGTCTGAGCTTTACCAATTAGTTTGTTTTTAAGTAATATCAACAACTGAAAGTCTGTCCAACCTGCTGTTTCTCTAAGCTTCTCAACATAAGTAAAAAAAGATAATACATCATCAGAGTCTTCTCCTGAAAATTGGGGAACTACTTGTTGGGGATTTACACTTCTAAAAAATTCACTGTCTTCCATCTCTGAATTTGAAGTAACAGCCATTGTGATAAATGGAGTATTAATTTAAATAATATAATCCTTTAATTTCAAAAAAAAACTTTATCTTTGCCTGATTTCTGATTACAACCATTTCATTTGATTTATTCTACTTTCTAAATTTTCAGGGAGCAATTTCACAATTATTATTACCAAGTTAAATTAAATCTGTTAATCTATAGCTGTTTAATTACTTTCTATCAATTAAATCACATCCTACCGGCTGCGCCATTTTGTTGTTACGTTGTTCTCTTGATGTTCGAATCTGCCATCTTGTTAAAGGTCACTTTCATAAAATAAAGGAAAACTAATTGTAAATTGATCACTGATCTATGGGTAGAGAAATTTCTATTATACTGTGCCACTCTATCCTTAGATAAGTCTATATGAAATAGTAGGATCAATTCAAAATTAGTTAACAGAAATTCATTCAGGCCGAAGTATTTATTTTCTCTCTTTGGGATTCACGCTAGATTCGAATTTTTGTGAACGGTGCTGTAAAAAGAATTTCAGGCAAATACAACAGTTAGGTTAACAAATAAAGCATTTAATATAGGTCATATAACACTTACATAAATTTTACTTCTAATTTTAAACAATAGAAATAAGTCAAACATTAAGTCAAGTCAATTACATTAGCACAATCTTCCAAGTCTTCACATACACCTTCTTAGCTTCTGGGTTATAAAGTTTTTACACTTAAATGAATATAACAGAACATCCAATCTAATTAGTTTTTAAACATTTTTCAGTCATGCTATAAGTTCAAAATATTACAGGATCTAATAGCTGAAAATATCTTTCAAACAATTCCTATCTCCAACTCTCAATCACGAGGGGTTTCCACAGTTAAAGTTAATAATTCACTATGATAGACCTTACCAGAAATGGTTCCTAGAACATCTATTATGTTGTGAGCAAACTTCTGGAATTTACTTATCACACTTAAAGAATAAAAATCACATCTACAAAACTTATCTGCAGTTATATTTAAAGCACTATCAATTACGCTTCAGAATTCTTGACATCGATTAGGGCACTTCAAATATCCTTATTACCACTCATAAATTAATTAAAACACTGTGAGGTTCTCTTTAGGGCAAATCGGAAATAAGCTGCAATACTAGATCAGCTGGGTTTATTCAGAATTCTTCCTTGAATGTTCAGCTCTTTACTTTATCCGATTGTAGCTTTAATTTTCCTTTTATTATTACTGCTGATTTCAATTTCAGCTAACTATAAAATTCGCTACGTTCTTGCTCACTCATAAAAATTATCCACTTCACTCCTACCCTTAAGAACCTTTTATTTACTTCTACTTCTTTATTTTATCACCCTGCTTCCTCACACTTCCAAGTTTCCGTCCCTAACTCCTTTCTTTTTACAAATTTTTTTTATTCTCTCTTTAGCCCACGCTCTGTTCCACTCGCGCTCGTTTATTTCACGCGTCTCCATGACAACAGACAAACATAAACATTCTTGCCAATGTTAGACAAGGCTATACTACTACATTGAGTCATTACATACCGTTAAGCTTTATACACAAATAGGAATAATTAGAATATTTGCTTTTCAATAAATGCGTAGTTAATATTGCAAATATAAGTTTCTATAATATTGACATAACAATAAATAAAATAGCTTAATAATACTTAGTACAGAATCTATTTACCATTAACACATTTCTTTGATTAAATAATTAAATAATTGATATAATTGAGGTAGTTATATGATATCAAATTATATTTACATTATTTACATTAAATAATATTTACAAACGCAGCCTTTGTGATGGAAAATCAAATCGGATTCTGAATCAAATAACATTTATTCTATTTTCTACATAATTAGAATCCAACAGCCCTAAAAAATATATATACCCCTTTTTTGAGTAATGTTAGCCAATGTATTAAAATAAGGGACACTCCTAAACAAAAACAGGCTATGATAGCCGTAATTATATTAATAGTGTTTAAGAGGAGTAACATGGGAATTTTCCCAGAAACTATACTTAATTTTAATTGGGATATATCAAATGTCAAATTATCTTCACATATATTATCAAGCAGAAGCGTTGTGGCATCAACAATGATGCCACAACACTTCTGCTCAGTGTTACAAAGGTTCATCTCACTGGCATCTATGGTAACTTGTGCTTTTGACTTTACTTAATTCTGATGAGCTTTTAATACAATTTTTAAGGCATTCTTGAACTAACAACCCTTTTTATAGCTACTTCTGGCTAAAGGTGTTCCCCAATTCTTTTCTTTCTATCTGTTGTTTCCCCTCTGAGCTTGTTGTTGCCATGGATTGACCATCTTCTTTCAGGTCTCCCCATAGATCTTTTACTTTCATATGACTGCCACTTCAATAAAACTTTTGTCCATCTATTGTCCTTGAGTCTTGTGATGTGTCCTGCTCATTTCTATTTCTTTCAATGTATGTTTCTCCAATATCTGAAAATTTTGTTTTAGCTCTTATTTATTCATTTTTGATTTTATCTTGAGTCTTATGTTTAGCAGGCATCTTTCCATTCTCCTTTCTGTTTTTTTTTTCATTTAATCTATTATTGCCATTTTGATTGGCCATGTTTCTGCTTCATATGTCATAACAGGCAATACACATTAGTTGAAGTCTTGCTATGTAACTAGGTTTTATTTTGCTGTTTAAAAATCTTCAATTTTCCAAAAGCTGACTATCCCATATCTATTCTTCTATTCACTTCTTCCAGTTTACCTTAATAATGCTGTGTCGTTGTATCCTTTTCGGTTTGTCATTATTTTGGTTTTCTCAGAATTAATGTCTAATCCAGTTTCTATTTGAATTCATTTTTTTTAAATCTCTCATATTGTTTACAATAATAAGAATATCGTCTACAAAGGTTATTTCATTAGGTCATTTCATTTAATTCCATTAATATTGACTTCTTTATTGACCATTCTAAATTACTCATCATATGTTCCAATGTTAATGTGAAGAGTTTGGGAGAAATGGGGTCTCCTTTCCTTATTCTTTGATTTATGTGAAATTTTTCACTTATTTCATCGAGAATGATATTTGTTATAATATTTTCATAAATATATTTTATTATGTCAATAAATTGTTTTTCAGTGCAATAATCTCTAAGGCAAGCATTATCAAACACACGAGCTGCATGAGGCCCGCCGACAAGTAACATGCCCCCCACCCCCCAAAAAAAACTTTGTAACCAATATGGGTTATTTAACTTTTGGCAACACTGAATTAAATGAACATATTTAAAAAATTAACATTTCCACTTAAGATTATTTTATATGCCAAACTACTCTGCAATTTCTAAAGGAAATAATGTCTATTTGTCATTGCAAAAAATCTTGTTACAACATTGCATAAATACCGAATTATACCGAGCAAATCTATGTACTTGGCTACATCCACTGACCACAGCAATCGGAGGCTAGCCGTTAATTTTCAAGTCATAAGAAAGTGTAGTGTTTTCTTTATAATTAATAAAGAATTTATAAAAATAATGTTGAAACCTTCAACCAGTATGAGTAAAAACGATTAATTGAAGAAGAACATCGTAGTTTTCAAGAAAAATGGGAGTTACAATATTTTTGTATTCATGGAAAAAAATTTTTTCATGACTGATATGTAGAAACTCTACTGCAGTTTGCAATGGATATAATATTAAAAGGCATTACAATACAAATCATAAAGAAAACTATGACAAATATGTTGCAAAACTTCGTGAAGATAAATTGTCAGAATTAAAATTGACACTTCAAAATCAACAAAGTGTATTTACCAAACCTATTGAAGATAATAGAGCTACGGTAAAAACCAGTTATTTGTTATCACATTTAATTGCAAGCAAGTTGAAATCATTCACTGAAGGGGAATTTATTGGCGAATGTATTATTAAAGCAGTTGAAGTGTTGTGTCCTGATCAATTAAAGAAATATAAAAATATAAGCTTATCTCAAAATACCATTGCTAGCAGAATTGATGATATAGCTGGGAACTTAAGGAATCAACTAAAATCAATAATTCCAACATTTCAGACCTATTCCCTTGCAATTGACGAAAGTACAGATGTACAGGATATCGCTCAGCTGGCTATTTTTATTCGTGGATATAATATGAACTTAAAAGTAAGTGAAGAACTTCTAGAAATTATTCTTATGCACGATACAACTGCTGGAGTTGATATTTTTGATGCCCTTATGGAAGTTTTGAATGAATACAATTTGCTGTTGAAAAAGCTAGTTTGTCTTGCAACTGATGGTGTTCCTGTCATGACTGGTATTGTTAAAGGAGTTTTTACAAATTTAAAAGAAAAATGCAAAGAACGAGGTAATAATAATTTTCAACATTTTCATTGCATTATTCATCAGCAAACATTATGCTCCAAAGTTTTAAGTATTGGACATGTCCTAAAAAATGTCAGTAAAATTATATTCGTGCATGTGGGCTTAATCATTGCCAATTTAGTAACTTTCTAGAAGATATAGAAAGTGAATATAGTGATCTACATTATTATATAGAAATTAGATGACTTTCCAGTCATAAAGTTTTAAAGCGATTCTTTGAATCGGTGGACGAAATTACCATTTTTTTAGAATCGAAAAATTATGAATGTGAACATTAAAAAATGGTCAATGGATAAAGGACCTGGCTTTTTCAGTTGACATTACAAGTCATCTTAGTGAACTTAATCTTAAGCTACAAGGCAAACATCAAGTAGTTACCATGTTATTTGACAATATTAACATTTTCAAACAGAAATTATTACTATGCCGATCAAATTAAGTTATTAGAAAATGAATTTGAAAGAAGATTTTAAGAAATATGCAAATTGGTTTCACCTATTTACTTCTCCTCTATCGATTGATGTTGAAACTGTTGATGACAATTTACAGTTGGAATTAATTGAAATTCAGTGTTATTCCATATTGAAATAAAAATATAAGAATGTTGGAATTCCAAAGTTCTATAATTATTTATCAGTTGATCGATACCCCAATGCACTATGTGCAGTTAGGCGTATTTTATCTGTGTTCAGTAGCACACATTTATGTAAACAAGTATTTTCAACTTTAAAGAATAATAAAACTTGTGCTTGCGGGTTCTCGCGTGTGTCAGTATTGAACAACTGCAGTATGGCTATCAGGGATGTTATAACTCAAATTGCTGTTCAAATGTTCCGGATTAAGGAGGATTTCTCTGGACTCCACGATTTTAAAAAATACAACATCAGGACTTTTTTTTTTATACTACACTCCCTAAAGTCCGTTCTCTTATAAGCCCTCCAAAGCCTATTCATCATAACCTGAAATATCCAGGTGTTTACAAGTTATAGTGCGACTGTAATATTCCTTATTTTGGACAGACTAACAAATCTGTTGAACTGCGTATTGAGGAGCATAAGAGAGACATCTCCTATAAAAGATCACATGGATCTGTACTATCCAGTCATGTTCTTTTCTCTAATAACCATCATGACGATCTACAAAGTCACTCAGTTTGCTGGGATAAATCTGAAAACATTTTTCGCTGTAGTGATGAGTTCGAAAGAAAAATCGTGGAGTCCAGAGAAATCCTCCTTAATCCTGAACATTTGAACAGCAATTTGAGTTATAACATCCCTGATAGCCATACTGCAGTTATTCAATACTGGTGCTCACGAGAACCTGCAAGCATGCATACAACAAACAATAGCACATTAGATAGAACGACTTGAAAAATATGTTTTTGTGTCAATTATGTATTGCATTTTTTGCCTGTAATTCTCAGTTTTTTGTAACTTCAATTTTTTATTACTGTGTTCCACCTTTAGTGGATACCTGAAGAAAGCTGTAAAAGGCTGAAACTAGTTGTATCATTATCATTAAAATTTAATATTTTATCTCGGTTTAAAGTCATTTAAAATTTATTCTCTAAAATACACACACACACACACACACACGTATATATATGAACAATTTACTTTATGCCCGAAGAAAAATGATGTACCAACAACATGGAAGAAGGCTACCCTAATTCTGATACATAAAAAAGTGAGAAAGGAGACTTGACGAACTACTGACCTATCAGTCTACTAGAAGTGATTTACAAAGTGTTTACAAAAGTCTTATCTCATAGGCTTTGTGCGACTCTAGTCCTAGCACATCCAAAAGAACAGGCAGGCTTTCAACGGGGGCTTTAATACAATGCACCATATTCAAGTTGCACAGCAGATTATTGAACGGTGTAATGAATATTAGACATTGATAAACTGACCATAGATTTTAATTCGTACATATGTTCGTACACTATTGCCTACCGGTTTCGCTAGTAACTGATTAGCTTTTTCAAGGTTTACACAGTACAAAAAATTGACAAATGCAAAAAAGATTTAAGAATACAAAAAACGTTAGTACCTATTAGGTAGCCAAGGTAACACATTCGTGTGACATGTCTGTATGAATTGTGACTTTCTACTAAGTATCATGAACATGCATAATATGATTATTCGCATACTGTAGTTCTGTTGAACTGAGACAATTAATTAAATTTTTTTTTCCAAGTATCATTCAGTATGGCCCCTTGATTTCTGTTTAGGTTGCTGCCTGTATGTAGCACTACTACTGCTGCTTTGAATAATCGATGTCTGTAATCATCATCAACGTAGGGCATAGAGCTGTTATCTGAGTCTATGGTGTGGTTCAAATTTGAAAAGTGATGTGCTAGACCGGAGGTGATCGTTCTGTTGTGATTTACATCGCCAACATGTTCTTTCTGTCTTATTTCCAGGCTTCTCGAAGTTTGTCCAGTGTAGGAAAAATCGCACGTGCATGGAATATTATACACACCTGGATATTTATAAAATGGAACACTGTCCTTAGGAGATCTTAGAACCTATCTGATGCTAGTAGTTGGTTTAAATACAACCCTGATGTTATGGGCTTTTAACAATCTCGCAATTTTGGTGGAAATTGAACCCATAAAGGGGATGACTGCTATTGAAATTTGCTGGGAGACTGTTCTTTCTTGTTGGTTGTCTTTGTATAGAACTTTGTTGATGATGTTTCGAGAATAACCATTTTGCAATAGTGTTATAGCGATTTGGGACAGTTCTGTCTTAACTTCTTCATCGTCGGAGATAAAGTTTCTGGCTCGATTTCTCAACATGTGGATGATACTCTGTTTAAGTGTAGTTGTTTGTTATTTTCTACTTCTAGAGTAAATTTGATTCTATTGACAAACATATTTTTGTCACAATTCATACAGACGTGTCATGCGAACATGTTACCTTAGCTACCTAACAGGTACTTAGGTTTTTTGTATTCTTAAACCTTTTTTGCATTTATCAATTTTTTGTACTGTGCAAGCCTTGAAAAAGTAGTTACTAATGAAACTGGTATATTCGTACAATTATACCGTACAGTTACTAATGAAACTGGTATATTCGTACTTATATTCGTACAATATTAATATTATTGTACGAATATAAGTACGAATTAAAAATCTATGGCCAGTTTATCAATAAGTCTTATATTTTTTAACATTTTATGACCAAAAATATGTATAATTTAAATGGTGTAATGAATATCAGTTACCACTATGTCTTGTTTTTATTGACTAAGTACTTAAAGCATTACCAGGAGGAATAATAGAAAGGGTGGCTATGGCAATTAAGAGAGGTGAAATGGTGGATGAGATGATTGTGATGGTAGGAACAAATGACTTGAGTGGTAATGTAAGTCGGGCAGTGAGACATATGAGATTTTTGCTTGAGGTTGTACGGAAGAAGACAGAGAGAGGAAAAATAATGTGCGTGTTGCCTAGGTATGATAATGATGAGCTGAGCAGAAGAGTGGTGATATTGAATGGCATAATAGCGAGAATGTGTGACAAGAGAGGACTGGTATATATGGATGCTTGGAGTGCGTTTGAGGAAAGAGAGGAATTGTATGCGAGAGGCCGCTTATATTTGAATGAGGAAGGACATAGGCATCTGGAGAGATTGCTGTTCTGAACGAGTCAGTGTGTCCCAGGGATGATAGCAGGGGTGGCCTCTTGTGAGAATGGAAACTTGGGAGAAGGAAGACGATGTCAGGTAACACTGAGCCCAGTGGAGTCTAGAAGGGATAATGCTGGGTATAGAAACAATGGCATTTATATGCTTTATACTAATGCCAGGAGTATCCAGAATAAGGGAGAGGAATTGGTGGCACAGATAGCATCAGCCTGGCCAATAATTATTGCGATCACTGAAACGTGGTTGACAGAAGGGAATATAACAACAGGAATAGAAGTTGCTGGGTATAGCATTTTTCATCAGGATAGGAGGGGAAAGCGTGGTGGTGGGGTACTGCTTATGATAAGTGATAACCTATGTCCTCTAAGAGTGGAGGCTTTGGAAGGAAATGAGACAAATGATTTTGAGAGCGTATGGTGTGAGGTAGAGGTAGGCAAGACAGGATATTTAGTGGGGTGTTGCTACAGACCCAGGAGCACAGAGGATGGGGACCAGGAGATGTTTAGACAGCTAAGTTTGGCAAGTGCAAGAAGAATGATTGTTATGGGAGATTTTAACTACAGTAGTATAAATTGGAGAGAGGAAGATGCATGTAGCAATAGGGGAATGGAATTTCTAGAATTCTTGAAGGACAAATGTCTTAGGCAACATGTAACAGAGGGAACAAGAGGTTCAAGAGTTTTGGATTTGATTATAGCATCAGAAGAGTTGATAATAACTGAATTGACATCTCTCTCACCAGTTGGAGAGAGTGACCATATGGTTTTGACTTGGAAAATGAATAGACATGCAGGAGTATCAAAGAGACGGGAACTTATATGGAATGATAATGCAGGTGATTATAATAGTCTTCGACGTTAACTTTGGGTAGTTTCATGGAGGGAGGAATTGGAAGACCGGGATATCATTAGTGCGTGGGAAATTGTGAAAGAATATTTGTTAGCAGCAATGGTAAGTTGTATACCACGAGTGAAGAAGAGGACACAATTTGGAGTAAAGTGGATGACAAACAATATTAAACAGGAATTGCATGCGAAAAAGAGGCTTATGGAAGAGATATAAGGAGACAGGTGAAGAGAAGATGCATGAAGAATATAAGACACAGGCCAGAAGAGTGACTAGTGTGGTAAGGAAAATGAAACTGGAATATGAGAGGAGATTGGCCCTAAGATTCAAAGAAAATCCTAGGGAATTTTTTAGCTATGTGGCCAATAGGAGGAGAAATGACTATGGAAGAATGATATTGTGGGATAAAAATGGGAATAGAGTGACTGATGCAGAGGACATAGTGGAATTGTTCAATGAACACTTTATTGGAGTATTTCATCCTAGATGAGTCAGTTTTAATGCTAGAGGGATAGGGCTGGTTCGAGGTTTAGAGGTACAGGAGGAGAATGTGTTTCAGATACTGAGTATTCTGGATGTCAGTAAACTGTGGGACTGGATGGTATTTCACCATGAGTTTTGAGAGAATGTGATAGGGAACTGACTGCCTTTAACCTGGCTTTTCAATGAAAGTCTGTCTGCAGAAAAGGTGCCCAGGGAATGGAAGGAAGGTAAGATAGTGCCATTGCATAAGGGTGGTAACAGACTGGAAGTGTCTAATTATAGGCTAGTCTGTGTGTGTGTCATCAGTAGTTGTTAAGATTTTGGAGAAAGTAGTGAGGGACCGTATACAGCATTGGCAGATGAGGGTAATGTTATCTGTGAGAGTCAACATGGATTTGTGAAAGGGCGCTCTTGTTTTAGCAATTTGCTAGCCTTTTATAATAAAGTTACAACAACATTAGATGAGGGAAAGGCATATACTGCAATTTTCTTAGACTTAGCGAAGGCATTTGACAGGGTGCCACATGATAAGCTGATATTTAAGTTGCAGCACATGGGTCTGGATGTGAGATTGGTCAACTGGATTCAGGATTGGCTGTCTGATAGATATCAGAGAGTTGTGTATGGTGGAGCAGTTTCAAGGAGGCAGAGGGTTACAAGTGGGGTCCCTCAAGGCTCATTACTAGGACCTATATTGTTTAACCTTTATATCAATGACATTGCCAGTGGATTGCAAGGGGATATTCAGTGTTTGCGGATGATGCGAAGCTGTGAAGGATTATTAGTAACAGTGCAGATATGGTAGCCCTACAAGAGGATTTGAATAAGCTAGATAGATGGGCAAATGAATGGGGGTGTCAGTTTAATGCAGCAAAATGTAAGGTCTTGAGGTTTGGGAAACCGATGGGATGCCGCATACTCTATGGGAGGAGTTATACTGGAGGAAGTAGGGGAGACGAGATCTGGGGTTGATGATTGATAGAAACCTGAAGTTTAGGGGACATATTGCAAAGGTGGTGAAGGTAACACAGAAGATTGCTGCAATTATGAGAAGGACACTGACCTGCAGAGATAAGAGGGTTATCATTCCATTGTATAAGTCTCTGATCAGACCACACTTGAACTATTGTTCTCAAATTTGGTCCCCAGGATTTGAAAGGGATAAATTAACTGTGGAAAGGATACAAAGACGGATGACAAAGATGGTTTCAGGACTGTACAAGGATAGTTATGAGGATCGGCTGAGGGAATATGGACTGCAGAGTTTGGTGGATAGAAGGAGAGGTGATATGATTGAGACTTTTAAACTGTTGAGAGGTGGTTACAGGATTGACACTGGGGAGTTCTTTCGCTTGGTTGAACAGCGGGAGGGAGTGATGATAAGAGGCCATCCCTGGAAGTTACGAAAGGAAACTGTGAGCAAGAGGGTGAGGAGTGGTTCTTTGTGTGGAGGGTGGTTGAACCGTGGAATGCATTGCCTGATGGAGTGGTGAGAGCGAGAACGGTCAACGAGTTTAAGGAGTGGTATGATAGACTTTGTGTTTCTTAGGGGGGGGCCTCCCCTCGATGAGTCTTGACAGACTTTATGTTCTTAGGAGAGACCTCCCACGATGAGTCTTTTGACTCCATGGAGGTCTAAATAATAATTACAAAACCACAAGTGAAGGATCCATACATCAGAACTATCAAATCTGCATACACCAATGCCACAGCAGTAATTCATTTCAATGGAAACATCTCTACTGTGGGAATACAGAGAGGTATAAGACAGGGTGACACAATATCTCCAAAATTATTCACAGCATGCCTAAAAGAAACATTCAATCATCTTGATTGGGAAGAGATAGGTCTGAAGATAACTGGAAGATATTTAAACCATTTATGCTTTGCAGATGATATAGTTATCTTTACTTCAACTGCACATGAATTACAGACTCATATCCATGAGCTCCAAATTTTTAGCAAAACAGCTGGCCTAAAGATAAATCTAAAGAAGACTCAAGTTATGTTCATTAGCTATGTCCAACCAGAAATAAAAATGAATAATGAGGAAATTAAACAAGTAGATCATTATACTTAGGACAACAGATATCAATGGAACAAAATATCATGGACGAAATTAAAAAGCACATGATGCTTGGGTGGAAAGCATTTGGAAAATTACATTCAATATTCAAAAGCCATCTACCATTATATCTGAAGAGAAAAGTTTTTAACTAATGTATTCTTCTTATACTGACATGGTTATGAAACATGGACACTGAATGCAAAGGAAATTAAAAAAAATTAAGAACAACACAATTTAGTGTGAAAAGAAGTATGCTTGGTATCACAAGATTGGATCACAAAAGGAACGCATAAGAAATCAAACCAAAATCTCTGACATCATAGAAAGAGTGAAACATCTTAAGTGGCAATGGGCTGGGTATGTTACTTGAAGACAAGATCAGCGATGGACAAAAGAAGTACAGGATTGGATTCCACGACACGAGAGAAAAAATGACCACGACACTGACCTAAATCACGGTGGATTGATGATATCATCAGATTTGCAGGAGTGACTTGGAAAAGAAGAGCCATGGACAGACAGTTTTGGAGTAATCTTGGAAAGGCCTTTATCCAGCAGTGAATCGACAATGGCTGATAATGATGATATACATGTACACCGTTGCTGCAACGGGTAGTCCAGCACTTCCTTTAATCTAGACAAAATTACAAGAACACACTTAAAATTCCATGACCACCTAACTAGTTGACTGGACCACTAAAGACAGTGTTAGTTATGGCGCATACTCTCTTAATCATTTATATCTGTACTTGGTAGTTGTACCTTGACTCTTAGCTTATTTTGTTATATTTCACTGCCAGTGGGCTTCTAACACAGGTCCATTTCACAACAGTGGTGGTGGTGGTGGAATCAGGCTTAAGCACGAGTCCATATCCACTTGTACTGTATCATGTATACTAATTTTTTCATTAATTACTTAATTCACATTTAATATTTAAATTTCTAGTAGTCCATAGTTCTTTTGAGACATGAAACAGGTATAATTAGTGAGTCAGAGGTGCACTGACATGACCTACGTTAGTCTGGTTAACATGTTCGCTTCCACACTACTCGGGCATAGTTGTTACCGTACGCCAAGCATTTTCACTTCTTCAGGGTCAGTACGGGTAATCTCGTTGCCAACGGTAAGCATCATACAAGTATATTCGTAGTTGGCTTGTGATGCTCATATACCAACTACGAGTATACTCATAGTTGGCAGTGAACGTGTTAAATGGCTAATTTGGCAAGACGAACCAAGAATGCTAGAAAATCAGTCATGCACCTGTATGTGTGTGTGTGTGTGTGTATATTTTGTTTCTAAGAGCATGTGTTGTCTTACTGGCTTGAAACTTTTCATTTCTTTTCATGGACTGTTTTAATTTCATATGTTCTTGCTATGGAGTACTTACTCCTTTGTCTTTGCACATCTCTACCACATGGCTGAGTTACCTACATCACAATAAATAGTTGTTTTTATATTCTATTACTCGCCCACTAATAATACTTGTGAATTGGCATATACAATGATAACATTTATCAAAAAAAAAAAAAAAAGCTGGACTCAGACAAAATGAGGGATTGTTGGGAATTAGATTTTCTTAAAACAAATAGTTGAGAAACCATGGAAATATAACAAGGATCTGTATTTAAGTTTTGTAGATCTGGAAAATGCAGATTGTTCTAAGAGAAAATTTCTTCAAAACACTATGATATGGAATAAATATCACATTACAGAGAGCATTACATAGTCTATATTTAAGTGACTTAATAAATGATTTTGTATTAATTGTCTTTGTATCCCATAATGCAGAGCAGTATATACACATCTGAAAGGATGTCTCTGTATTTTGCATTATGGCAATATACAAAGACAATTAATGTGAAGTAATTTAGCCTTGGAAGTTATTCAGTCATAAAGCATACACCCTTTTGGATGTGTGTGTGTGTGTGTGTAACTTTGAAGATAGTTTGATGTAAAGGTGTACAAGAAGAGTAGTCCACTCCCTGGATCACGTTATGAAAGAAAATTAGAATTAAACTTGCTATTAGAGAACAGAATATCTTATCCAAACAAGAGCTTTGCTATCTTCCTAAGAAAATGCTAGGTTTAACTTGAGAAGGATGACAAAGCAAAATATTAGTTACATACAGGATGCAAATTATTCAAGGTAAAAAATGTGACAAAACACTTATGCTGAACCAACTATTTCATCTATTTTATGTAGAGAAGAATGTTTTTCATCTCCTTACAGAATAAATAAGCACTTTCTTCAAATCAATTTAATTACTCTAAATATGATAATTTTTTGTTTGTCATTTAAAAAATACTGCATTTATCATTGTGCATGTTTCATTTTACAGTACATTATGAACTATGTTATCCTTGATAGTATAGCCGTCAATTTTTTTAAATGTTTGTTTTGATTTTAACATTACAAACATTTAACTGAATGCCAGTGGTCTTTATCTTTAACCTTGTATAATAAATAATCCCAGTTTATATACAGGGTGTCTCAAAAAAATGTATACACACTTTGAATGATCATAAAGTTGGTATATTATAACACAGTTAACTTTCACATTGTAAAGTACACTACATAAATCTACTTTTCATCCCTCAACGTGTGCATTCAAACTGATGACGTGCAGCAATGGAATTGCAAACACTGAGAATCATTTCGTCTTGTAGATGGGCGCATTCTCTTTCGATTGCTGCTTTCAAGTCGTCGACTGATGGCAGTTTTGAAGTGTAAACTTTATCCTTGATAAATCCTTATAAGAAGTCCATTGACGTGAGGTCTAAGGGGGAGGGTATTCTTCCAATCCATCTGTTGGGTAGAGTCTCATCAAGATAGGCCCTCATATCTCAATGGTAGTGTGAGGGTGTCCCATCTTGTTGAAATAAAAGTTCTCTTGAATACATGGCATGACATCTTCATACAGCAAGTTCAAGTAATTGGCACCAGTTACAGTACCATTGAAAAAGAATGGTCCAATTAATCTGTGTGCTGATAAGCTTCACCACACTGTCAGTCTGGTAAATTTACATGATGTTCCTTCATAACATGCAGATTCTCAGGTGCCCAGTAAGTGCAGTTGTGCCAGTTAATTGACCCTTCATGACTTATTTTTCACGGTATTAACAACACCACAAACACTTTTATCAACAAGGATGTTTTATTAACGCTAATATTTCGCTGATTTTCAACTCGGCATCATCAGAGCACAACACACATGTAAACGCGACAGTGAGTGAGTGAAACAATATAATTGCAAAAGACAAAAGATCTAAAGTCCTATTTTTGGCACCCTCTAACGGAAAAAAGCTGTTATCCAGGAGTTTTTCTTAGGATAACCGTCTCCCAAATTTTTGGCAAATTAATGCAACCATATTTGTTAAGGTTGGGAGAATTCTTCAAAGCCATTGCTGACTCAAAAAATAATCTTTCAGATCTATAACGACTCCTAAATAGCACATTCGTTTTCCTCCATCTAATCCTGTTTGAAGGAGTGTCCAAAGCGTGGTCTGCCAGTCCCAACTTGCCATAGTAATAGTAGCGAATGTATCTTCCATGTTCTTCCAGGCAGATGTTCACTGATCTTCCTGTTTGCCCATAATAGGCCAAGTCACAGTCACATGGAACTTCATACACTCCTGGGTGTGCTAAAGGGTGAAGTTTATCCTTTGGCGAGCGGATCAGAGTTGCCAGCTTGACAATTGGCTTGAAGGTGGTGCGAAGGCCATGTTTCAACAATACTTTGGCTATCTTTTCCGATGTACCTCTGATATAGGGAATAGAAATGGTCATGTTGTATTCTTGTGTATTGGGGGGGGGGGGCAGAGTAATGGGCCTATGTAGTATTTTTTCTATTTTGTAGGGATTGTAGCCGTTGGCTAAGAACGTATGGCGCAGGTACTGGAGTTCAGTGGTCAGAGCTGTATCGTTAGAACAAATGGCTCTGGCTCTGTGTGTAAGTGTTTTTAAAATGCCGTACTGTTGGACTGGATGATGATGTGATTGTTTATGTAGGTATCTTCCTGTGTGTGTAGGCTTCCTGTAAATAGAAAAAGATAGTGATCCATATGAAAGGCGGGTGACTAATGTGTCAAGAAATGGTAAACAGTTATTTGATTCTTTTTCTACTGTGAAGTGAATTTTGGGGTGTTGGCTGTTTAGGTAGGTGACAAAAGCATCCAAAGTGTCTTGTCCATGGGGCCAGATGGCAAACACATCATCTACATAGCGCAACCACACTAGTGGCTTGTATGTAGCTGTGGTAAGTACTTTGTTTTCAAAGTGTTCCATGTAAAAATTTGCTAACGGGGGGAGAGGGGGGAACCCATAACAGTACCATTAATCTGTTTGTAGAATTCCCCCCCCCCATGTAAAGTAACCTGCATTCGTGGTAAATTGAAATAATTCAAAAATATCTGGGGGAAATTTAGACTTGATTAAATCAAGAGTGTCTATAAGTGGTACATTGGTAAATAGGGAGGTGACATCGAAACTAACCATTATGTCTGAATTTTTTAGGATTAGATTTTTAACCAGTGTTTTGAAATGGATTGAATTTTTTACAAAAGTAGAGGAGTTGCCAGTAAGAGGGGCAAGCGACTTAGCTAAATGCCAGGCAGTTTATATGTGGGACTATCTATGCTATCAACTATGGGGCATAGGGGAACATTAGTTTTGTGGATTTTTGGTAATCCATAAATACGGGGTGTTTTAACATGAATTGGTTTTATTTTTCTGATGATTTCTTTGGGCCATGATGTCACTTTTTTTAGTAATTTTCGGACTTTTTTCTTTTGCGACATCGTCGGGTCTCGATGTATAATTTGATACGTGGAACTGTTACATATGAGATCTTGCATTTTTTTGTTATACTCTTCTTTATTCATGATAACTGTTGCATTTCCTTTATCGGCTTTTGTAATGATAATATTTTTATTATTATATAACTTTTTTAGGGCAGTTATTTGCTTATGTGGTATATTACTTTTTGGAGGCTTAGCTTTGTTTATAATACTTGCTATGTCTAGTCGCACGTTATTGGCCATTGCTGGCAGAAGATCGTGGATACCCCGTTCTACTTTCATCATAATTTTGAGTTTAGGAATTTGTTTGGGCGCGACGGCAAAGTTATGTCCTAAATTGAAAGCGTTCTTGGCTTCTTCAGTGAGTGTTTCCGACGATTTGAACTACTACAACAGCGCCAACATACGAAGTCCCGACCGCAACTTCGATGAGACCACGTGGTCGTAAACCTATCGTCGGAAACACTCACTGAAGAAGCCAAGAACGGTCTCAGTTTAGGACATAACTTTGCCGTCGCGCCCAAACAAATTCCTAAACTCGAAATTATGATGAAAGTAGAACGGGGTATCCACGATCTTCCGCCAGCAATGGCCAATAACGTGTGACTAGACATAGCAAGTATTATAAACAAAGCTAAGCCTCCAAAAAGTAATATACCACATAAGCAAATAACTGCCCTAAAAAAGTTATATAATAATAAAAATATTATCATTACAAAAGCCTATAAAGGAAATGCAACAGTTATCACGAATAAAGAAGAGTATAACAAAAAAATGCAAGATCTCATATGTGACAGTTCCAGGTATCAAATTATACATCGAGACCCGACGATGTCGCAAAAGAAAAGAGTCCGAAAATTACTAAAAAAATTGACATCATGGCCCAAAGAAATCATCAGGAAAATAAAACCAATTCATGTTAAAACACCCCGTATTTATGGATTACCAAAAATCCACAAAACTAATGTTCCCCTATGCCCCATAGTTGATAGCATAGATAGTCCCACATATAAACTGCCTGGCATTTAGCTAAGTCGCTTGCCCCTCTTACTGGCAACTCCTCTACTTTTGTAAAAAATTCAATCCATTTCAAAACACTGGTTAAAAATCTAATCCTAAAAAATTCAAACATAATGGTTAGTTTCGATGTCACCTTCCTATTTACCAATGTACCACTTATAGACACTCTTGATTTAATCAAGTCTAAATTTCCCCCAGATATTTTTGAATTATTTCAATTTACCATGAATGCAGGTTACTTTACATGGGGGGGGGGAATTCTTCAAACAGATTAATGGTACTGTTATGGGTTCCCCCCTCTCCCCCCCGTTAGCAAATTTTTACATGGAACACTTTGAAAACAAAGTACTTACCACAGCTACATACAAGCCACTAGTGTGGTTGTGCTATGTAGATGATGTGTTTGCCATCTGGCCACATGGACAAGACACTTTGGATGCTTTTGTCACCTACCTAAACAGCCAACACCCCAAAATTCACTTCACAGTAGAAAAAGAATCAAATAACTGTTTACCATTTCTTGACACATTAGTCACCCGCCTTTCATATGGATCACTATCTTTTTCTATTTACAGGAAGCCTACACACACAGGAAGATACCTACATAAACAATCACATCATCATCCAGTCCAACAGTACGGCATTTTAAAAACACTTACACACAGAGCCAGAGCCATTTGTTCTAACGATACAGCTCTGACCACTGAACTCCAGTACCTGCGCCATACGTTCTTAGCCAACGGCTACAATCCCTACAAAATAGAAAAAATACTACATAGGCCCATTACTCTGCCCCCCCCCCCCCAATACACAAGAATACAACATGACCATTTCTATTCCCTATATCAGAGGTACATCGGAAAAGATAGCCAAAGTATTGTTGAAACATGGCCTTCGCACCACCTTCAAGCCTCATGTCAAGCTGGCAACTCTGATCCGCTCGCCAAAGGATAAACTTCACCCTTTAGCACACCCAGGATTGTATGAAGTTCCATGTGACTGTGACTTGGCCTATTATGGGCAAACAGGAAGATCAGTGAACATCTGCCTGGAAGAACATGGAAGATACATTCGCTACTATTACTATGGTAAGTCGGGACTGGCAGACCACGCTTTGGACACTCCTTCACACAGGATTAGATGGAGGAAAACGAATGTGCTATTTAGGAGTCGTTATAGATCTGAAAGATTATTTTTTGAGTCAGCAATGGCTTTGAAGAATTCTCCCAACCTTATCAAATATGGTTGCATTAATTTGCCAAAAATTTGGGAGACGGTTATCCTAAGAAAAACTCCTGGATAACTGCTTTTTTCCGTTAGAGGGTGCCAAAAATAGGACTTTAGATCTTTTGTCTTTTGCAATTATATTGTTTCACTCATTCACTGTCGCGTTTACATGTGTGTTGTGCTCTGATGATGCCGAGTTGAAAATCAGCGAAATATTAGCGTTAATAAAACATCCTTGTTGATAAAAGTGTTTGTGATGTTGTTAATACCGTGAAAAATAAGTCATGAATAACCATCAACGCCTAAGCTTATCTGTTAGTTAATTGATCCATTTAATTTAAATGTGGCCTCATCACTCCACACAATTTGTCTTGAAAATTGGGCGTCCTCTTCGCATTTTTCCAAGTACCATTCACAAAACTGCATTCTCCTATCTGGATCATCTTCGTTGAGAGCGTGTACTCTTCTTGGAATGTAACTTTTTCAATGACTGTGCTTCAACATGCGATGGACACTTGATTTTGATACTCCTATCTCATGAGACTCTTGTTGCTCGGATTTTCTTGAACTTTGATGATACGTTTCAATCAACTTTTCTTCTGTTGTGGGCCTCGTAGCTGTTCTGGTCTTCCTGAATGTTGCTTATGGACATTTTGAACAGTTCCATCTTCTTAAAATTTATCTCTAATTTGAGGGATATTAAGTCTCGTACTGTAGGTGGATCTTGTTGAAATTCTTTTCTAAACTGTCTTTGCACTTCCACTACGTTTTCTTCCTTCCAGTAGCATTTTAGGATAAATTTTCTTTCCTCAAAGCTTAGTCTGATTTCAGCCATTATTTCAAATCTGTTAAACCTGCAAAATAAAGAAAATTAAGTGAGTTATCAGCTGTTGAAGTGTGTATACATTTTTTTGAGACACCCTGTATATACAGTAAAATCCCGTTTTTATGTTTTCCTGCCATTTATGTCATTCTCCGTTGGTCCCGTCTTAAGACCTATTCTTGTGTTATATTGTTTTCCCGCCATTGACAACTTGATGTGGACATTATTTTCCGTGATTTGCGTTTTTTCTCTCTGGTGACGATACTGATTTTTCGAATCGATTTCCTCTCATTCAAATCTATTTCTGCGGAAATCTGCGCATTTCTGTTCCCAAATGGCGTTGCTTTTGGCTGTAGTTTCGTTTCCGCCATAACGGTGACTTGCACGCTTGCAGCAGTGATGAGCGATACCTTGATTTTTCAATCACAGTACGAATTGATATTGCAGAATTTCTGCTACGTAATTTAGCTTGTGATAGTTGCTTTCAAGTTGCGGTGATGGATGATCCATGAAATAGAAAATGTATTTCGGTAGAAGAAAAGATGGCAATTGTGCGACGTGTAGATTGGCATGCCGGAACACGTGTGCATTTAGCAAAAGATCTTGGACTCTCCGTGTCCACTTTGAACACGATAGTAAAAAACAGGTCAAGCATTGAACTCAGTGCAAAGCAAACTGGCGCTATGGCAAAAAAATGAAAATATATCCAGACATCGACATACGGTGAATTGGATAAACTTGTGGCCGAGTGGTTTGTTTCTACGAGAGCATTGGGTATTCCAGTCGATAGTACTATACTCCGAGTGAAAGCCCTTGAATTTTCAGATAAGTTGGAGATTAATGGTTTTACTGCTTCAAATGGATGGATTTGATCGTTTCAAGACTCATCACAATATTGTGTATAATCAAGTGTGTGGAGAAAGTAATAGTGTTGCAGGGGAAACTGTAACCAGTGGAAACATGAACTAAAGACTATTATTCAGGACTATGAACCAAAAAACATTTTAATGTTGATGAAACTGGGTTCTTATAACATTCTGCCAAGTAAAACGTGTTTTAAAGGAGAGAAGTGTCATAGTGGAAAACTTAGCAAGCTGAAGGTAACTGTTTTGCTCATGGTCAATGCTGATGGATCAGAAAAATTACCTCCACTAGTAATTAGTAAATTTAAAAAGCCAAGGTGTTTTAAGAACGGGCAAAATCTGCCTACTAAGTATGATGCCAACAGCATCTTCACATCTACCATGCATGCTCTGGATGCTAAAATAGGAGCAAATCACTGCAAAATACTACTACTGCTAGACAAATGTCCTGCACACCCTAAAGATCTGCAGCTTAGAAACATTAGATTAATGTTCTTTCCCCCTAATTGTACAAGTGAGCTTCAGCCATTAGATCTGGGCATCATCCATGCATTTAAATGGAAATATAGGAAAATGCTTGTTGAAAAAGCTGTGTTTATGCATGATTATGGTATGGACCTAAAACAAATGATCATTTCAATCCTTGATGCCATGCATTATGTGGCCAAAGGATGGTTGCATGTTACTCCTGAAACCATATCCAACTGTTTCTGGAAGGCAGGAGTTACATTTGTGGAAGAGGAGGAACAACTACAGGAGGAAGAAGAAGATATGTCAGAGCCCAAAACTGGTATGTGATGGATGAGGTTTCCTCATTTCAAGACTATGTTGATGCTGGTGTGATCACATCAATGGTACCAAGTGTAGAAGACATCCTTTCCAACCACCTTGGTGAAGAAGAAGTGGTTGAAGAAGACTGTGATTAAGAACCTACCATCCCTACTGGTAAAGAAGCAATGAAAAGTATCTCTGTTTTGAGGCCGTATATTGCAAGTGCATCAGGAGACAATGGGGAATTTAATGCCTTATACACTGTGGAGAGGCAGGTGGAACTTATAAGAGTGTAGAAAAAGCAAAAACAATCAACAATTAAAGATGCTTTTAAATAGATAAATGTAAGTAATTGTAAATTCATTTATTTTCAGTTATTAAATTTTGTAATCTAGTATATAGAGTCGCGTACTAGCAGTAAGTCATCATCACCTTTTTTTTTTAATGTTTTTTTGCATTTCCTGCTATTTACACTTTTTTCCATCAATCCCCCTGGAAAGTGTAAAAAAGGGGTTTTACTGTGCGTATATATATATATATATATATATATATATATATATATATATATATATATATATATTCTGCATGCAAAATAGGTGACATGCAAAAACCGGCTACAATCAGCACAGACCATCAATCATGAGTTCCAGAGTACCAGTAATACCATGGTGAACAGTAACACTGCAAAAAGAACTCCATTTACTGGGTTTCCATGGAAGAGCAGCAGCACACAAGAAGAACATCACAACAATGAACATGGTGGTTTGTCTACCTGGTGCAAAGAGCATGTGAACTGAACAATTGACCAGTGGAAAATGGTACTCTGGAACAGTGAATCAAGGTTCACCTGTTTCCAATCTGGCAGCAGGGTGTAGAGGCAGCCTGGTGAATGCTTGTTACCATAGGGTGTTGTACACACAATAAAGTTTGGTGGTAGAGGAGTAATGGTGTGGGGTGCATTCGGCTAGTTTGGACTGGGACCTCTGATTGTTGTCCATGGTTCCATGAAGGTAGCTCAGTACCTTGATATTTGGGATAATCAGGTGCTGCCTGCACTGTGGAGATTTGATGGAACAGATCCATGTTACTATCAAGACGACAATGCCCTATGCCACAAAGCTGCAGCTGTTATGGAATGGTATGAAGAGGTGGGTGTGATATGACTACCCTGGCCTGTGCACAGACCTGACTTCAAACCCCATCGAACACCTATGGGATGAATTGGAGCAGCAATTGAGGTCCAGAGCAGCGCGTCCTTGATCTGTCACTGAACTCAGTACTGCTTTCATGGAGGAATGGAGACAAATTCCACCTGATGTCTGCCACACATTGGTGGAAAGCCTTCCTCAAAGGGTGCAGGAGGTGATCAAAACCAAAGGTGAATATACCCAATATTAGGGTTTGCTTGCTGGTATCAGTTGTAAATTGCTAAAATGTCTGGACAATAATTGGTAGATAATGTAGTTCAAGTCTAGTCTCTGACTGGAGGAACTTTTTCTAAGCCTTTCTTAGATTGGTTCCCAAGTTAATCACTGGCATGGGCAAACAGAAACTCTAGTTTTTCGTCCTGTAAACTCAACAAAATTGGCCATACAACAAACATTATTTCAGATAGTAACACATCCTGTTAGGGTTAAATACCAAGAGATGGCAGCACTTGTTTGCCAGTCTCTTCATTGGTTGCTGCATATAATTGGTGATAATACTTGTGGACCAGCCATTATTGGTAGCTAGTTTAGTTCAAGTCTCTGATTGGCTACTGGTGAAGATTCAATTGCTCACTGATGTTATTATTTTTATTTTATTATTTTAATATGAAAAACCTGGTTTACGCCTCTCAGAAAAATAAATCCTGATGTATGTTTTAGGTTTCTAGGATTATTTGGAATTATAGCCAAAGCACCTAAGGCTGTACTAGTGGGTTTTGTCTTATAATCACAGATGTTCATGAGTTTGACTGATTTGCAGGCTGCAATAATAGTAATAGTTTAGAGTAATAATAAATCGGTGCAATGTTTGAAGAGCTTGTAGGATGATTTAAATAAGGTGTCAGTTTAATATGGAGAAATGTAAAGTTATTCATTATGGGATAAATAGATTATAAGCTGTGTACCGCATTAATGGAATACTCCAGAAAATAGATAAAGCTTGAAGATTAGGGGTGGCAGTAGACAGAGTTTAAGTTTAGAGGACACATTGCTAAGGTCACTCATAAGATTTCTTAGTTCTTGAAGAACACACTAACAAATAGAGATAAAGAAGTTATTTTTCTTTATAAGGCCTTGATATGTCCTCATCTGGAATACTTTGCTCAAGTCTAGTCCCCTGGATTTCTTGGGGATGAGAATTCAGAGGCAAGTGACCAAAATGATGAGTGACCTGTGGAATGTTCCCTATGAGGATATACTGAGAGTGTGTGGATTTCAGAAGTTGGTTAGGATAAATAGGAGAAAAAGAGGGGATATGATAGAAACGTTTAAGTTGCTTAAAGGGTTTTATAGGATTAATGCAGGAGAAATGTTTCAGCACTTGGCTGGTGGGGTTATAACAAGTGATCATCCCTCGAAGTTCAATAAAGGTATTGTTAGTAGGGATGTAAGGACTAGATTTTTTGCTTTGAGAGTTGTGAATGAGTGGAATGGGTTGCTAGAGTTCTGAGTGTTTTATCTGTTAATGAGTTCAAGGAGAGGTATGATAGTTTGGTTCTCCTGCAATGACCTTTGGATTCCACGAAGGTGCCTGTGCAGTAATAATAATAATATGAGGCTGGCTAATGCACCTTCAGTTGAAAAACCTTTGAAGTACAAAAGTTTTTATTATTATTTAATAAAAGGACAGGACAAGATTTAAATGTAGGTATTTTCTTCAAAGGGCATCATAGCTACCAGCTGACTTAGAGAAACTCATCTAGTGCAAGTACTAGAACAGAGCTTTGTTCACAGACACTCCTAATACAGTACATTCATTCCACTTTTAAAACCTATGTGTATTTCATATATAGAAATGAGGTTTTTATGTTTTTCTTGGCCTAACAATGAAAAAACGAATTTACAATTTCAAAATTATTTTTATATTTCAACATAATCTCCTTTAAGACTAATACATTTATTCCAGTTATGCTCCAGTGTCATTATCCCATCCCTGTAGTGGTTCTCAGTAAGATCTGCAAAATACCCCTCTACATCTGCAATCACCTTAATTCAAATGGAAATGCTGACCAGCAAGGAAGAGTTTTAGTTTTGGGAAGAGATAGAAGTCAGAGGGAGCCAAATCTGGGGAATAGGGTGGATGTTCCAACAATTCATAGTGCAGATCCCTTAATTTTTCCATTGCCAAAACACTTTTCTGGGCAGGTGCATTGTCCTGATGAAGGAGGATTTTTTCTTCTGCAAACCAGGTCTTTTCTCATGAATTTTTTCATCTAGTCTGGTTAAAAGATTGGAATAATATTCCCCAGTTATTGTTTTATCCTTTTCAAGATAATTAGTAAACAAAATGTCTTTAGCATCCCAAAACACCGATGCCAACCTTTCATGCTGATTGAACGGACTTTTCTTCTTTGGTGCTGAACAACCGGCTTCTGCTCTGTTTGGATTCTGGTGTGTAATGGTGAATCCAATCTCATCCATAGTAATAAATTGATGCACAAAATCAGTTTTATTCTTGTTAAAATGCTCCAAGCATCAGAGATTTTCATGCGAGTGCATTTTTGATCTGCTGTGAGCATGTGCGGCACCCATCTGGCACAAAGCTTTTTCATTTGCAATTCTTCATGCAAAATATATCCTACACATTCTTTTGAAATGCCTATAGTCTCAGCAATTTCACACACTCGCCGGTCATCCACTACCATATCGTGCACTTGATCAATAATTTCTGTTGTTACACTTTTTGCACGTCCTTCACATGGATCATCTTCAAGGCTGGTATGGCCATGTTTAAACTCAGCAGCCCATTTCTTAATTGTTGAAAATGAAGGAGAACGGTGCCCATAAACTTTTATGAACTTCAACTGAATTTCTTTTGGCGTTAAACCTTCTTTTACAAACAATTTTATAACTCAAGATACTCAATTTTATCTATTTCAAGGGATACAGACAACACTTTTGTTTCAGACAACTGTATAAAACAAACTACTTGATAGAATGACTTGCAATTTCACATGGATGCTTATGACAGATGTACCAACATAGAAAAAAAAAAAAATCTTGCCGATAGTGTTGCCATCTATGAGGCCGAGAACTTTTCAGACCATGCTTGGATTTTGAATGCCAAAAGGTGTGCATCACAATATGTAGTGTATAAATTTATGATATTTTTAGATTTAAATATATTTGTTAGAGGTTTTTTAAGTCTTAAATAAATGTGACTCTTTAGTTAAGAAATTAATTTGTTTGCTACAATCAAGTTGTAAATTTGTATTAACTAGAATTAAATAATTGTAATATATTAAAAGTTGTTTTTTTTCTATAGCACCTGATAGACAGTTACCACCTCTTTACAGTTTAGATGGAACAACTGTGGAAGACTGGGAACATAAAGTTTACAACAGTGCTGTGCAGATTATTGATGCTTTGATTGAGGTAATGTTATATATTTGTAAATTTTTATTCTCTTTGTACAGTTAGTAATGAATTTATTTCTGTATATTCCATGTTCCAGTTTCAATTCAAATAACAAATCACAAACACTATCAAAGAGGAATAGATTGCACATGGATAAAGGCAAACCACCCAACACTTTCCAGATTCAGCATCATATATAGTCTTAGTTCGATTCTGAACAATGTTTACTTTCATCTCCTTCTGGTCTGCAAAACTTACTTTTTTTTGCTCTAAGAATATCAAGATGAATAGTTCTTGAAGATACTCAAAGTTTCTTCAAGCACTATTGATCTTGGTTTTCTCAGTTGCACATTCAGTGACTCTTTTCATATCAAAAAAGACATTTTGCATATGTGCATATTTTTGCTCTGGTATAACATGTTGGAGAGTTGGAGAATTTCCTGAGAGTTTCACTCTGTAACATTCTATCATATTAAGTGCTCTATCAATTTCCTGATGCTATACATATCTCCAATTCTATTCATTTCTGCCTCATCTTCACCAACTCAGCTTTCAAATCTTGTGTCCTTTTTTTTTTTTTTTGCTATCAATTGTATTCATTCTTTTTATATATTTATAAAAATGTTAATAATTATTATAAAAAAATTTTGTATTTATCATTTTCTCCAGTTGACAATTTTGCTTTGATGTATGCTGTTCTCCTCATTTTCATTTGACAAATTTTGTGCTATAAAAATGACCATAACTTCCAGAATATCAACTTCAGCAAACCTAAATTCTGATCTTCAAATTAACCTCAGTAATTTCAGTGCTAGTGAATGTTAGTTTTGTTTTATATACAAAAAAAAAAAAAAAAAAAAAAAAAAAAGTTTTTCTCTTCTTGGGATTACCTAACCTCCAGTATTTCTTGGCATAAACACATTACCATTGTTACCATTATCATTCATCATTATTATTATTACCAACGTGAGTGCTTTCCTGTTCTTCTTACGCTGATTATTATCATTATTATTATTAGACACCTCCAAGGAGTCCAAAGACTCATTGAGGGAGGGCACCTGCTCTACAACTCTGTCTCCTCAATCCACCAACTGACTGCAACTACATCAATGCCATCTACCGCTGCCCACCACCACTAGTATTTCCAAGGACAATCGCAAACATCCATGCCCACGACGGGATTCGAACCCGCAGCCTTTTAGCTGGTTAGCGTATTTTTATTATTTTTCTTTAAATCTCCACTTTTTCTGGTTCTCTGGTTGATTGTGTAATAATGTTTTAATTGGGATTACGGCTGTTATAGCCTGTTTTTGTTTAGGAGTGTCCCTTATTTTAATACATTGGCTAACATTATTCAAAAAAGGGGTATATATGTATTTTTAGGGCATTATGGGTGAGTATAGAAGGCAATTATGGCAGAATAAAAGAGGTGGAAAAATTTTGTACATACCTTGTTTTTGGTTCTACAATGCCTTCCATTCCAAGATCCTGCTGAAGGTTGTTTATAAACGGGGGGAAGAAACATGGGGGGTATTTTGACGCGGGAAATAAGTTTGGAAACCCGGGTTACTATTAATAATATATATATATATATATATATTATTTTGTTTTAGGGCTGCATTTTTTGTGTGTGGGGGGGAAACGAAGGGGAAGTGTATCCTTATGTAGAAACTGGGACAGGGGTTGGTATGTACAAAATTTTTCCACCTCTTTTATTCTGCCATAATTGCCTTCTATACTCACCCATTATGCTCTAAAAAAATATATACCCTTTAATGTTAGCCAATGTATTAAAATAAGGGACACTCCTAAACAAAAACAGGCTATAATAGCCGTAATTATATTAATAGTGTTTAAGAGGAGTAACATGGGAATTTTCCCAGAAACTATACTTAATTTTAATTGGGATATATCAAATGTCAAATTATCCTCACATATATTATCAAGCAGAAGTGGTGTGGCATCAACAATGATGCCACAACACTTCCGCTCAGTGTTACAAAGGTTCATCTCACTGGCATCTATGGTAACTTGTGCTTTTGACTTTACTTAATTCTGATGAGCTTTTAGTACCATTTTTAAGGCATTCTTGAACTAACAACCCTTTCTATAGCTACTTCTGGCTAAAGGTGTTCCCCAATTCTTTTCTTTCTATCTGCTGTTTCCCTTCTGAGCTTGTTGGTGCCATGGATTGACCATCTTCTTTCAGGTCTCCCCATAGATCTTTTACCTTCATATGACTGCCACTTCAATAAAACTTTTGTCCATCTATTGTCCTTAAGTCTTGTGATGTGTCCTGCTCATTTCTATTTCTTTCAATGTATGTTTCTCCAATATCTTAAATACCGAATTTTACCGAGCAAATCTATGTACTTGGCTACATCCCCTGACCACAGCAATCAGAGGCTAGCCATTAGCAATTTTCAAGTCATAAGAAAGTGTAGTGTTTTCTTTATAATTAATAAAGAATTTATAAAAATAATGTCGAAACCTTCAACCAGTATGAGTAAAAACGATTAATTGAAGAAGAACATTGTAGTTTTCAAGAAAAATGGGAGTTACAATATTTTTGTATTCATGGAAAAAAATTTTTTTATGCCAGATATGTAGAAACTCTATTGCAGTTTGCAAAGGATATAATATTAAAAGGCATTACAATACAAATCATAAAGAAAACTATGACAAATATGTTGCAAAACTTCGTGAAGATAAATTGTCAGAATTAAAATTGACACTTCAAAATCAACAAAGTGTATTTACCAAACCTATTGAAGATAATAGAGCTACGGTAAAAACCAGTTATTTGTTATCACATTTAATTGCAAGCAAGTTGAAATCATTCACTGAAGGGGAATTTATTGGTGAATGTATTATTAAAGCAGTTGAAGTGTTGTGTCCTGAGCAATTAAAGAAATTTAAAAATATAAGCTTATCTCAAAATACCATTGCTAGCAGAATTGATGATATAGCTGGGAACTTAAGGAATCAACTAAAATCAATAATTCCAACATTTCAGACCTATTCCCTTGCAATTGACGAAAGTACAGATGTACGGGATATCGCTCAGCTGGCTATTTTTATTCGTGGATATAATATGAACTTAAAAGTAAGTGAAGAACTTCTAGAAATTATTCTTATGCACGATACAACCGCTGGAGTTGATATTTTTGATGCCCTTATGGAAGTTTTGAATGAATACAATTTGCTGTTGAAAAAGCTAGTTTGTCTTGCAACTGATGGTGTTTCTGTCATGACTGGTATTGTTAAAGGAGTTTTTACAAATTTAAAAGAAAAATGCAAAGAACGAGGTAATAATAATTTTCAACATTTTCATTGCATTATTCATCAGCAAACATTATGCTCCAAAGTTTTAAGTATTGGACATGTCCTAAAAAATGTCAGTAAAATTATATTCGTGCATGTGGGCTTAATCATCGCAAATTTAGTAACTTTCTAGAAGATATAGAAAGTGAATATAGTGATCTACATTATTATACAGAAATTAGATGGCTTTCCAGTCATAAAGTTTTAAAGCGATTCTTCGAATCGGTGGACGAAATTACCATTTTTTTAGAATCGAAAAATTATGAATGTGAAATATTAAAAAATGGTCAATGGATAAAGGACCTGGCTTTTTCAGTTGACATTACAAGTCATCTTAGTGAACTTAATCTTAAGCTACAAGGCAAACATGAAGTAGTTACCATGTTATTTGACAATATTAACATTTTCAAGCAGAAATTATTACTTTGACATAAACAAATTCAAAAGAAAATTTATTCCATTTTGAATGTTGTCATCATTATTTCAAAAATCACCGAAATTGAAATTTTCAGAATATGCCAATCAAATTAAGTTATTAGAAAATGAATTCGAAAGAAGATTTTAAGAAATATGCAAATTGGTTTCACCTATTTACTTCTCCTCTATCGATTGATGTTGAAACTGTTGATGACAATTTACAGTTGGAATTAATCGAAATTCGGTGTTATTCCATATTGAAACAAAAATATAAGAATGTTGGAATTCCAAAGGTCTATAATTATTTATCAGTTGATCGATACCCCAATGCACTATGTGCAATTAGGCATATTTTATCTATGTTCAGTAGCACGCACTTATGCAAACAACTATTTTCAACTTTAAAGAATAATAAAACTGCAGAAAGATCAAGATTAACGGACTGGCATGTGCAAGCAATATCGAAAATAACTACAGCTCAACAAATTCAACCAAATTTTGAAGATTTCATTAATGAAAAACGTCAAGTTTCTTCAAAAAAGATATGTATAATTTTATTTAAATATGTAATCTTTATATTTTATATGTATTTTTGTAAAATGATTGTATTTTGTACTTACATGCTCTAATATTAATATTAAAAGATCTGTTTCCTCTTTATTTTGAGATTTTTTTTCTGTTGCGGCCTGCGGCTTGATGTATAACTCTTAATTTGAAACTTGGAGGTAAACGAGTTTGACATGCCTGCTCTAAGGGATTCTATTATTGATGATGTTTTTATGCAATCAAAAACTTTTTTTTTGATTTCAGACATTTTTTTTTTATATCTATGAAGATCATGTGAAGAGGAAGATTGCATTCCTTGTATTTTTCAATAAGCTTATGATTGAATATGATCTATTCTACTGAAGTTCTTTCTGAACTTCAAGTCTTGTTTCTAATCTATTGGTTATAATTCTAATGAAAAGCTTATAATATGGAGAAACAAACTAATACATGTGTAGTTTTCTAGTTTTAATTTACTTCCTTTTTTTATTCAGTAAAACAGTTGTTTATTTCTTAACGGTATATATTAGAACACTAGCAGTCAATACAGCCACTCTCAAACCAACACTTTGGCTACGCTATGTTGACGATGTGCTTGCTATTTGGTCACAGGACCTAGAGACATTGGAAACATTCTTAGCGCATTTAAATAGCCAACATCCAAAAATCCACTTTACAATGGAACTGGAAGCTAATAACTTTCTGTCCTTCCTGGATACACTTATCACACGTCTTCCAGATGGTTCCTTATCATTTTCAGTTTTTAGAAACCCACACATACACATAAACAATCACACTATCACCCTTCTCAACAATATGGCATTTTAAAAACACTAACCCACAGAGCGAGAGCAATCTGTTCCAATGACAATGCTCTTGCTGCTGAACTGGCTCACTTATGCCAGACCTTCTTGGCCAATGGCTATAATCCCCATAAGATAAACAAAATACTAAACACCCCTAAGAAACCCTCTCCACTATCCACCACAGAGAAATACAACAAAACAGTCACCATCCCACACATTAAAGGCACATCCGAAAAGATCGCAAGAATTCTTAATAAACACGAACTATGCACCACATTCAGACCGTGTGGCAAATTAGCAACCATTATCCGCTCACCCAAGGACAGCATTTTCACCCTCTAGCACATCCAGGAGTCTACGAAGTACCCTGCTCATGTAATCAAGCCTACTATGGTCAAACAGGAAGAACTGTGAACATCCACATCAGCGAACACAAAAGATACATCCTGCATTATCACTATGGCAAGTCGGGCATAGCAGACTATGCTCTGGATACCCTTGCACACAGGATCAACTGGAAGAACACAAAAATACTGCACAGAAGCTCTTACAAGTCAGAGAGATTGTTCTTAGAGGCAACAGAAGCCCTGAAACACACTCCAAATCTCAACAAATATAGGTGTATAAATTTGCCTAAAATCTGGGAGACAGTCATCTTAAGAAAAAACTAGTACTGTTTTTTTCTCTATTTAGGACTCTAGTCTTATGTGATAGCTGCAATTTTTTTTTTTTTTTTTTTTTTTTTTTTTTTTTTTTTTTTTTTTTTTTTTTAGGGGGCGCCAAAATCAGGACTCTAGTCTTTGTGTTGCTGCTACAATTTTGTTTAACTAGTCCGTTGATTACACCATGTTGTTATAGTCTCGCATATTGTGACAAACTGTGTTTTGTGCTCTGAAGATGCTGGCTATATTATTATTATTATTACTACGGGCTACTCCAGGAGTCCTTAGACTCATCGAGGGAGGCCCTAAACATCATGTTCACACAGCTGTTCAACATTCTCACAGTATCTATCATACCTTGCCTTGAACTCGCTCACTGTGATAGCACCCACAACAGACTCTGGCAGCTTATTCCACTCATTTACCACTCTAAAAGTAAAGAACCCAGCTCTAACACCCCTGCTAACCACGCTCTTGCCCAGCTTCCATGGGTGTCCCCCTAGTTCTCCCATCACCAGTCCTGATCTCAAAAATATCATCTGAATTAATCCTATAGAATCCTTTTAACAATTTGAATGTCTCAATCATATCTCCCCTTTTCCGCCTATCAACTAGTTTCTGCAACCCACAAATCTTCAACCTGTTCTCATATGGTTCATTCCATAGACCTGCTATCATCTTAGTCACTCGCCTCTGGATCCTCTCAACCTCCTCCCCATCAAGAAGGAACCGAGGTGACCAAATCTGGGCACAGTAGTCGAGATGAGGTCTTATCAGGGCTCGGTACAGAGGTACAATAACTTGTTTTTCTCTGCTCGTCAAGGTATTTTTCAACAACCAAGTGAGTTGATGAGCTGATTTAGCTACTTTCGCAATGTGCCCCCTAAACTTCATCTCCCTATCCACCAACACTCCCAAGTCCCTGGCCTCATCAATCTCTTGGAGTACAGTTCCACCAATGTGGTATACTGCTGCTAATCATTTTACTCCGAAATGCATAACCTTACATTTTGTCACATTAAATTGACATCCATTCTCCTTAGTCCAGAACTCCAATCTATCTAAGTCATCTTGCAAGACTTTGACATCTTCTGCATTCACTATCGCCCTACCCAACTTTGCATCATCAGCGAACAAATGAACTGTCCCACTTAGACCCTTCCCTATATCGTTAATGAACAGATTAAACAGCAGTGGTCCAAGAACAGAACCCTGTGGCACACCACTAGTCACAGGCCGTTTTTTGGACTCTACTCCTGAATAAACTACTCTTTGATATCTCTCCATCAACCACCCAGCTATCCATCTCACCAACCCTATATCTATTCCCATATGTTGTAGTTTACAGATTAGAATTCCATGTGGTATCCTGTCAAACGTCAAACTGGCTATATCACTGGCGAAATATCAGCAATAAGTTAATAAATTAATTATTTATTTATTTTTCTGTGTTCTAATATATACCGTTAAGAAATAAACAACATGTACGACGAACACATAAGTCTGTCCACTCGTTCAGTAAAACAGTGTTTGCATTATTCCATATTTGTGGTGTTTTTCCTTGTTTGATGCATTTATTGAAGAGGATTTTCAATTCTTGTTTTAGAATATTCCACCTTCTTCGTCTCTATTATTAAACCGTCCTCTGCAGTAGCTGTATTGTTATTCATTTGTTTTAATGTTTTTCACTTTCAAGGAGTTCTAATGAAGGTATATATCAGAGATATTGTCATAGTCCATTTTTTCTGTTGATTCTGGAGTTTTTTTCTATCTTCACTTTTATACAGATTCATGTAGAATTTTTTTTGCTTTTTCAGTGATTTCTTGTTTGCTAAATAATTTTTTTCCATCCTGGTCTTCAAGAGCTATAATATTTATCTTCCAAATGAAAAAATATTTTTTAGAATTCTGAGGTTTCTATTTTCATCAGTGATTTTTTGGATCATATCATCTCCTTTCTTAATATTTTCTTCTATATTTATCCTTATTGCCTTATTATTTATTACTGTTATTTCAATGGTTCATCTTTTCCTTTCTACAAACAATTTTCTCTTTTCAATGAGGTTTATTGTTTTTTTCTGATAGTTTCCTAGACCAGCTCCTTTCGTTTCCTTTAAATTTTGTGCTAATTCAATAAGAATGTTTCCTATTTTTCTTCTTCCTGGTCAATGCTTATTTCTGTATTTGATATCATTTGTATATTTTCTTTAAGTTACTTTTCCACCAATGCCTTGAAGGTATCCCTATTTGTGTAAAGTGTTTCAGCTTTTATAGTATTTTTCCTTTTTTGAACTACAACTCCTCATCTTTCACCAGTAGAAATATTTCTACAATTATATTATTAAATGCATGAAATAAAATACATCTACTAAAAAGTTCATCATCAAATTCCTGATATATACCCTCTAGGGTATATATCAGGAAATTGATGTATATCAGGATATATCATAACCTATACACTATCAAGGGGTGTACAGGTTATGGTAGTGCTACATGAAAAATTTACATCATTAGTAACTTCCTATCTACAATTTTCCTCCAAATCAGTCTGTTAGATGTCAAGACTCCAATATTATCAGGTGGTCTTATATTTCTGTCTTCTAAGGCACTTTTTACTGTATCAATCCACCTATACTTGGTATTCCTCTGGGAGACCAAGTATAGGTTTACTTCTAATCCAGCTTCTTCCTGCTAACCTGGCAGAGAACACTTGTGCTAATCTTTCCCCTCCCATTCTGTTTAAGTGACCATACCACCTAAGATTTGCTCTGCTAATGCATTCCTCAATGCTGACAATATCGAGTTCCTTCCTAATCCTTGTTTAATTAAAATCCTCATTTTTTAATATGATATTGCTATTGATGCTATCTGTTCATGCCCCTAATCTTTCTCAGGACTCTCATATCTGCAGTCTCTAGTCTTTGGTCAAGTGTTTTACTTCTAACCCAGCTCTCAGATCCATAAGTTAAAATTGGTTTAAACACTGTCTTGTATACAGCTAATTTAGTGTTTTGGCTAATTTCTCTCTTATTCCATACAAATTTATTCAGTTGACTTCCTACCATACCAGCTTTGTTGATTCTGTTGTCTATTTTCATATTTAACTTACTATCATCACTAAAAATCATGCCTAAGTAGCTGAATTGTTCTATAAGTTCTCCATTCACAATGCAGTTGATATTTTCAATGTTTCTGCCTATTTTCATTGTCTTTGTCTTTTTAATACTGATCTTCATACCATATCTATTACAACAGTTATTCAATTTAGTCTTGGAATCTTGCAGACTTGTAGCAGATTTATTTAGAAGTATAACATCATCCGGATAAAGCAAAGAGCTGAGATTAACACCTCCAATTTTAATATCAGGTTTAATATCACTTTCTTTTATAATGTGATCCATATAGATAATGAATAAGAGAGGGGGATAATGTACATCCTTGTGAGATTTAACGTTAAACCATCTTCCTGTACTTCTTTCAATTCTAACTGCTGACTTACAACTCAAATAAAGACTAAGTATTGCTTGATATAATGCCCCATTAACACAGTATAACTGTAGCGTTTGGAATAGCTTCTCTTTCAGCACTTTGTTATATGTCTTTTCTAGATCTACAAAACTTAAATACAGATCTTTGTTATATTCCCGTGATTTCTCAACTAAATGAAAATCTGATCCTGACAGCCTCTATTTGCCCTGAATCCAGCTTGTTCTTCACCAAACTTCTCTTCCACAATCCTTCTCAACTGTTTCTCACGTATACTTGCATATATCTTACCAGGAATATTCAGTAATGAAATGCCTCTGTAATTCTCACATTCAGTTTTATTTTCCTTTTTATATATGGGTACTATGAGAGCTTTACTCCAATCATCTTGAATTCATCCCTCTGTCCAGGCCTTCTGAACTATGCAGTGCAGCCACTGTATGAATTTTATACCTCCATACTTGAGCATTTTTGTTTGAATATCATCTACCCCTGTTGCTTTTCCACATTTTAAGCTTTTGATGGCTTTTTCTACTTTAAGTATGGATATGTATTACCTGACTGCATGCCTGGTCAGTGTTTTTTACCACTGTGCTGTCATCACTGCTTGTTTCATTTAGCAGTTTTCAAAGTAATTACTTCATACTTCAAGGATATCTTTTTCTCCTGGTTTCATGTCACCTTTATCATCTCTAATTCCTTTTACAGCACTCTTGCCTCCATTTCTGAGCTTCTTGAACAACCTCCAGAATATCTTGCTACCTTGATATTTATTTTCTATGTTCTTGCCAAAGTCCTCCCATGACTTTTGTTTAGCCAGTTTTACACAATGTTTACATGAGCAGAAATCCAAAAAATACCTGTTGGATTTTTGCTCATGTCCTGAGCAGAAATCCAACAGGTATTTGCCATTATTAGCAGCTTTGCTCTTTTCTCCAAATTTTCTCAAAATATTTTTGTATGTCTGACAATCATTTCCTACTCTGCTATTTAGATCCCCAACAGGGATCAACTTTTTCTTTTTCATTGTGTCGGTTGCTTTCTCTAAAGCCTCAAAAAATTCCTCCACTTCTACCTTAGTAGAACCTTCTGTGGGACCACAGGCACAAATAAGTC
Source organism: Typopeltis vanoorti (assembly GCF_054136105.1). Lineage (NCBI taxonomy): Eukaryota > Metazoa > Arthropoda > Arachnida > Uropygi > Thelyphonidae > Typopeltis > Typopeltis vanoorti. The sequence continues at coordinate 41,483,859 of NC_143552.1, forward strand.
TCATTATCCAGTTTCCCATTCTCATATTTGCCCACATCACTCTACTTGAGAATGCCTGCCATTCAAGAAGATTAGCTTTGTATTTAGTTTTGAATACTATAGCTACTCCTTCTTTTCCTCGATTATCATTGCCTGAATATAACATTTTGTATTTATCGCTCAGAAAGATTTCACCAGTTTTTTTTTTTTTTTTTGTTTTGTTTTGTTTCAGTCACACCTAATATGTCGGTCTGGTACTTATCTAATTCCTCAGCTAGCTCCATTTCTTTGCCATTGAGGCTTCTTATGTTGATAGTACCGATCTTTAACTCTGGTGATGTTGAGTTGGGGTAAATTTTAGGATTTATTCCACCAGCTGACTTTTCGCTGTTTGCCCTGGTTCCCTGGTGAAAACACAGGGGCCTTGTTTAACCGGTCAATGCCCCAGCCGGCATGAAATTCTGTTATATTGTACCCTCATTTGAAATTTTGGTTTAAGCCAATAAGAATGCAATTTGGTTGGCTAAATCCCAAATTGCCATCCCATCCTCGTCTGTTCAGTATCCAGGTAGATACCTAACAGGGTGCACCACGAGAAGGTGAGGATTGGACATTAGGTCAGAAGCTCTGGCTGGTTCTCCGCATTCCTTTGAAGTCTATGTGGAGGTCTCCTCTCAGTTCCATAGCTTTGACCCTTAAGCACCCCTACTGAAAAAATCACAGTATACTGAAGATACACTAGTTAATCTAAGGAGACACACAATAAATCCAAAAAAAGTCACCAGTCTTACAGGAGTTCTATAATAGCACTCAGCATAGTCTTGAGCCGGTTAGAACCAGAACTGGTTGATGGAAAAACTGCAATTCACTGATTGATGGAAAATTAGAAGTGCTAACTAAATCATGTCAGTTATTGTAACCACATTGAAACAAAGATTTTGAGAGAAATTTGGTATTAATAACTAAGAACTTGTTAATAGAGCTGATGTGAAATTGCATGATCATTTAAATAGATAGAAGATGAAAAGTTAGCTAAAGTTATTTGTCACAAAAAGAAGTCAGAGAAAAGATCAAAATAAGATTAATTGCAATCAGGACTTAATTACATGAGAGTTAAGAGGGGGAGTAAGTTAAACACTTTAATACAGCAGTTTGGAAGAAAATAAGAACCTACATTCAATTTTAGCTGAATTAAAAATGAGTTCATTGCATTTTCTCGCAAATTTTAAAATCACATGCAAACGATAGATGTAAATTAGAAAGAATAAATTTTTTACTTTTGAATTTGAAGACCTGAAGATTGTACTTTAAGAAAAATATAAGGCTGTTCTTGTTTACTGAAGTAGACAAACACGAAGCCTCTTCTGTTATGAGTAAAACACATAGCTGATCTCAGGAATCTTGTCTCTTTGTGTAATATTGTATTAGTAGTGACAAATTTTGCAACGACTTATCGAGTTGCTCTAAGAATTGAATTACTTTTTAGTTGACTATTAGTAAGATCTGCAATCTGAAGTTTTTTTAATTGTATAATTAATGTGTCTTGTTCTTATTATTCATCATTTAATTTTAAGTTCTGTAAAATCTAAGCTGCCTAAATAAAGAATCAAATGGTATAGATTTGATTACTTTGTGTGATTGAATATAAATTCCATGCATAATCAAGCCCATAGATAATATGCAGTGCACAAAATTATTATTGTTATTATTATTATTGTACGCACCTCTATGGGGTTTGAAACTCTCATCACAAGAGACCCAATCTATCATACCTCTCCTTTAAACCCATTAATGGAAAGAGCACTCACAACTGATTCTGGCAACCCATTTGACTCATTCACAACTCTCCAAACAAAAAATCTAGTCCTTACACTTTTCTTATCACTACTAACCACACCTTTATTCAGCTTCCAGGGATGACCCCTTGTTCTGTGCCTCCAGCCAAGTGCTGAAACATTATCCCTGCATCAGTCCTATAAAACCCTTTAAGTAACTTAAATGTTTCTATCATATCCCCTCAGTCTGTCTTCATAGGGAACATTCCACAGGGCACTCACCATTTTGGTCACTTGCCTCTGAATCCTCTTGACTGCTTCCTTATGCCCAAGAAGCTAGGGGACCAAACTTGAGCACAGTAATCCAGATATGGGCATATCAAGGCCATATAAAGAGAATTAACAACTTCCTTATCTCTAAATGTTAATGTATTCTCCAATAGTCAAGTAATCTTATGGGCTATCTTAGCAACATGTCCTCTAAACTTTAACTATGTCTACCACCATCCCTAAATCTGTAGCTTCATCTATTTCATGGAGCACAGTGCCATCAATGTGATACAAGGGTTGTAATCTGTTTTTCCCAAAATGCATAACTTTACATTTCTCCACATTAAACTGATATCCATTATCTTTTGCTCATACTGACAGCCAATTAAATCATCCTGCAAGCTTTCCGCATTGCCGTGTTAATTTTATATCTACCTAATTTTGCATCAATAGCAAACAACTGAATATTTCCTTTCAGATTATTTCCTATATCATTTATGTAGAAGTTAAATAACAAAAGTAATTTTTTAAAAATACTAGTTTTTTTACTGATTGACTTGATATGAACTTTGGATATATCCATTATTTTAAATGAACATTAATTCAAGTTCATTGTAATCACTCAATATAATAATTGATTGCAAAAATTAAATAAAAAGGGAAAATGTTCAATTACTAAATTTAACTCAACATACAGATCACATATGTTGTTTAGCTCATAATAGTAATAATAACACAGATAGTCCCACTCACACAAAAGGTGGGTTGGATTCTGAAACCCATAGCACATATTAGTACCCTTGAAATTAGAACCCTTCTCTAGAAACCAAGCATGGTTTCTTTTCAGGCCTCTTAAAAGTCTTGAATAAGTAAGGATACCTACCCCCTTCAACTGATTAACCAAATAAATGCTGTAATTGCACTTCACCCAATAATCTGCAGGTTGAAATCACTGTGTTGTGTTTTTAGGTGTTTATGGGTGTCTTTATTTGATAGATGAATTCCATTGTCTGATATATGAGGCCACCACATCATTTACTGGAAACAGCTTGAAATAGTTTCATGTTTGGTTTCAAGAACAGAGTAGGGTAGGATTAACAGGGCGGGAAAAATTGCTTCATGAGGAAGGATGACAATACAAAAGTGTTATTGATTAAAACACCACACGTTTCAATGAACACAGTCAAAAAAAAAAAAAGAGTAATGTAAAACTAAATACCACCTAAATACCATCTTATCTTATTTATCTTATGGCTATTACATAGCCATAAGATAAATAAGATAAGAAACATATACAGTATCGGTGACGATTATAACAATATATATATATAGAAAATCTAAACTCGACATCTCTAAATATATGTATATAGCACAAACACATTAAATATACAAACAACACCAGTAGAAATTACAAATATGGAAATTAAGATTCTTCTATCAGTTAGATATTATAAGTTTATATCTAGGTTATTAATCCAGTCAATAGTCACAAGTGTTGGAATTAGGAAATCTTGTTCCTCTTCTTCATATGCTCTCAGTGGGCATTCTTTGTGAATATGGCAGATGGTCTCCTTCTCACCTCCACAGTCACATTGTGGGGAACGAATTTTCTGGCACTTGTAAAAAAATGTCTGCACATTGACCATGGTTAGTCCTTAGCTGATTTAGAGTAATTCAAGTTTTACATGGAAGGCCATATCCAGGTGATTGTTCTTCAATGCAGGGAAGGTTCTGCAGGTCTGGATCTGCAAACACCTCCCATTACATCTCCACTCTTGATTGACATCAAAATTGTCCTCTAGCAGTCTTACAAGCAGTACTAACTGGAAGATGGAGGTTTTTCTGGATCTTTCTATACTCCCTGCATAAGGTATTGGCTCTTCTTAATGGTGGAGGAGGAATATGGCTTAAAATAGGGAGCCATTCTATACGAGTACTCTTGATTGTCCCTGAAATAAGATGCATAGTATTATTGAGCTGTTTGTCAAACAAATGGGTGTGTGTGTGCTGTTAATCCACACTGGAGCTCCATATTTGGCAGTGGAAAATACAAGGCTGAGAGCTAAGCATCTAAGCATTGTCACAGAAGCTCCCCAAGATGTTCCAGTCAGTTTCTGAATGATATTGTTGCAAGTCTTGATTTTAGCCAATGTGTTCATGAGGTGTTTTTTAAATACCAGAGACCTGTCAAGAGTTATTCCCAAGTACTTCGGGATACTATTGTGTCAAAGAAGTTGTCCATTAAGGTAAACCTGAAGTTCTCTATTGGCAAGTTTGTTATTAAGGTGGAAGCAGCAGGTCTCAGATTTGTTGGTATTCAGTTGAAGATGCCAATTCCTGAAATATCTACCAAAAGGAAGGAAGGTTATGCCTGAGCAATTTGTTCATATTTTATAATAATATTACAGCTAAGTTGGATATAAATAGAATGGATAGACTATTATTATGAATATGAAAAATAAGCCAATGGAGCTTGTATTTTTGTTATCCTTTCCATTATTATTTGCACCAGTCATAAAAACTTTTGCCCATAAAACTACTACTTAGAGTTTCAAAAGTAAGAGCTCTTTGTATTGTTAAATGCAATTTTTATTAATAGAATTTATTTTAATTTTGTGTTATTGTTTCAATAATTTTTCAGGACAAAACTCCACTTGCAGAGATAGTACCAGTTGAACACAGGCCCCAAATTATTCACAGAACATATTTTTGTGATATCTGTCAGAAAAGTTTAGTAGGAAGTAATATTTGGAAAGGTAAATATTTTCTAACAAGTTTTCATTATATATATATATATATATATATATATATATACCAAGCTAATTTAAACCTAGTTTTACTCCAATTTCCCAAGTAAGCAAACAGACAAACAAGTAAAGTTTGCACCTGCACATATTGCAAGTCTAGCTGACCCTCAAAGTAGTGCAAGTCAAGGCAACTCATGGTAAAGGTAGAATAAGTGCTGATCACTATTCTTAATATTTACCCTGAATGCACAGCCCATCTCCTTGAGGAGATGTATGATGCTATGTATTAAAGGCAAGGGGGCCACTACCCAGACCGGTTTTGACCCTTTATTGAGGTCTCATCAGTGGGAGCCAGGCTAGAAATACCAAGATTTTAGTAATATATATATTTTAGTAATGTTAAAGATAGTATCTTTTACCTTGGGTATAATAAATGTTAAAGATAGTATCTTTTACCTTGGGTATAATAAATGTTAAAGATAGTATCTTTAACATTTATTATACCCAAAGTAAAATACTTTCTACATTTATATCTCATTCTGAGATTTTTATTTAATAAGGTTAAAACACCTTATGGTTACTTGTTCTGGCAAAATACTTATAAGCTCTGTATTACTAAAATCTTGGTATTTCTAGCCTTGCTCCCACTGATGAGACCTCAATAAAGATCGAAACCGGTCTGGGTAGTGCCCCCCCCCCCTTGCCTTTAATACATAGCATCATACATCTCCTCAAGGAGATGGGCTGTGCATTAAAGGTAAATATTAAGAATAGTGATCAGATCTTATTCTACCTTTACCCTGAGTTGCCTTGACTTGCACTACTTTGAGGGTCAGCTAGACTCGCAATACGTGTGGTGCAAACTTGACTTGTTTGTCTGTTTGCTTATTTGGGAAATTGGAGTAAAACCAAGTTTAAATTAGCTTGGTGTCTTTAACATTTATTATACCCCAAGGTAAAATACTTTCTACATATATATATTTAGTACTAGGAACAGTATTTCATGTAGCAGTGAATTTGAAGCCATCTGCTGTGGGATGTTGTTACAGACCTGGTGGATCAGTTGCTAGTGATGAAGAAATGCGTCACCGAATAGGAACAATGGGCACGAAAAGAGTAATCATAATGTGAGACTTTAATTATCCAAATATTGAGTCGGTAGCAGTAAAATCTCATGAGAAGAATGAAATTGAATTTATTGAGCTATTGTGGGACAACTTCTTCAAGCAGCATGTCACAGAAGGAACTCAAAGTCGAAGAGTGTTAGATTTGATTAGTGTCAGCAGGTGTTTCAGTTAAAGATGTAACTATTTGGCTTCTGGTTGGTGATGGTGATCATCCAGTACTCACTTGGGAAGTGACTAAGTTTATAAATGTTCCATTCAGAAAAGATTACATGCTAAACTACAAAGCAGGAAATTATGACTAACTGAGGAGTATACTGAGTTCAGTGGAATGCTATTCGGTTGCTAGATGGGAAGAATATTGTTAGTGCATAGGAAGCATTTAAAAAATACTTAAATGATGCAGTATCAGAACGTGTCCTGAGAGATTGAAAAATAAATAGAGTAGGAGTCAAATGGAGTGTAATCTTATTAAGCAATATATTTGTAAGAAATGGATGATGTCTGTTATGAAAATTATAAGCAGCGGGCTAGAAGAGTCACAACTGTTGTACAAAAAAGCTAAGTCTGAGTATGAAAATAAACTGAAAAAGCTAATGACAACCCATGAGAATTCTATCAATGTATGCTGCAAATAAAAGAAAGAACGAATGTGAAAGAATAACTCTTCTGAATGCAGATGGTGTGAGGGTGACAGATGCAGAAGAGGTTGTTCAACTAATGGATGTCCATTTTGCTAAAAGCTATCAATGATGTAAGCAACATTGAGTTCACTGCTACATCTTCACTGAATGAAGAAACTCAGGTGTATAAAGAAGAGGTATTAGAACTCTTGCATAAACTGAATAAGAATTCAGCAAGAGGGACTGATGGGATGTCTACATGAGTGCTAAAAGAGTGTTCATCTGAATTGGCTCTTCCTTTGACCAGGCTTTATAATTTGAGTCTCAAATCAGGGAAGATTCCACAGGAATGGAAAGAATGCATGATAATCCCATTGCACAAGGGTAGTGCAAAGACCAGTGTATCCAACTATCGACCAGTCAGTGTTTCAGGAGTGGTGGTGAAGAGTTCGGAAAAATTGGTTAGGGCTTGCATTCAGAAATGGGTTGACAGTGAATCTCTACTTTGCAATGAACAGCATGGGTTTACTCAGGGAAGGTCATGTCTTAGCAACTTGCTCACATTCTGTAATAATATTACCTTAGAACTAGACAAGGGGAATGATACACCATGATACTTTTGGATTTTGCTAAGGCTTTTGACAGAAAACAAAGCATAGAGGACTGTTGCATAAATTGGAGAATATGAGTTCGGATTATATAATATTAGCATGGATAAGATGGTTGACGGACAGATATCAGAAAGTGGTATATGGGGAGATGCGAGTCTGCAAGATTTAAGGTAAACCAGTGATGTGCCACAAAGATCAGTCCTTGGTTTGCTGTTAATCAATCTGTACATTAATGATATTGGGAAGGATTTGACAGGTGACATGCAGCTATTTGTTGATGAAGCAAGGATAGGTAGGTAGGGTAATCAGGAATGCTGCTGATAGGCTGGAATTGTAGGCATGGATAAATCGATGTCAGTTCAATAGTAGTAAATGTAAAGTCATGCACTTTGGCGTGATAAGATAACCAATGTCATATTGTATTGGTGGGATTATGCTAGAAGAAACTGATCAGGCTAGGGATCTTTGAGTGTTAGTAGACATTAAGTTGAAGTTTGGGGGGCCATGTAGCGAACATTGCAAATACAACTCAAAAGGTACTTGCAATGCTGCAATGAATTTTAATATGTAAAGATAAGGATGTCATTTTGCCTCTTTACAAGGCCTTGATAAGACCTTACTAGACTATTGTGCACAGGTCTAGTCTCCTGTGCAAAAAAATTATAAAATTATAATTTATAAAATTTATAAAATTATAAAAAAGCTTTAATGACTGTTACCGAGAGATAAAAAGATGACAAGATATATTTAAAAAAGAAGATACTACTAGTTTACTAGTTTCGTTACATGAACATCCTCAGGTATCACAATCAAAGAAGTATATAAAAAATTACAGAGACTTAAAATTGTAATAACAGAACAAGTATAAAAAGACAATAGCGTGTTTGAAAAAAATGCAAGTATGAGTTCCAAACAAACGAATACTACGTGCTTCGCGAGTGTGCCAGTACTGAACAGAAGCAACGTGTGCGTCAGAGAGATTGTAACTCAGGCTGTTGTTGATATGAGAGGAATCTAGAGAAATTTCCCTAGATTCAACAATCTTTCTTTCAAGTTCATCGTAGCACACATGGATGTTAGAAGTTTCAGTCCAGTTTACAATGTGCTGGCAGCCTTCGTCTGAGTTAGCTGAAAAGAGAACATGGCTAGAGAGAGAGCTAGCTTTCCCACTGCCTTCCCTTTTTAGACCTCAAACTTACCAGATGTGCTGAGAGCATTAAAATCTCAATTTTTAGAAAGCCTACTCATACTGACAGATACCTTCATGCTTCCTCCCATCACTATCTCCCACACAAATGTGGTATTATTTCCACTTTAGCTCACCGAGCCAAATCATTACTTACAGAAGAAACAGAAATTGAAAATGAACTCCATTTTCTTAAAAAAACGTTTATTAACAATGGTTTCTCTCCAAAGAAAATTGACAAATTTCTTTCCCCCAGGTACTCAACTACTTCTGAAGATCCCTCTTCCCCAAGAGCCTTCATCTCCTTGCCTTACATCAGCTCTCTTTCACCAAAACTGGCCAAGATTCTCAAGAAATTTAACTTCAAAACGTGCTTCACTACGCTTCCAAAACTTCGTTCATTACTTAGCAAACATAAACAGAAACATCTTCCTACTCAGTTTCCAGGAGTGTACAAGATTTTGTGTGATTGTGGAAAGCCATACTATGGACAGACTGCTAAATCCATCCTTCTACGTTTGGATGAACACCGTAGAGATATCTCCTATAACAGGACTAGAGCTAGCGCTCTCTCTCTAGCCACGTTCTCTTTTCAGCTAACTCAGACGAAGGTCGCCAGCACATTGTAAACTGGACTGAAACTTCTAACATCCATGTGTGCTACGATGAACTCGAAAGAAAGATTGTTGAATCTAGGGAAATTTCTCTAGATTCCTCTCATATCAACAACAGCCTGAGTTACAATCTCTCTGATGCACACGTTGCTTCTGTTCAGTACTGGCACACTCGCGACAGTGCGTAGTATTCGTTTGTTTGGAACTCATACTTGCATTTTTTTCAAACACGCTATTGTCTTTTTATACTTGTTCTGTTATTACAATTTTAAGTCTCTGTAATTTTTTATATACTTCTTTGATTGTGATACCTGAGGATGTTCATGTAACGAAACTAGTAAACTAGTAGTATCTTCTTTTTTATATATATCTTGTCATCTTTTTTTCTCTCGGTAACAGTCATTAAAGCTTTTTTATAATATTCCAACCGAGTAAAAATGAATTTTGAAAAAAAAAATATATATATATATATATATATTTGAATAATTGGTTTAGGCGTGTGTGTATATATATATATATATATATATACACACACACACACCTAAACCTCTTTTTACATGATAGATACGTTCCTAAAAATTACGCATAAATAGAATTCGCGTAAAAAGAACTACTGACTCTATAGAAAAAGTGAAGATTGGTTCCAAACCTGAAATATAAGCAAAATAATGAAAAAAACAAACATTAAATTCGTTATAATCATAAGATTTTTATTTACATTTCATGGAGAACACACAACATACATATAATGAATTTTAATAACTTTAAAAAATATGTTCATTTCAGTTGTTTGCTAAGGATTCTATAAAAAAATTATGTTATTTGCTATCAGTTTCTGACATTAAACGCGAAAGCTTTCGTTTTTGTGAGACTAATATCACTAGAACTACTAGATATGGTATTATCGTCATCGACTTCCGCCTCAACTTGTGGAATCCTTCTTGTCATGTCTTGAACAAAAGTACCACTGGTTGTTTCAGTAGTTTTAGGCATGAACTCAGTTATTAATTGCTGTGTTGATGCTTTAGATAAGTCGCGATATAATTTTCTGTACGAAGACGTTAAGAACTTAAGCTCATGTGAAAACTTCCCAGCACGTTCTTCATTTGGATCATGTCGGGCAAAATAATTGCCTAAATTACTGGCCAGTTTAAGACCTTCTTTAATTATATCAGCAGTAAAAGTAGGATTATCTTGATCATTATCATTAACTTCTTCGCTTTCAGGATTCTCAGAAACAATCTTCACTATTTCGTCTTCGCTAAGAGGTTTATCAATTAACAATTCTTCGATATCTGCCAACGTAAGATCATCGAATCCTTCTCCGCCAATTTCACATGCCAAACTTATTATATTGGGGAATTCTGCAGTATGATTGAAGGGAACAGGAGCATTCTCTTTAACACATGCAGGCCAAATAGTTTTCTAGCATGCATTCATAGTTTCTGATCTCAATTCAGATAACGATAATTGAATCTGATCAATACAATCCATAATTGAAAATTTTTTCCACACATCCATAACTGACAGTGTTTCATCATCATTTAGTTTGTTCAAAATGTACTGAAATGTTCGTCTGACATAATATGTTTTAAAAGTTGCAATTATACCCTGATCTAGAGGTTGTAGCAATGATGTGGTATTGGACGGCAGAAAAAAAAAATTGCACATTTGGGTGTTCTATGGCAGGATGACCGGGTGCATTATCAAGAATCAAAAGCACTTTAAATTCAAGACCCTTGTCATTCAAATAACGTCTAACTTCTGGCACAAAACGTTTGTGGAACCACTCAGTGAAAATATCGATGGTCACCCAAGCTTTTTTGTTGGCCATCCAATGAACTGGCAATTTTTGAAAATCTGTGCCTTTCATTAGCCGTGGTTTTAATGATCGATTTATGAGCAGTGGTTTTAACATCTGATCTCCTAAAGCGTTCGAACAAAATAGGAGTGTTAATGCGATCCTTTACTGCTTTGAACCCACCAACAGTTTTTTGCATTTTTGATACGTAAGTTCTGTTTGGCATTTTTTTCCAGAAAATGCCGGTTTCATCCATATTCCAAACTTGTTCACAAATGTAACCTCAATCTTCAATTATTTAAGCAAGTTTTTGTGGAAATGTTTTAGCAGCTGTTTCATCAGCAGAAGCCGTTTCACCTTTAATTTTTATATTATGAAGAGCATGTCTTTTAATAAACTTAGCCAGCCAACCATTGCTTGCATGAAATTCATATTTTTTTCCACGATTGAGATGAAGTATTTTTCTATCCACATCACTAAAGCTTTTTTGGCCTTTCTAGAACAACATCTCTTGTGTATGATGATAATTTCGCACTTGATTTTGTACCAAACCATATCACTTTTCTAATAGCCTCTTCATTTTCTTTATTGATCTGACAGTTGATTCACGGACTCCAAAATGCTTACCCACAGCCCCGTTGCACCTTCCCCAGTTTGAAGACAATCTAAAATTTGAATTTTTATATCCAAGGAAACGATTTTCCTTTTTTTTTTTTTGTTTTTTGTTATCGGCAACATCGTGTGAGGGCTGGATTAAAATCTTTGGTTAATGAAATGAAAGTTTGAAAATTACATATAGCTTACCATTTATTATTTCGTGGCTAAATTATTAATTTTATAACGTGATTTTTATTTTGATTTCATTTAAAAAATGCAAATGCAAGAAATGTAACTGTGCTGTCTACTCAAACACCAAATTCAAACTACTAAGAACTGCTTTTTTATGCAGTCAGTTTGGTAATTCGGGGAATTCCCAATAAAGGAAATTCGTAAGAATTTAGAATTTTCTTAATTGAAACGAGAATGCAAAAAAAAAAAAAAAAAAAAAAAAAAAAATCTCAGAATTTTCTAGAATTTGGAATTTTCTTAATTGAAAAGAGAATGCACTTCTACAAAATTCTCAGAATTTTCTTGAATTACAGATTTTTTCTTAACTTAGACTTTAGGTTGGTCGCGTAAAAGTGAATAAAAATCGTGTAAAAAAATTATTTTTGATATCCCAATTCGTATAAAAAGAGGTTTAGGTGTGTGTGTGTGTGAGAAAGTTTTAAAATGAATTAGAGTTCAAGCAGCTTTCAGGGGTGAACTTTAGATTCAGATATATAACCATTGTTCATGAAAAAACGAAAGCATTTCAAAACCAGAACCAACTCTTGAAGACTTATTTGTGAATCTAACTAATTTGGGAAACATTTATTGATTTAGCCAGGGAGATATTTTGTAAACTTATTTGCAAAAATAAAAAAATTTAAACTTCATGGTGGACTTATGAAGTTAAATAGGCAGTCCTTGAAAAGAAGAAAACTTATAAGTAGCTAAACAAAAGTGATCAGAAGACTTTGGTAAGAATATAGAAGATGAATATCTGAAGATGGCAAAAATGTTTTAGAGGCTCTCCTCCTTTTCTAAATTCTTTCGAACCACAAAAAAAGAAAAAAGGAAACGAAAAAAGAAAGAGGGGGAAAGAGTAAAAGGAATCATGGATATTAAAGGTGTTTTGAAAGCTAAAGATGTCTTAAAGGTCTGGAACTATTACTTTGAAAATTATTAAATGAAACAAGAAAGTGACAGAACAGTGGTAAAAAATATTCACGAGTAATTCATTTCAGAGTTCATATCATCATCATCAACTTCCTGATGTATACCCTCAAGGGGTGTACAGGATATGATAGTACTACATGAAAAATTTACATCATTACTAACTTCCTACTACAATTTTCCTCCAAATCATCCTGTTAAATGTCAAGACTCCAGTATTATGAGGTCTTATATTTCTGTCTTCTAAGGCACTTTTTACTGTATCAATCCACCTATATCTTGGTTTTTCTCTGGGTCTTTTTCCTGCCAACCTGGCAGAGAACACTTGTTTTGCTCATCTTTCCTCTCCCATTCTCAGGACTCTTATATCTGCAGTCTCTAATCTTTGATCAAGTGTTTTACTTCTAACCCAGCTCTCAGATCCATGAGTTAAAATTGGTTTAAACGCTGTCCTGTATACAGCTAATTTAGTGTTTTGGCTAATTTCTCTCTTATTCCATATAAATTTATTCAGTTGACTTCCTACCATACCAGCTGATTCTGTTGTCTATTTCCATATTTAAACTTACCATCTTCACAAAAAATCGTGCCTAAGTAGCCGAAATGTTTTACTTGCTCTATAAGTTCTCCATTCACAATGCAGTTGATATTTTCAATATTTCTGCCTATTTTCATTGTCTTTGTCTTTTTATGCTGACCTTCATACCATATCTATTACAACAGTTATTCAATTTAGTCAGGGAATCTTGCAGACTTGTAGCAGATTTATTTAAAAGTATAACATCGTCCGCATAAAGCAAAGAACTGAGATTAACCTCCAATTTGATATCAGGAGTTCATATGAATATATAAAAATATGACTTCTGCATTACTTCAACCTTGGTATCACCTCTGGGTCTGGTTCCCACTGATGAGATTTCATTAAAGGTCAAAACTGGTCTGGGTAGTGACCCTTCCCATAATGCATAGCATTATACATGTCTGCAAGAAGTGCTTTGCATTGTGGGATACTAAGGCAAGTGATGTGAAGTCATACCACCTTTACCATGAGTTGCCCCAGTCCTGAAGGTACTTCAGGTGCAAACTTTGTTTGCTTACACTTGGATAAAGAATTAAACTAAGTATATAATTTCTTGGTATCTTTAATATACTTGAAGTAGAAAAAGAAATCATAAACCATGAAATGAAAAGAGCATCTGCATTAGATGATATTTGACCTGAAATAATGGGGATGCATAAAAGTTTTGCAGTGGCAGCACTGATAAATTCAAAGGGCCTGATTAGAAGGTCAGTTCTAGGTGACTGGAGTTATACTACTCATCTGTTAAGGAAATAAAACTGGATATGAGAATTATAGAGGAATTTTACTACTGAGTGTTCCAAGTAAGGTTTATTGCATGCATATGTTAGAAGTGATTAAGAAAAAACTTTCAAGAGAAACATTGAACAACAAGTGGTTTGGGCCAAAAAGATGTTATTGTGATTCGATTTTTACTTTAACTAGACAAGTAGTTAGGAATCATGGGAATACCGAAAAGTTCAGAGAATTTGACTATAAAAAAAAAAAAATTACTATAACTTCTAGTTTGTACATTCTCTTTTGAAGTAGTTCCCCTTAGGCTTGTATACAGTGAACCCAGTGGTTTTTCCATTATTTCATGCATTCCTGGAAGTCCTGAAGTGCGGCTGTGTTGAGCACCTCCTCCAGTTCTGCTTAGATCTCCTCAACCATGTCAGAATGATGCTCTTTTAGCCAGAATTTCATCTGGGGAATAGATAAAAAGTCGCAGCGTCGGGTGAATAAGGGAATGAGGAATGACTGTCATGTTTTTGGAAGCAGTTTCAACACAAAATTTGTAGCAATGTGTCTCATGGTCAAAACATTCAACAAAATCCATTGAATGGAGCAGTCAGTCCTATGATCTCACAGACATCATGAATAGTTTGCCAACAATCTGCAAGGATAGCCTCTACACTTTTTGCAATGCTTTCAGTATTGTGTTTGTCAACAGTCATCCAAAATGCTCCTCATCATTCACAGATGTTTTTCTGTCCTTTAGAATTAAAAGAAGTATAGGAAGATGGTTTGATGTAAAATGAGATGTAAGAAAAGGGTCCATACTAGTGCCACTGTTATTCATCATTTATGTCGATGCCATGAAGAAAAGTTGCATTAAACCTGACATAAAAATTGATGTTAATCTTTGCTGTATTCAGATGATGTTATACTCTTAAATAAATCCAGTACAGGTCTATAGTATATTCCTTAACAAAATTCAATAACTGCTATAGGAAATTTGGCTGGAACTTGGAAAATATCAACTGCATCCTAAATGCAGAAATTATGTAAGAAAAAGTAAAATATTTCATGCATTTAGCCACAATTTTTAGTGAAGACACTTGAATAAATTTATATATAATAAGAAAAAATAGAGGAGTGAACAGGTGGAATTGATACCTATCATTATGATAGGTATAGAAACAGTGACATTTTTATGCTTTATACTAATGCCAGGAGTATCCAGAATAAAGGAGATGAATTGGTGGCGCTTATAGCATCAGCCTGGCCAAAGATTATTGGGATCTTTGAGACGTGGTTGACGGAAAATGATATAATAACAGGAATAGAAGTAGCAGGGTACAGCATTTTTTGGTAGGATAGGAGGGGGAAATGCATTGGTGGAGTACTGCTTATGATAAGTGATGACATGTCCACTAAGAGTGGAGGCTTTGGAAGGCAGTGACACTAATGGTTTTGAAAGCATATGGTGTGAGGTAGAGGTGGGCAAGACAGGATATTTAGTAGGGTGCTGCTACAAGTCAAGGAGCACACAGAGGGTGGGGAGCAGGAGATGTTTAGGCATTTGAGCTTGGCAAGTGGAAGAAGAATGATTGTTATAGGAGATTTTAACTACAGCAGTATTAGCTGAGAAGGGGAAAATGAATGTAGTAATAAGGGAATGGAATTTATAGAATTCTTGAAGGACAAATGTCTTAGGCAACATGTAATAGAGGGAACAAGAGGTTCAAGAGTTTTGGATTTGGTCATAGCATCAGAAGAGCTGATAATAACTGAGATGACATATCCCCCCCCTCCCCCAGTTGGAGAGAGTGACCATGTGGTTTTCACTTGGAAGATGAATAGATATGCAGGAGTATCAAAGAAAAGGAAACATGTGGGGAATTATAAAGCAGATGATTATAATAGTCTTAGATATCAACTTGAGACAGTTCCATGGAGGGAGGAATTGAAAGGACAAGATATCATTAGTTAGTGCGTGGGAAATTGTGAAGGAATATTTGTTATCAGTAATAGTAAGCTGTATTCCACGAGTGAAGAAGAGAACACAATATGGTGTAAAGTGGATGACAAACAATATTATCCACTTTACACCAAACAGGAACTGCAGTTGAAAAAGAGATATAAGGAGAGGAGTGGAGGGCAGATACACAAAGAATATAAGACGTAGGCTAGGAGAGTGACTAGTATGGTGAAGAAGGCAAAACTTGCCTCTGAGAAGAGATTGGCATTAAGATCCAAAGAAAATCCTAGGGAATATTTTAGCTATGTGGCCAGTAGGAGAAATGATTGTGGAAGAATGACATTGTGGGATAAAGATGGGAATAGAGTGACTGATGCAAAGGACATAGTGGAGTTGTTCAGTGAACACTTTATTGGAGTATTTCATCTTGGAGAAATAGGTTTAATACTAGAGGTTTAGGGTAGGTTCGAGATTTAGAGATGCAAGGCATAGTGTGTTTCAATACCAAGTACTCTGGATGTCAGTAAAGCTGTGGGACTGGATGGTATTTCACCATGGATTTTGAGAGAATATTATAAAGAACTGACAGCTCCTTTGACCTGGCTTTTCAGTGAAGATCTTGCTACAGGAAAGGTACCCAGGGAATGGAAGGAAGGCAAGATAGTGCCATTGCATAAGGGCAGTAGCAGACTGGAAGTGTCTAATTATAAGCCAGTTTCTGTGTCATCAGTAGAAGTTAAGGTCACAGGTAACATTACCTTCATCTGCCCAATGCTGTATATGGTAGGGCAGATTAGGGTAATGTTATCTGTGAGAATCAACATGGATTTGTTAAGGGGGTGCTCTTGCTTTAGTAATATGATTGCATAAAGTAACGAGCAGTTGATGAGGGAAAGGCATATACTGCTTTTTTTTGCAAAGGCATTTGATAGGGTACCACATGATAAGCTGTCAACTGGATTCAGGATTGGCTGTCTGATAGGTATCAAAAAGTTGTGTATGGTGGGGAAATATCAAGGAGGCAGAATGCTACAAGTGGGGTTCCACAGGGCTCAGTACTGGGACCTGTATTGTTCAACCTTTATATCAATGACATTGTCAATGAATTGCAAGGGGATATTCAGTTGTTTGTGGATGATGTGAAGCTGGAAAGGGTTATCAGTAATAGTGCAGATATGGCAGCCCTGCAAGAGGATTTGAATAAACTAGACAGATGGACAAATGAATGGGGGTGTCGGTTTAATGTAGCAAAATGTAAAGTCTTGAAGTTTGGGATACATCGATGGGAGGCTACATACTCAATTGGAGGAGCTGTACTAGTTTCTTTAGTGGTTTCTGTAGCTGTAGTGGTTTCTTTTGTGAGGAAGTAGAGGAGACGAGATCTGGGCATGATGATTGATAGAAAACTGAAATTCAGGGAGCATATTACAAAGGTGGTGAAGGTAACTCAGAGGATTGCTGCAATACTAAGAAGGACGCTGATCTGCAGAGATAAAAGAGTTATCATTCTATTGTATAAGACTCTGATCAGAGCACGCTTAGACTATTGTTCTCAAATTTGGTCCCCAGGATTTGAAGAGGATAAATTAACTGTGGAAGGGGTACAGAGGCAGATAATATAGATGGTTTCGGAACTGTACAATGTTAGTTATGAGGATCGGCTGAAGGAATATGGACTGGAGAGTTAGATGGATAGAAGAAGTGATATGATTGAGACTTTTAAACTGTTGAGAGGCAGTTACAGGGTTGACACTGGGGAGTTCTTCCACTTGGTGGGACAGCAGGAAGGAATGATGACAAGGAGCGATCACTGGAAGTTACAAAAGGAAGCTGTGAGCAAGAGGGTGAGGAGTGGTATCTTTGTGTGGAGAGCGGTTGAATTGTGGAATGCATTGCCTGATAGAGTCGTGAGGTCAGTGAATTCAAGGTATAATAGACTTTGTTTCCTAGGAAGGTCCTCTTATAATGAGTCTCTTGACTCCATGGAGGCCAGAATAATAATAATAATAATAATAATGTTATGACTTCACCTTATTTTATAGATTACATAAAATGTTATTCACACAATTTTTACTTCATATTTTTTCATTGTGGTTTATAATAAAAATAGTTTTAATGGACATAAAAATTTTATGAATTTGGATGCAGAAATTTATCACCATTATCATCATCAAATTCCTGACATGAACCCTCAAGGGATATGATAGTACTACTTGAAAAATTTACATCATTACTTACTTGCTATCTACAGTTTTCCTCCAAATCAATCTGTTACCTGTTTTGTTGTTCGCCCTGGTCCCCTGGCGAAAACAATGGGGACCTTGTTTAATCGGACGATGTCCCAGCCAGCATGAAATTCTGTCATGTTGTACCATCATTTTATTGATTTAAACCAATAAGAATACAGTTTGGGCAACTGGGATGCCCAAATTGCCAGCCCATCCTCATTCGTTCAGTATCATTCAGTAACCTAACAGGGTGCAGCACAAGAAGATGAGGATTGGACATTTGGTCAGAAGCCCTAGTTGGTTCTTTGCATTCCTTTAAAGGCCATGTGGAGGTCTCCTTTCAGTTATACAGCTTTGACCCTTAAGCATCCACTTCAATCAGTTTTCCTAAATCTGGTACTTTCTCAAGAAGGCATTATTTCTGTAGTGCCCATTGTAAATAACTTTTTTTTATTGTTCAAGGAGAAAAAAAACACGTCATAGTTAATGAAGTGAAATAATTAAATGATATTTTGCTTTGTGTATTAGCATCATGTATTTCATTTTAAGAGCCATCCAAATAATAATGGAAAAATTCAAACACAATAGAGTGAGTACCAGTTTTTCCACAACTTGCAACTCACTCAAGAAGGTATTACTTTTTACAGTGCCCATTTTAAATAACTTTTTTTATATTATTCAAGGGGGGATGCATAACAGTTGATTAATTAAAAGTTTAATTATGTAAAAATTATTAACAACATACATTTGCCTTATGTATTTCCATGCAAGACTAACTGAATAATGGGAAATTCAGACAGAGCTGATTGCAGCTGTAACTTTTGTTAAACAGTGGTCATCTTTTAAGTGCAAGTGCATGTATACTAAATTAAAATAATGCTCTTAGCAGCCATACAGTTAAAAATATTTGAATACTATTAAAAAAAATGAATCCATTTCAAAACTACAGTTTTTCACTCTTTGATAATAGAAAGTCTATCTTTGTGATTGTCATTTTGTCACTATAATAAGACTTGTGTTGAACAGATGTTTTTAAACAAAGATATTTCAGTAGTACTGTAGAATTAGCTCAAAGAATCCTATGGTCAGGGTCTGGAAAATTTTTGCCTGCTCACCAGTCAAGCAGTCCTCACCATACAGGTGTTAACCTGGCTAGTGGGATAGGTTATCTAATATGTTTATTAGGTAACTTCTTTGTGACTCCCAAGGACTCACATTGTCAGAAGACCTTGTCTGTAATACAAAATCTGCCATCCATAATCTGTCCACTAACAGTAATTTTGTCTATTAATTGCATTTGTGTTCTCTGTCCAATTTGCTGTGTGTCACATGTTCTGGACCTGATCAGTTTATAAGTTTTTGCTAATGCCATGACTAATTTGTAACTACTATTTGAAGTTACAATGTTAGCTACTTATATATTGGTGTGCTTATCAGTCTCTGAGAAATGAAGAAAAACTCATTTTATTGGTGATACATGACTGTAGGCAATAAACAGGTTATCAGTTTTTCATGAAGCAACTGCAAGTTAAAAAAAAACACATTTAGGTTCTATTTTTAGAATGACTTCAATGAAATCACAAGTTTACAACAGGGTTTCATTCTAATGACTACATCATAAGTTGATATAGTGGTAAGTCCAAAATCACCAAATGCTATAACTATAACATCATGTGCTATAGCAGCAACAGCTTTTCCTTTCTCAGATGCGCAGTTATTTTCACTTTCATTCCTAAATTAGTGTCTCTTTTCTTTTCTGCACCACTTGATGATTCACTTTATCACCTGCCATTTTCATAAAGAAATAATGCTACCAAGAAAATCTTCAATGAAATCACTACAAGATGCTAGACAACACGTCATGACTGAGACAAACAATAAGAAACATAGCTGTCTTTCAGCCACAAGCAAGTCGTGTTATCATACTGCACACAGAGTAGTCATGTAAGGAATCAAAAATAATAATAACAGGATCAATTGACTGACCATCATAAATTCGAGTAATCATAAGTTAGAGAACTGACAGTATATCATTTAGGAAAACTGAATAGAAATCTGTAATACTTCCTTTTCAACTTTTGGAATTTTCATATCCATTATTTCTTTTTTTTTTTTTTTCCTCATCTGTTAGATGACAGGTTGAATCCCCCTATGAACAAGTCATCACCGACTGGCTCTATCTCTAACAATTTCTGTCATCTTTGTGACAGAAGAATTGTGGATAATTGTGACCTTTTTTTCAATGACTATAGCCAAGTTCTTTGATCTCCCTCTTGATTGTCTTTCTCCAGTGATTCCATTCAAGGCTGTTTGGTAATCACTGAGAGGATATTCTCTAGAGGTTTCCACACCATTTTAATTTTTGTTTAAGAATTATATCTGTGATATCTTCTCTATGGTTTAGGTAATCTCTCTTATTCTGAATTTAAAGCACTGAAATCACTGAATAATAATAATTTAATTATTACAAAAGTGGACAAAGGAAAGGCTGTGATTATTCAAGATAGGAAAGATTATGCCAGCCTGGTGTTGGCTGAGTGGTTAGCGTATCTGCTTTCTAGCCGAAAGGTTGCGGGTTTGAATCCCGCTGTGGGCATGGATGTTTGTGATTGTCTGTGAAAATGTTAGTGGTGGTGGTCAGCTATAGATGCCATTGGTGTAGATGATGATGGTAGTTGAACTTGGTGGATTGAGTGGTGGAGATGGAGAAGTGGGGAATAGGTTCCCTTCCCTCGATGAGTCTTTGGACTCCCTGGAGATGCTATGTAATAATTTTTTTTTAACATTTTTATTATTTCTCAGATAAATTACATACATTATATGAACAATTATGCATAACAAATACTTTCTTGTACATAAAGTTTTTTTAAATAATAATAATAACAATAACTGTTTACAACGTATATTATTATAATATTCATAATGATGATTATTACAGATGTTTCTTTGCAATTTTACACTCTATATATACAATATCAATGGATATAATCACTCTATATTGCATACTTTTGTTACAGTTATTACGTACATTACATACATTTGATTACATTTGTTTACATATGATACTTACATTACATACATTTGTTTACATATGATACTTACATTACATACATTTGTTTACATATGATACATACATTACAGACTTTGGTTTACATGTGATATGTACATTACATGCATTTGATTACATATGATACATCTTGGATGAGAACTGATTTCTCTGCTTCCATCCTCGAAGCTTATATGTAAACTTATCTGAGGATGACACAGTTGGTTATTATTTATTGTTTTTTTTTTGCTGTGTTGGGAAGCTACGAAATCTATGATTAAGAAATTCGCACGTGCAAGCGCACGCACACACACAATAACTTGGAATGTATCGATGCGTCGCTGAACTGGAAGCGAATATATTGTGTTTCATTAAGTTTGTATGGTATTTTGGGTGCGTATTTCTTGTTCATAGTATGTCCTTAGAGCTCTTTTCAGGCTATTGTAGTTTGTAAGGTTTCTGTATTCAAAAGGTAATTTGTTTATCATGTCTGGGATGTAGAAGTTTTGCGTGGCCTTTCCGTAGTGATTATTGTATTTATATGTGATATAATTAGTTTTCTGAGGTCTTGTTATACGGTATATGTTTCTGACTGTCCTGTAGTTGGCATCAAAATAATGTTTTAGCAAAGCTGCATAGTGACATAAATGTTTTGCTGTCAGTATTTTGTGTTCTGACATTGCAATATATATAAGGTCATTATTTTCTCTTTGTTCCCAAAAGATCAGTTTTATCATTTTGTACTGTAGCGACATTAATCTATTTAATTTGTAGGGCGCACAGAAAGCATATTTTGTTATAGCGTATCTTAGTATATTTTGGCATAGTGCTTTGTATATTAGTGTTTTTAGGCATATGGGAACTATGTCTTTTAACCTGTAGAGTTTGCCACTTATTGTTTGGAGTTTGTTGTGTAGATGGTTTATGTGGCTATTCCATTTCATATCTGCATCGAAGTAAATTCCAAGGTATTGTATTTGATCATATGTACATTTGATTACATATGATACATTACTTACATTTGTTTACATATAATACATACATTACATGCATTTGATTACATATAATACATCTTGGATGAGAACTAATTTCTCTGCTTTCATCCTCGAAGCTTATATGTAAGCTTATCTGAGGATGACACCAGTTGGTTATTATTTATTGTTTTTTTTTTGCTGTGTTGGGAAGCTACGAAATCTATAATTGAGATAATCATAATAATAATAATAATTTTTTATTTGCTCATTTGTTTTGTTGACCAGTGAGTTATTTATTTCTCTTAAGCATTTCATTTTGATTGCTTTGATTTTCTGTATTTCTTTCTGATTGAGCATCCATCTCTCTGCTCCATATGTTGCCATGGGCATAATAATAATTTTATAGTATTTTAGTTTGAGATTTTTTGAAATGCTGTTATTTTTCCATATTTTGTTTGATTTATTCATATTAGATCATCCTATGTTAGATCTGAATTTTACTGTTTCTATGTTGTCATGACGAATGAGACTGCCAAGATATGTAAATTTCTTTGCCTGTTTGAGTATATGATTTTCTAAGTTTACTGAAATTTGTTTCTCCTCTCTTCCTGTTTTCATGATTTGTGTTTTGCTTAAACTGATTTTCATTCCATAATTTTTGATTATTTATTTAAAATTTTTATTGTCTTTTCCTACTGGCTCTAGATGTGGTTGATGTTTGTGCCATTTATTTGTAAACCTGATTCTTTGACTATGGTTTTGTATGTTTCTTCAAGACTGATGGTAAATAAATGTGGCGAGAGTATGCAGTAGGCAACATTGCATGACTCCTTTTTCTGCTTGGAAAAAGGAGTCATGCTGTTTGTCTTTTTTTTTTTTTTTGATTAGCCTCGTTGAATACTATGGCTACTCCTTCTTTTCCTTGATTGTCATTTACTGAATATAACATTTTGTATTTATTGCTCAGAAAGATCTCACCAGTTTTTGTCTTTTTTGTTTCAGTCACCCCTATTATGTCGATCTGGTACTTATCTAATTCCTCAGCAAGCTCCATTTCTTTGCTATTCAGGCTTCTTATGTTGATAGTACCGATCTTTAACTCTGGTGATGTTGAGTTGGGGTATGTTTTCAGATTTGTTCCAGTAACTGACTTTTTGCTGTTCACCTTGGTTCCCTGGCGAAAATAACGGGGGCCTTGTTTAACCGGGTGATGCCCCAGCCGGCATGAAATTTTTTCAGTTGTACCATCATTTTTTATTTTGGTTTAACCAATAAGAATACAATTTAGTTGGGTAAATCTCAAATTGCCAGCCCATCCTCGTTCATTCAGTATCCAGGTATATACCCAACAGGGTGCACCACGAGAAGGTGAGGATTGGACATTAGGTCAGAAGCCCTGGTCGGTTCTCCGCATTCCTTTAAAGGCTATGTGGAGGTCTCTCAGTTATACAGCTTTGACCCTTAAGCACCCCAATAAAATTGTTAACTCAGAAATTTCCATCTGATATTGTGGAATTATTCAAATTTGTTATTACATCCAGATACTTCACATGGAAAGAAAAAATTTATAAACAAGAGGAACAGCAGTGGGCTCTTCCTTATCACCAAACTTAGCCGATCTTTTTCTGGAACGCCTTGAATAAAAAATTTGTATGCTTGAACCAAAACCAAAAATTTGGCTATGGTTGATGACGTCTTTGCAGTCTGGAGTCATTCTGAACAAGAACCTATACTTGTTCTTAGATAAGATCAACAATTTTCATCCTCACATCAAATTCATACTAGAAAAAGAATCATCGCAAGGTATCTTAATTTACAACTTGATGTACCTTGATTTACACATCCAACAAAAACAGGATGGTTCCATCTCCACTTCTCTCTATCGTAAACCCAGTGTTTTCAGGTCGTTACATCCACAATTCATTGGCTCACCATCCATCTCAAAAATTTGGTATCATAAAATCATTAGTATCTAGAACACACAGATTTTGTTCCTCTGAAGAATCTTTAAACCCTGAATTTTTCAATACCCAAATTCGATTAGTGTGCCTCTAAAATTCAATTAGTGTGCCTAATACATCTTAAAAATAAATGTTACAGATTTTAAAAATTTTCTATTTATACATTTTTTATGGCTAACTATTTTAAAAAATCACTCACCAGAATGAAATAATTTCGTTACTGATTTAAAACATTTTACAAAGTTATTTTTAATGGCATACTTCACTACTTCTTGTACGCTATGTATACTATGTTCTAAATTTTTACTGCCAAAATTTATGTCGTCTGCTATAGTATGCCCACATATTCGAGACCCTTCGACACTTCTACGCATGTCACAAAAAGGAGAATCCATTCCAATAATAGGGTAATCAATCCGTCTTCTGGGATGAGTTGTTTTTTTTATTATTACACATCAGAAAATTAACTTCTCTTTTATGATCATTGTAAATTTTTAAAATGATAACTATTTTGCTTGTATAACAGTTAGGAAATTTTATCTATAAAGAACGTGATTTCGTGTGTTGGCGACCTTGTACGTCCTTCATTTCTTTCTCCCCTTCAATGATAACATCCAAGAATTAATTAAATCTCATTCTGAAGAATTGAGTGATTTCGACCTGCTCAATTTAGATGCACTACAAGTCACAAAAGATCCCAATGAATATGAAGAAAATTTAACCACTGATAGTCAGGCAAAAGAGATTTCACAGAAACAATTTGAAAATATTTTTCGTACAATCAAAGTTTCTAAGCAGCGATGCTTAAAGGCCTGACCCTGATGAAGAGAGAACCAGTAAAATTTGCAGAAGAGGCAATAGGGCCATACCGTCAGTTGTATGAAAAAAAAGAAACAAAATGCCAGCCAAACTACATTAGCTCAATTCTTTGTTAAGAAGCAGAATAATAAATTTATATTCTGAATATCTTTTATTGTCTTTCAGCTTCATAGTTTTCCTTTAACTAGACCCTGAGACATATCCTAATTCTTTTATAAAAAAAAAAAATTAAGAGTCAAAAGAAATTTGAGGAATGAATTATACATTTTCCCATAGGTTATTATATTCGATTAATGCACCTGTTTTAAAGAACGCATTAGGCGCACTAATCGAAGGCTTGCTGTACATTGTATCTAGCATAGATTACCCATAATTTAAAGTAAAAACTCAAATAAATAACATAAACTTTTTTTTTTCCCTCTGCTACCTCGTAACACATCCGACTATGACTTTGCCATCTGGCAGACTCCCAGAGTTTTAATGCAGAGTTTTTGTTTTATAGTGAAATTTTATGTTTTAACTTTAGCAATTTTCTATTGTTTTATATCTTCCCATTTATATAGTGCATTAAAAGTGCTTTGATTTTTTGAAACTTCAGTGTTTGATTATTTATTATCTTGGGATTGCTCGAGAATCTCTCCTCTGAACTGACCATTCACTCTGATAACTAATAGTTTTGTTTTTTCTATTGCTTGCTGGTTATTTCAGTTACAGTGTTTTAAGAAAAAGCCATTACAATGTTTAAAAAAAAAAACTCACTTCTATTATAGATATCAGAATTCAATGCTTAAAATCATATCTTAAGAAAAAGGAATTAATATGCATGTGAATTTAATTTTAAAGTTAAAATGAAGCCAGTATAATGAGATGTAGGTTGAATAATTTAATATGGAATAAGCAGTAAATTAGCCAAAAGTGTTCATAGAAGCTTTAACTTAACTTGTGGATTTGAGAGTTGATTAGAAATCAAATGGTTAAAGATATGAGGTATGAAATATCTCATATCTTTAACCATTTTCACAGAACTCACATAGATATGAGAGTTCTGTGAAAACTTATGTGAGTGGACAATGGGCAGAAACATATTAAAATGAAAAAATTATTATTATTATTATTATTATTATTATTATTATTACCTGACACTCTATGGAATCAAAGACTCATCGAGGGAGGACACCTACCCTACAACTCTCCATTTCCACCACTCAATCCAACAACTACAGCAAAGCACACTATCACCATTTACTGCCCACCACCACTAGCATTTTCACAGACAATTGCAAACATCCATGCCCACAGCAGGATTCACACCTTCAGCCTTTTGGCTGGAAAACAGATATGTTAACCACTTGACCAACCAGGTCAGTGAAATTAGAAAGGAACATGATGTTTTTAGTATTCAAAAAATGTGTGAGTATAGTAGAGCTTATCTACTTACACCTGTTTTACTAATGCTATACCAAAAAGGTTGCTTTTGATGGTAGGTAAAAGACCCAGAGGACGACCAAGATCTTGTTAGATTTGATAATAGTAGTAGTATCTTAATAAACTGAAATGATAGATTCGATGCTGTGCTGGTGACTTATAATGGATTATTGTGATAGAAAATTGTTAATCAAAGCTAGTAATAATGTAAACTTAATAACATAGTACTGTCATTGTATCAGTGATGAATTTTAAAGTTTTTAAACAATCATATTTCAGCCTCAGTAAAAGTAACTCTTCAATCTTTTCACTGCTAAGCTTAAGTTATCTTGAGCAGTTTAAAAATGCTTCTTTGCTGAGCTCAAGTATTCTCAAGTGTAACTTTGCATTTAAAAAAATCTACACTGAAAGAACCTCCAAACGTTTGAATTTTGTGGACATGTAGAGACATCTGTTATGAATATAATTCAGTTAAACACAGGTACTTCTCTGTCTTTATCTGCTGTCTGGAAAAAAATACAGCAATCCCTCGATTTTAAAGGATGTAATAATTTAGTTACTGATTTAAAACATTTTACAAAGTTATTTTTAATGGCATACAGTGCTACACTATTCCCATATATACTATGTTCCAAACTTCCCACCAAAATTTGTGTTGTCTGCTAATTACATAGCATTTTGCTGATCATCTTGTGCCTCCTTTGCAATTGTTTTACTTTTTTTTTTTTAAGTATTTTCCCAATTTTTAATCATAAGTAAAAGAATTAGTGAGCAGAAAAAGTGGAAGTGTGAAAATGATTCAAAAAGTAATCTCATTGGAAGAAAAACTTGAAATAATAAAGAAAAATTAACAAGGCGAGCCCAGAGCAATGATATAGGACAAGAACACAAAATGGGTGAATCAACTATAAGAGCAATTTTAAGTAAAGCTGCTGAATACAAGTAAAAGGTAAGGCTGCTTCAAGTTCATCGTGCATGCAGACCACTCAAAAAAAAGTATTATAATGATTGAATTAGAGAAACTTCTTTCTACATGGATCAAAGATTGTAACCAAAAACAGATCCCTCCTAAACACTAACCTTATTAAATCAAAAGCATTGTCTCTTTGCAACCTTGAAAGAAAGGGCTATCAATGATGGAAAAGAAGAGAATTCCACACTAGTGCTGGATGGTTTGAGCATTTCAAATAGAGAAATAGCCTACATAATGTTCGAATCACAGACAAAGGTGCAAGTGCAGATAAGGAAGTGGCTGCAAATTATTCAGAACTTTTGAAGAAAATTGAGGAAGAATGGGAGCTGTTGTGACCAACAAATATTTAATGTCAATGAAACCACTTTTTTTTTGGAACCAAATGCCTTCCAGTACTTTTCTGGTAAAATTAGAGAATTCTCAGCCTGGTTATAAAGTTGCAAAGGATAGAATGACTCTTTTATTGGGTGGCAATGCCAAAGGGGATCTAAAGTTAAAACCCATGGTAGTTTATAGGGCACAAAATCCTAGGACCCTCAAAGGCATTAATCAAGCTTCCTTCCCCGTTATTTGGAAGTCTAACAAGAAAGCATGGATTACTAAAGCTTTATTCAAAAGATGGTTTACAAGTTATTTTTGTCCAGCTGTTGAGAATTTTTGCAAATGAAATGATATTGATTTTAAAGCTCTTCACCTGGTCACCCTACTTCTCTTGATTCATTGTGTGAGAACATTAAAGTGATATTTTTACTGCCAAATACAACTTCTCTTATACAACCTATGGACCAGGGGATTATCGCGACCTGTAAGGCATACTACCTGAGAAGAACATTTAAACAGGCAATAGAAGCATCATTTCAAGAGAATTCTGTGACATTAGTAGAATTCTAGAAGAAATTTAATGTTAAATTTGCTATTGAAAATATTCATCAATCTTGGAATGAAATTACTGCTAGCAATATGCGAGACATTTGGAAGCACATTCTTCTACATCATGCAAATTATTTTAGAGGGTTTTTCAAGAAATGGGTAATGTTGAGGAAATGCCAACATTGGGCATGAACTGGGTTTTGATGAGATCCATAATGATAACATCCAGGAGTTAATTAAATCTCATTCTGAGGAATTGAGTGATTCCGACCTGCTCAGTTTAGATGCACTACAGGTCACAGAAGATCCTGATGAATATGAAGAAAATTTAACCACTGACAGTCAGTCAAAAGAGATTTCACAGAAACAATTTGAAAGTATTTTTCCTACATATCAAAGTTTTTAAGCAGCAATACTTAGAGGCTGACCCTGATGAAGAGAGAAGCAGTAAAATTTGCAGGAGAGTAGAAAAGGCAACTGGGCCATACCATCAGTTGTATGAAAAAATGAAACAGAACCTACCAAACTACGGTAACTCAATTCTCTGGTAAGAAATAGAAGAATAAATTTATATTCTGAATCTGTTTTATTGTCTTTGAGCTTCATGGTTTTCCTTTAACTAGGCCCTGAGACACACCTTAATTCTTTTATTAAAAAAAAAATTAAGGGTCAAAAAAGAAATTTGAGGAATGAATTATACTTTTTCCCATAGGTTATTATATTTGATTAGTGCGTTTTCGATTAATGCTTTTCAAGGAATGCTACCATGCCTTTTATAATGAACTTAATTGGAGTCACAATGATGGTTTAAATATCTCAGTTTTGAGAATTGGTGATTTTGAACTGTTACTAATCATATTTTTTTAAATATATATTTTATGTAATGAGCCTTTGCATCTCGTTGCTTATTGTGCAAGTTTAAATTGTTCCTTATTTTCTTAATAGTTGTTCCTTATAAATAAATTGCTCCTTATCTTCCTGCTAGTATTATATAATGCTAGCCTCAGTCCAGTAGAATAAAGAATATACTGTAACATTTGTTTTCTATCCTGTTCTTTCATATAATAGTCCAGTTGTTATAATGTTCACTCATAACTGAGCATTTTTGATTTCATTAAGACCTCACTCTTCTCATCATGAAATATAAGTGTTTTCATAATAAATGAGTTATTTTTCTTCCATAATTTTTTGTGTATAGTTTATTCAAAAGTGAAACTTTTTTAGATTAATTCTTGAACTACTTTAGAAAAGTGAGAAAAGTTCTTAATAAAACCAAAAACAGTCTGAATGAAAATACAGTAAAACTTGTTCAAAGCAGAATCGCAAGGGACCAAATATATTTTCCACATTGGCCAAGTTTTCCCATTACACAAAATTGCAAAAAAATTTAAAATCCATTAAAATCATATTACATGGTACATACCTGTTTATGAGTGAAAATCAGCGGTGCTGGCTCTTGTAATTTGGTGATATTTGTAGACCTATGTTATTAAAATAATAGTAATAATAATAATAACACATTATTAAAGTATTAATTCTCCTATTACACTGCACATTACACGTTTCCAATATGCAACTCATTGAGATTTCTTCCGCAGATCTAACAAAGAAACGCGTTTCCACTTTTTTGTGATCATGTCTTTTTGAATGCAGTCCTTAACTGTATACAAGTTCAAGAAGGCTGGAAGAGTTTGAATCAATTGCAAACTGCATTACTTCACTGATTAAATGAAGGGCCTGTTTATGTGTACAAATCTTCATTGAAATATCCTGTTCTCCGGCTGCTTCTCCTCCTCATCCTCCACACCTTCGTTTTGTGTATTTCTTATCCCTAATAGAGCTGTAGCAGATTCAAAGCTGTAATATATGGCTAGATGGTCATCACTCTGAACAAAGTTCTCTGTATCACAGGGAAGTTCTTTTTTTCTCGGCAGAGATTGTATATTGCAGCAATGTTTTCATGCTCCTCCTCCTCCAAATTATTTGCTACATCGCTTTCCCCAAACCCAGCTTTAGCAAAACACTTTTTTACTGTATCTGCTTTAATTTTCTTCACTGCCAACCCGATCCAATTCACAGCATCCAGAACCGATACAGATCTTGCTAATGTATAAGAGCTATCGGCTTCTTATACATTTGACATCAAAGATTGCATCAGAAATCATCTGTAGTGTGATTTGAATATGTAAATAGCACCTATATCCATGTGCTGTAATACACTTGTTGCATTTTCTGGGAACCAGGCGATTTTCACATTTGAAAGTGTTATCTTTGTGTGGCAGATAGCATTGTCAATAAAAAGGATGACATTTCTATTTTCCTTCTTCATTTTTGCATTAAACATGTTTAACCACTCTTCCATTGCAGCTGCAGTCATTGAAGCTTTTTTTAATGTTTCTCCAAATCACTGGTAAATTATTAATTTTCAGATTCTTGAAACATCTTGGTTTTGCTGCTTTTCCAGTCATGAGAGGCTTTCCCATTTCTCCCACCATATTCCCACACAATAACACTGTAAGTCTTTCTTTAGACATTTTTTCCCCAGTACACTTTTCTCGCTTAACCGTGAGTGATTTTGTTGTTAATGCCTGAAAAAACAATTCTGTTTCATTTGCATTGTTAGGTTCACCATATGAACCTAAAATGTTTTTAGGTTCATGCGGTGAAATCATTTCTAGCAGTTTTGGTTTCCACTCACTCACTACTTTCATCCACACCTTTAGATTCCCCATAGACTTCGTTCCACACAATATTGTGCCTCTTCTTAAAACTGTCCAACCATCCTGCAGACGCTTTAAACCGATCATCCCCGAGAGATTTTGCTACTGCGAGAGCTTCACTTTGGACCATTGGACTGGATATGTGAATGTTTTTTGATTTGCATTCGTGAACCAGTCCCACACTTCCTTGTTGCTAGTTACCTTTGCCTTCCTCTTCATTCAACCATTTCCTTGCAGCCACTTGTTCATTATTTTATCCTTTTTATTTAACTGTGTTGTATACTTGTGTTTTGCCACACTTAAACCGCATCATTATTTCTAGTACTGAGAGGTTATCTTTTTCTTTAGCTTCAATGACTTCGACTTTTTTCGTTTAGTGACAACGCCACATGCGATTTAGCCATGATGCAAAAAATGAACTGATCGGTTTGTTGAAATTCGGGTTACGGAAATGTTTGGACTTACCAGAAACTGACTAACATTAATTCTCAAACGAAACAGTAAAAGCAACACGTGCCAAAATCTAATAAATATAGGTGTATTTTTAAAACACTTTCTACTTTATACAAGTAATTTTTAATAAATTCTTCAAATATTGCTTTCTGTTTCTGTGTTTGACAAATTCTACATTATACAAAATAAATAACGCTGTAATGCCTATTCTTCTGGCTGGGACTATATAATTTATTCACATTGAGCAAGTTTCCACCTTGGACAAGTTTTACTGTATAATATATAAGGGATAAGAGTGTCATCTTCTTACATATCTGTAATAATTAGCTGGAAATGAAAAACCTAGATCAAAGAAAAACATAATTTAATAACAAACCACCCACAGTGTGAGGAAAACCTGTCCATATCTTTAAAATTGGCTGCAATAATACTTTGAAAATTTTCATTAATATTGATAAGTTGTAATTCTTTTTCTGTATATATCATTATATACATATATGCTTCTATAATAAAGTTTATTTTGACCTAGAGCATCTACAGTCTCGTGTGCATCACAAATTAAAAAAGAAGTTAGAATCTCAAGGTGAAGAAAGGGCACATAATCAGTCTTGATATGGTCTCCAGATCAGATGGATATTTTGGAGTGGACATTTATCCTAGAAATATGTACGTTTCTTGAAATGGTACTTCGTTATAATGAATGTTATTAAATGTGATGAAAACATTCCATCATTCCTGACTGCATTACACCAATTTTCATACTTCATTGATTTAATTAATACAGTAGTTCAGTATTCTGAATTTCAGTGGTGATTCTGATCATAAGAGAGTGATCACATGCTGAGTGTAACTCAGGGTTCTTAACATTAGTGAGATAATCAACACAAGGTGGGTGGTTGTAGGATGAGGAGGGGTATAATAATGTTTGTGTACTAATGGCAGAAGTGTTTGAAATGAGGGAGAGAAGTTGTTTATGTCATTAGTTAGTTCAAAAGTGATAGGTATTAGTCAGACTTTGTTAATGGACGATGATATAGTTGCAGAAATAGAATGCAAGGATATAGTATTTTCAGAGATGAATAGAATGAGAGGAGAGGTTTTGCTAATGATAGCAGAACAGTCAAAGCAAAAAAAGTAAACAAAAAGACAGAGATGCAAAGGGCAGTTCATTTGAGGCTGTCTGGTGTGAGTTAGAAGCCAGTAGGATCATATAGTTTCAATAAGGGAATACCGTGAGTAGGCATATTTAAATAAATTATAATACCGGAATAAACTCATGTAAAATATTATTAATATAATTTTTGCTTAAGTATCAAAGGCATTTTTAGTACATGTAAAAAGCTAATTGATTTTTTTTTCTTTTTTAATAAGTTAGGAAATTTAATGACCCTTTTTTTAATTATCATACATTAGCTATGTAGGTGGTGCCTTTTGGAATTGTCAATTATACAATTTCAAAAGGCACCACCTAAGTAGCCAATATAAGATAACTAAAAAAGGTCATTCAATTTCCTAACTTATTAAAAAAATAATAAGCAAAATATATATATATATATATATACACACACACATACATACATACATACATACACACACGAAGGTGGTCTGAAAAGTTCTTGGCCTAACAATGAAAAAACGAATTTATAATTTCAAAATTATTTTTATTTTTCAGCATAATCTCCCTTAAGACTAATACATTTATTTCAGCAATGCTCCAGCACCATTATCCCGTCCCTGTTGTGGATCTTGGGTATCTGTATTTTGCAGTAAGATCTGCAAAATACCCCTCTACAGCTGCAATCATCTCTTGATTCAAAGAAAAATGCTGACCAGCGAGGAAGAGTTTTAGTTTTGGGAAGAGATAGAAGTCAAAGGGAGCTAAATCCGGAGAATAGGGTGGATGTTCCAACAATTCATAGTGCAGATCCCTTAATTTTCCCATTGCAAAAACACCTTTGTGGGCAGATGCATTGTCCTGATGAAAAAGTATGTTTTTCTTCTGCAAATCGGGTCTTTTCTCAAGAATTTTTTGTCTAGTCTGGTTTAAAGATCGGAATAATATTCCTCGGTTATTGTTTTACCCTTTTCAAGATGATTAATAAACAAAATGCCTTTAACATCCCAAAACACCGATGCCATCGCCTTTTCTGCTGATGGAACCGACTTTGTCTTCTTTGGCGCTAAAACAGCTGTTTGAATTCTGGTGTGTAATGGTGTATCCAAGTCTCGTCCATAGTAATAAATCGATGTACAAAATCAGTTTTATTCTTGTTAGAAAGCCCCAAGATTTTCAGAGATTTTCATGCGAGTGCATTTTTGATCTGCTGTGAGCAAGCATGGCACCCATCTTGCGCAAAGCTTTTCATTTGCAATTCTTCATGCAAAATATATCCTACATGTTTTTTTGAAATGCCTATAGCCTCAGCAATTTCACTCGCTTCGATTTGCCAGTTATCCAATACCATATCGTGCACTGATCAATGATTTCTGGTGTTTCTTCACTTTTTGGACGTCCTTTACGTGGATCATATTTAAGGCTGGTACGGCCATGTTTAAACTCCGCAGCCCATTTCTTAATTGTCAAAAATGAAGGAGAAGAGTGCCCATAAACTTTTATGAACTTTGAATTGTTAGTTATTGTTCGATTAGCTTTTTACATGTGCTGAAGATGCCTTTGATACATAAGCAGAATTTATACTAATAAAATAATATTTTATGTGAGTTTATTCCAGTATTATAAATTAGTTAAATATGCATGCTCACGGTATTTCCTTATTGAAACAAATATTGAGACTGAGAGTACTTCCGAACAGTGTGCTGGATATGGTAAAGTATTAGTAAATAAGGCTAAATGCATTGACAGAATAATATTCCTAAAGTGCTGTAAGATAGCTCAGATTATTCCTACCTGTTGTAAATTAAAATAAGTTTTTAGGTCTCATAAAGCTCATCAGATTTATGTAAAGGCTAGTAGGTCACTTTTAAATTATCAACTATATGAAGCTAAAAAATCTCTAGCCCTCTTAATATAGAAATTGTTTATATCAAGAATGCCTTAGAATCCGTATTAGTGGCCGAAACTTTTTACACTATTTTGCACATATCATCGACACTTCATACCTAAAGGTTTTCAATGCTTCTTGCGATAAGTTAAAGCAGAAGTTTGATTCACTGGTGAGCCACTCTAGAACCAGTGCTAATGTCTGTGATGTGGTGGATAGACTAGTCATAAATGTTTTTGGCCATCTGCTAACAGAGAATGAACTTTTCGTTTTATGAAAAGGACATAATTTCACCATCACTCCGAATAAGGTACCTCTTATGGATTTTTTTCATAGCATAGATAGAGGTATTTGATCCTTATCTCAAAAAACAGCTAATTGGACTCGTTTTGAATATGCAAAAATTCTTTTTAATTCCAATCCTCTGCATCCTAAGCTCTCTCTCTCTTAATTTAAAGCACTGAAATAATTGAATAATAATTTAATTATTACAAAGGCTGACAAGGGAAATGCTGTTGTTATTCAAGATAGAAAAGAATATGAGGAAAAAATGTCTCTATTTCTCCGAGATTATTCAACTTACAGGCCCCTCACATTGGATCCTACCGGTAGTCAATTAAACAGATTTAATTCTCTTATCAATAATGTATCTACTTGGAATAAGATCAAAAGAAAAATACTTAAAACCTTTGGTCGTCCACCTAGATTGTATAGTCTTTAAATTTCATAAACCAGGTATTCTATTAAAACCAGTTGTAGACTTTATAGGATGTCCCACTTGTAAATTTCAAAATTCTTATCTAATTTACTCACTTCTTCAACTAGAACTGTTACTTATATAAAAAAAAAATCCTTTGGATTTCAAAACTAAGATTTTAGTTCTTTATTTGGATGCTTCAGATATTATGATTAGTTTAGATGTCGTTTCATTATCTGACAGCATTGAATTACTACAGCAAGAATTTCTTCAAACATGTTCAAATATATGATTTTGCAATACATTCTGGTTACTTTTCCTTTAAAAACAAGTTATATCAACAAATCGAAAAAACAGTAATGGGCAATCCTATTTCTCCTGCAATTGCCAACTTCTTTATGGAGCACTTTGAACAATGTATTTTTGACACCATTTCACCTAGACCTACTCACTGGTTCAGGTATGTAGATGACATTTTTGCTATCTGGAATAGCTGTTTTTATGAATTACAACAGTTTCTCTCTAAATTAAATGCACTGCATCCAAGGATCCAATTTATAATAAGCAGTTAGCCTTTTTAGATCTTTTAATTCTTTGTCAACAAGATATTAACCTACATTTTTCAATTTTTCGGAAGAAGACTCATACAGGCCAGTATACCCATGCTGAATCTCATCAAAAGGCTGGAACTATTAAAACACTGGTTCATTGGCCCACTCCTATGTTCTTTAGATGAACTATTACAAAAAGAATTACAACATATTATTTCCACTTTTTTTTTTTATCTACTGGTTATAAGATTCTTTCATCAAAACAGTTTTGCTATCTCTACCTCTTCAAATACAGAAGAAATAACTTGTATTCTTATCCCTTATGTACAAGGCATTAGTGAATGCATAGTGAAAGTTTTAAAACTACTAAATATTTTTGTTGCATTTTGCCCCATCAAAAAAACTCCATCTTTCTCACTTCTCCAAAGGACAAGTTTCCTCATCTCAATTATCCTGGTGTCTACCAGATACCTTGCTGTTATGGATTATCTTATTTCAGACAAACAGGAAGGTCTGCTTTTATTTGGCTAGAAGAACACAAGTCTCACATTCAATTCCTTAAGCCTGAACAGTCTGGACTTGTGGAGCATGCTATCAACACTAGACATACAGTTCATTGGAACAAGACAAGAGTCCTTCACAAAAGTCGGTTCATTCCTCATGTAACACCTTTATAAAGAAACATGTGAAACTTGACTTCACTCTCCCAACTTAAACAGATCTGATGGTCTACATCTGTCCCCTTTGTGGGAGATAGTACTTTTTAAATCAGCTTATCTTTGCTAAGTTTAT
Source organism: Typopeltis vanoorti (assembly GCF_054136105.1). Taxonomy (NCBI): domain Eukaryota; kingdom Metazoa; phylum Arthropoda; class Arachnida; order Uropygi; family Thelyphonidae; genus Typopeltis; species Typopeltis vanoorti. The sequence goes on from NC_143552.1 coordinate 41,520,121, forward strand.
TTTATTCAGTTGGATACACACACTATCTACCAATAATTGTCCAGAATCTTTAGCAATTTACAGTTGATTCCAGCAGGTAAATCCTAATATTGGGTATGTCCACCTTTGGCTTTGATCACCTCCTGCACCCTTTGAGGGCAGCAGACATCAGGTGGAATTTGTCTTCATTCCTCATCAAAGCAGCACTGAGTTCAGCGACAGATCAAGGATGTGCTGCTCTTGTCCTCAATCACCGCTCCAATTCATCTCACAAATGTTCAGTGGGGTTGCAGTCTGGACTGTGCACAGGCCAGGCCAGTCATTTAACACCCGTCTCTTCACACTATTCCATAACAGCTGCAGCTTTGAGGCAATGGGCATTGTTATCTTGATAGTAACATGGGTCTGTTCCATAAAAACTACATAGTAGGCAGCACCTGATTATCCAGAATATCAAGGTACTGAGCTGCTTTCTTGAAACCACTGATGACTACCAGTGGTCCCGCTCCAAACCAGCCGAATGTACCCTACACCATCATTCCACTACCACCAAACTTTACTGTGGATACAACACACTGTGGTAACAAGTGTTCACCAGGCTGCCTCGACACCCACACCCTGCCATCAGACTTGGAAACAAGTGAAAATTGATTCATCGCTCCAGAGTTCTGTTTTCCACTGGTCAATTGTCTAATACACATGCCCTTTGCATCAGGTCAAGCGAGCTGCCTTCTTCGTTGTTGTGATGTTCGGCTTGTGTGCTGCTGCTGCTCTTCCGTGGAAACCCAGTAAATGGAGTTCTTTTTGTACAGTATTAGTGCTCACCATGGTATTACTAGCGATCATCATGGATGATCTGTGCTAATTATGGCCATTTTTGTGTGCCACCCGTTTTAACACCCTGCTGTCCCCTTTCAGTTATTATCAGAGGCCATCCTAAGTGTTTTCCTGCACTACTGATGTCAGAACATCTCCATTTGTTGATCACATCGCCCACTGTTGATTTTGGATGCTCCATTTTGAGCGGCAGTGATGTATGAACATGCCACCAATGTGACAGCCCACGATGACACTTCTCTCAAAGTCGCTTAGTTTACGGCTTGTTGCCATACCACTTCCATTCCATAACAGCATTCAACTGCTATGATGAAAATACTGCTTCCTACTATTTGTGCACTGGTTTTTATGTTATTAACAAACCTGGAATGTTCCAGAACTTCAAATAACAGGGGGTGTCCAGACAATTATTGGTAGACTGTGTGTGTGTGTGTGTGTGTGTGTGTGTGTGTGTGTGTGTGTGTGTGTGTGTGTGTGTGTGTGTGTGTGTGTGTGTGTGTGTGTGTTTTAAATAAGTTAGGAAATTTAATGACTTTTTTAGTTATCTTACATTACCTACTTAGGTAGTGCATTTTGGATTTACATGTACTGAAGATGCCTTTGATACTTACATGAAAATCATACTAATAAAATATGTGAGTTTATTCCGGTATTATAATTGATCAAATAGTTGTTATGGTCATGAGGTATACAGAAGAATGTAGATGGCATGCTTCATTGGCAAATTTGTAGGATGAGTTATTATTGGGGGGGGGGGGTGCTCACAGATAGAGAAGGAAATGGAATTTATACACATCTAAGAGATAATGAACCTTAAGTGGTGTACCCTTCATAACAAGTTGTCACAGGGTAGAGGCATGTTATGATGGGGGGGGGGGGGGCTTGAGGTTCAAGAGTGCTAGATCTGGTCAGAGAAGTTAGTAGTAACCAATGTAGCCACACTACCTTTGCTTGGGGGGGGGGTATGCATGCAGTCTTGACTTAGGATTTTGCCAGATATGCAGAATGTTCTGTGAATGAGGAATATATGTGTGGTATTACAAAGCAAATGATAATGACAGACTGAGGCATCAGCTTAGAACAGTGCCATGGCATAAGAGTTTGGAGGATAGATGTTAGCAGTGCATGGGAGATGGTTAAGAGATATTTGAAAAAAGCAGTATCAGACTGTATTACCCAGATTTAGAGGATAAATTAGGCAGGAATTTGGATGAATAGCATCATTAAACAGGAGCTGTGGAAAAAGTTCTGAAGAGAATATAAAGTAAAAGGTGATCAACAAGCCAATACGTAGTATAAGACACAAGTAAGAAGGGTGATCTATATGGTAAAAAGAAGACCAAAACTAATTGTGCTGGAGAAGCTAGCTGATGGTATCAGAATTCCCAAAGAGTTCTGCTTTGTGGCAAGTAAAAGTAAGAATGACTATGGAAGGGATGGCTTTAATTAGTTCTGATGGCAGAGAGAGATAACAGAAGCAAACGAAATGATTGAGTTGCTGAGTGATCATTTTGCAAAGGTGTACCATCAAGGTAGAGATACTATAGTGTCATTTGACTGATAGGAGAATAGAGATAAATGAATTGTATGTGTTTACACTATTAAAGACTTAATGCAAACACAGGTATGTGATTAGATGGCACATCAGCGTATGTATTATGAGAATGCATAGGAGAATTAGCACCTCTTCTGACCAAGCTGTTTAACATAAGCTTCAGTTCTGGGAGTATGCTGAAGAGCGGAAAGAGGGCAAAATAGTTCCATTACATGAAAAAGGATCCAAGACAGAAGTAGCAAATTATATATATATCTAGTCCATGTGGTTAGCCAAGTGGCTATGTGCTTTGCAACCATATGCCTGGGAAAGGAGTGTCCTGGGTTTGTTTCCCATCACTGATGTGAGGAGCTTAGGATCTTTCTCAGATATAGCCAAGTTAGCCAGTCTTGGGTGTGGACTGCAGGGTTTTTCTCCCCAGTTTATCTGGAGTTTTTCATCCTGCAAGCAGGCAAACCAGCCTTGAGAACTCGATGCGCTTTTACAGACCATAGACCTTTTATAGACCATATTATTGGTATTTGTACTACTACTACTTCTACCAATACTGGGCGATGTTGGCTGTGTGGAAAATCTTCAAGTACTTGTCTTGTTGTATTTATCGGTTGATTTTGCAAATTTTGGGTAACAAAGCAGAGGTCTGGGTTGTATTCCCTCTTCCATGCTGCAGCCTTAAAGGTTCCTTTGCATCAAATATTAAGCTAAGATTGTTTTTCTCAGCCCAGTTTGTTAATGCTTCGCCATTTTCATCATTATTATTGTAATTCCACATGGTGTGGTGGCTGTTAAAATCTCCTATGTAAATAGTAGGATGTGAAAATATGGGAATTACTTCAGGTGGCCATTCTACCAGGGGAGGCTTATAGATGTTAATCACTGTGAGATCTTCAATTTTGGCTATGATAGTGTGTATATTCTGATTAATATTTGCTGATATTAAGTGGACATTCTCTATATTATTGCATACATAAGTTCCACAGCCATGAGCTTGGTGATGTGTAGCTCCTAGTATATCATACCCTGCAATTTTTCCTCTAGATTTCAATTGTTCATTAGATGTGTGCGTCTCTTGAATGACAGCTATGTCTATATCATTTTCTCGAAGGATTATTGAGAGATATTGACTTTTAGCAAAGCTAATTCCTTCAATGTTGAGTTGGCAAATCCGGAAATTAGCACCTAGTTTTCTTTTCTTGTGGTCTTGAAAAGAACCGTTTGGTGATTGCATAGCTTGTAATTTCATGTGTCTATAGCCAGGAGATCGTTAAGATAGGTCTGGCTGCCAGTAGTCGCTCTACTCATTTAGCCTTACCCAGGGTGCACCACATGGAGGCGAGCTAGGAATACATGCCTTTATTCAGATTTAACATAAATGCAAAATTTCCCTAAAGAGAATTACCTATAAATAGCTAATATTAGAAATCCTTGTACATATAGTAATAATCCATTCATATAATTTTTCTATGTGAGTATTTTGTAAATGGTCCTTAAATAACTAACAAGAAATAAAGTAATATAGAGGTGATATTGTAACAAGAAGGTCAGACTTCAGAGTAAACTATTGTAATCCGATTATAAACATGACCCCAGGCAGTTGTTATATGAACCGAAGGCACGTGGGGCTTCCCACGTGGAAACAATGAGAGGAGAAGGTGCGGTGTGCAAGGAGAATTAGGTGGCATCTGCAAATCAGTGACGTATTAGAACAGACAAGGAGCATATAAAAGTCTTAGCGACGTGAGTTCGTGGTCTTTTTGCCTTTTTCATTCCTAGTTAAGGTTTTGGTGTTTTTTTCCCCTTACTGTTTTCCATGTGGAGGGTCGTAGCTTCAAGGCGACGGAGTCGTTCAGTGGCAGTAATATGGTCAAAATATTACTTGTCTGAGCATAGTCATCCATGCGACGTGACAAACAGACAAACAGCGTACACCGAAACTTTGTGTAGCTCCAGCCATACCCTTCTGCCAAGCAGATTCATGGACATAAGGTAAAGAAGTGACCCCATGATTGAAGTCACCAAGAAGTCAAGGCAAGGAACAACAGCTGAATGAATAGGGTGATGACTTGAAAGAAACCTACAAGAAGACACGATGAAAAGTATCTCCTAATATCTCCTAATGCTCTGTATAATTTCCCGTGGATCGGACTTGTGAAGACAAATTTTAGGACTTTAGCACCTATTCCTCTAACAAGGATCTTTGTAGTTATGGAAGTGTAGAGTTACAAGAATTGTCATTAGTTTAAGGTTAGTTTGAATTCGATGTGTTGTATGTGCATTAATTGAGGAAGAAGTAAGGCATTCATCTACATATTTGTGTTAAGTAATCGGGTTTAGAACAGTTTGGATTTGTTAATATCACCTAATGAGAGATACCTATTGTGAACTAGATCTTGTTTGTTAATTTGTGCATAATTAATTTTTAGGGACCTTCATTTAGCTTAGTTTTGATTAACATGTATTGTATTTTAGAATGAATAAATTTCTTTGTTTCTTAACCCAAAGTACATGTATGATTTTTCTAGCCAATGTACCACCTGCTAAAAATATCGAACCTGTATAAGTAAAAACGCGGGAAACGGTTACGACTGCTGTTTAGAAATATTAGTAAGGGCTTGTTTAACGTTGATATTTATTGGAATCGTGATAATCTGTAGGTCAATTCCCTGACAAGAAGTTCTCTCTTGAATAGGAATCAAGATGGCGGAGCTAAACAAATAACTTTTATTGATTCCGAAAAGGACTTGACCCCAGAGTTTATAGATCAGGGAGAATTCTCCTTGTTTGAAGTCTTTGCACACGATTTAAGATTGTAGGAGAGGCCACGAAAGATTACATCAAAGGCCCAGCAGACAAGGGATATAGTTAAGAGTTAAACAAGACGAGGTTTAAGATTCACGATTGAAAAAGTTTTAAGAGGTAGTTAATACGAGAGATATAGAATAAATATATTAATAACAAATATAACATTAATATGGAACTGCAGCATTCCTATAGGCCCCCAACCACTTCTTGAATTGACTGCCTTATCGAATATTTTTGCTTGAAAGACTGGATTTTGCACTTATTGTTCACACTCACTTCACTCTTGGCAACCTTCACACATTCACCTGCATCCACATTAACTGTTTTAAGTTAATGTGGATGCAGTTGTTCACCATGCTCTGAACAAAACACTCTCTAGACACCCAACATCAAAACCATTTAGATGCAGTCTGTCGGCCTTATACAAATCCTTCATTATGTCAAACTCGGACCATAAGTCCACAAATCCTACATCATCCCTTCTGCACAACGTGAATTGATTCGTTTGCTATCAACGCCCTCCTCAATTTGTATCTGTCATAGTATCAGAACAATTGCAATCGTCACCTGCTTGCTCTTCATTTTTGCTTCAACAATTCCTTCACATCCTCCCTGACAGATTACATCTCACCCACACCAGACTGCTTCAAATGAACAGCCACCCTCATGCCTGTCTCCTGTTATTTTTGACTGCAGTTCATCCCTAGAGAAAACAAGCTTCCTAATTGGTCTTCTTCGAATGCTTTTCTACACTAGGTTCTCAAGTGTATCCATTTATGCGAGTAACAAGCTTGAAATTTAACAACATGCAAATATATCAGGTCGCTGTTAATCAAAATAGAAGCTCTACAACAAAATGTACAAAAAAAAAAAGATTCCACAGCCATTGAAACAGTTCTTGAAATCTGCATTCAAAAGAGAAAATATCCAATTTTCTGATTGAACAGATATAAAGGGCTGACCACACAAAAAAATATTCCATATACATTAAAGACATTGGGAAGGATTTGACAGGTGACATATAGCTATTTGGAAGGAAGCACGAAGGAAGACTGGGTTTCGAGTCTAGTCGGGGACTTGAAATTTTTTTGAGCCTTTTTTTGACCGGTTCCCGAGTTAGTCGATCTCTGGCACGGGCAAGCGGGTTTTTTCTCCCGGAAACTCCGGTTTTTCGTCCCGTAAACTCAAGAAAATCGACCGTCGAACCCACATTGTTTCAGACATCAAATACGCATATTAGGGTTAGGAACCACGAGATGGCGGCACCTATAGTATCGTCTCTTCACTGCATGCCGCTTAAGTAGTGATAGCCTTGGACCAGCTATCTCTGATTGGGTACCAGTGGAGATTGAACTGCCCACTCAGTCTCCAAAAAGTTAAATAGGGCTAAAAACGGCCTCGCCTACTCCCTGTATATACGGGAATAAAAAGGCGTTAGCTGATTTTTTTTTTTTTTTTTTTGAAAAGATAGGCAGTGTAATTAAGGATGTTGCTGATATATGCAGTACTTGCAGAATAATTTGATTACGCTCGAATTCTGGACATGTCAAAATGGTTGTCAGTGCAATGTTAGTAAATATAAAGTCATGCGCTTTGGTGTTATTAGTTATTCACTCTCGTATTGTATTGGTGGGAACATAGCTAGAAGAAACTGATCAGTCTAGTGATCTTGGTGTTTTAGTAATCAAGAAATTCAAGGGCCAAAATACAAAGATTGTAAATACAACTCAGAGGATGATTATTAAGGTAGATATGCTGATCATTTTAACATCAATTTTCCATCTGGAAGAAGGATGATAATTGTCAATTATTTTCTGTATCAAGATCTCACTGTATCCCATAAGTAATAGATTAAGTTTTATTTTATTTAATTATTCTAATAGAAAAGACTCAGAAGAACAAATTGTGCAGGCTCGGTCTACAAGGCTTTTTTAGTACCTATTATGTGTGAGGATGATGACATGAAGATGTGTGGATGTACCAGATGTACAGCCTTATGCACCGAGTACATCCTAAAAGAAGGACAAGTCTGGGAGAATACTATGTTCTATCCTGTGATATCAGATACTGAATGGAGAGAATATCACCAGCTCATCGAAACTGAAAAATGCTTAAACAATGCGCTGAATGTATCCCTAGAGTTCGATGAAGAAATATAGTAGCAGTGAAATGGATGATCAACTATTAAGAAAAAGATTCATAAGAACGGCTCAGACGTCGGTTTTTCGGGCCTCAGACCGAGGCCCTGCACTTTCAAATTTCTAAGAAAATTTGCAAGTGCAAAACTTTTAGCCAGCCCTGTATAAGAAGAGGAAAAGAGGGAGCAGAGTTATGAAATATATATGAAGTGCAGGGAGAAGTATGTGCATATAAATCTAAGTCAGAATATGAAAAGAAATTCATTGTGCAGATTAAAGGCAATCCAAAAAAAATTAACGTTATGCCGGGTACAAAAAAAAAAATGGAATTACTGAATGAAGACTATATCTGTGTCAGAAGAAGCAGGTGCATTTCTGCAAATAATGAGCACTCATTTAAGTAAGATCTATCAACCTGTGTATATAATATAAAGCACAGTCATTACTACATTGGAAGAAAGGGGTAGAGGCAGAGCATGAGAAAGAGGTTCTAGTACTTGTCCATAACTTGGATAAGAATTCGACACATCAACACATAGTAATTTAATATTCGGCTGAAATGGTTAGGCCCTTTACGTGTTTTGAATGATCTGAATCGCGTCTTAGGAAAGATCCCGAATGAAACAATGTTTGATAACTGCTTTACACAAACATCGTGCAAAGGCATGTCTAATTATTGACATGAGTGCCTCTTTTGTGATTTTAAAGATTTTAGAGTAGTTAAAATTCGAAGATAACGCTAAACATTTCATAGGATACTAAATGAAAAGCTTTTTCGTAAACTGGAAAATATGGGATGAGTATATTTCTTTCAGTTGGATGAGTGGGCAGCATATGGATAACTATAAGAAACATTCAAATAATTCTATAAAGCAATTTCAAAATCATTGAATTTGCTGGATGTATGGGTAACTCATAGTAGCTCTCGGTTTAATGTTGGTAAGGGTCGTGTAGAATAATTTGAATCGGATATATCGCTTTCCTACCCTGCCAATCTTTTCGCATCATTAGCAAACGGTAATCTGGCAGATTCAGTATGTGCTCCCATATACCGATTTAATATCTTTTGACAAAGTGCATAACTTTGACATGGAAATATATCAAACGGCATGTTATAATGTTTGGAGAAACGAATGAGGCAATTCGCATCCAACTGGTAGGAGTCCGGTGGATAGGAATTTGATGTCCAAAGGTCTCAAGAGAATTGAGACGTTGAAAGAAACGTTGCCGTTAAAGGAAGTCATTTTCTTCTTTAAATATCTTGATATTATTGCATCTGTAATGCTATGCATAGATTTGGTTCCCTGGATCCAAGGGAATAAATTAACAATGGAAAAACTTCAAAGAAGAATGGCAAAGGTTAAATCGGGATTACAGAATGTAAATTACCAGGCAACATCGAAGTTATGTGGACTACCTAGTACATATACAGGCAACTGATTAGAAACCTTTATGCAGCCTTAAGTAAAGGTCATTTACACAGCATATTTGCAAATTACTTGGTTACGTGTGTCATCACGTTTTGTAGGCAACTATTTAAGAATTGGCTGATCAGTAATCGATTGCGATAGTGTTGATCACGGTGAAAAAAACAAGATCTTTCAGAGTTCGATAAAAGCGTTTATTATGGGTGCCAGTCTGGCTAGAGCCACAATTTTGAAAACAGAGTTGATTGGCTTCTCAAAAGGTGAGATATCCCGCGTGTTTAGTCGGTTGAAAAATCAACCCCATTGCTTGTCTAAGAGGCGTAACCGTGCTTCTGAAACAGTCTGCAACGAGATCGCTTCATCTTAGAAAGCTTGTACAGGCAAACGAATTGACCAAATCATTTAATGGGGGATGTTCCTGATCCACATCTCACCGAACTATGTACAGGGAATTGAAGAGGATCGGTATTGCCAATTGCATGCCTATACGGAAACCATTGATTTCTGCAAAGAACTGGAAAGTACATCTACAGTAGTATCAGGAACACCATGATTTCACACTGGGGAACTGGAAAAAGTCATAATTCGACGAGTCACGGTACACCTTGTTCTATACCAAAGATGGTGCACGGTATGGAGCATATTCTGTTGGTATGGAATGGTTCTCCTGATATTGCTGAAGGTTGGGTGTCCTCCACGGAATATCGGAACATTGTTGTCAATCAAGTACATCCATCCTGCAATGTCAACTTTGTATCCAGCAGGTGATGATTGTTTAATGGATAACAAGGCTACTTTCTGTCACGCAAGAATTGCTCAACAGTGGTTCAGTGAGCATGACAACTTCCACAATCTTCTCTAGTCACCAAAAAGCCCGGATCTGAACTCCATTGACAATGTGTGGGACATGGTAGAAAAATCGATTCGGAAACAGAGTCGTATTCCGTCAAATTTGATGCAGTTTAAAGAGTGTTTCAGTATTCACTCGTATATAAATGCAATCCAGCACTGGTGAATAATTCGGACTAAAGCTTGTTCAAAATGGCATTAAATAAAAGCTGCTAATTCAGTAGTCGGTACGGTATGTGTAGGAGAGGAGCCTTTAGCTCAGTCAGTATATACGAAGCCCTTTTGGGTAGAAAGACCTGGTCTCTTTCAACAAAAGGTGAGTTAGCTAGTCTCATACAGAGTTAGATGGGTTTTTCACCTGGTTTTCGACCCCCAGAACAGGCAACCGGCTTGTGATCACACACATCTACAGACATAGGACACACCAGGAGACATAGACGTTAACCAGTTCATCCTCGAAGCGGTTGCGGTTTCAAATTGTAATAGGCCATGCAGGGGCGGCTCGTGCATAAGTACTCTGGAACTGCAGCACCCACAATTTTTCTCGATATATAAATATATTTATTAATTTATATTTGTTTGTAATATTTAATTTTATCATCAACAATCCTATACAATTCTGTTATTTTGTATAAAAAATAATAAAAATCCATCTTGTAGCACTTAGGAGGGCGAAGGATGCTAGCAGCATTGTGTTTACCACAGCGTCATATTGCTACGCGTCATATTGCAGGCATATGCACGTCATAGTGAGATGCAAACTATTAGCGTAATGCGGCACTGTCCGTCGGTCAGTTCCACTGTCGCTTATGTGCAGTTTGCATAAGTAGTAGGGTGTTCGTAGTGCTTATCGTGTTTACTCCGTGTCTTTAAATATATGGACATCACAATTAAAGGATTTAATTGTAATGTCCAAAAATTGTAAATCCATTCCTTTAATTACAATTAAAAGAATGGATTTTATTTTTAAGTAATTTTGAATTATACTAAACTGTATAATTTTATCGATGAAACAAAACAAAAATATATTTTATTTTTAACTAATTTTGAATTATACCAAACTATAATTTTTCGATAATAAAAATATTTTTTCATCTTTATTTATTTTTTTAAATTTTTATCATAATTTTGATGTTTTATCCAAACAGGTATACACTGTACTTACAGTGTGTATGTATATTTCGAAAGTTGCAGCACTCCTCACGATTTCAGGCCACGAGCCGCCACTGAGGCCATGCCTAATACGAACGTAACGGGCCACTAGGCCTAATACGTGAAAGGAGGAGGAGGGTGTGTAGGAGAAAGACAGCTGATATAGTAAAGGACTACTGTATATCTTATGAATAGGGTTTGTTAAGAATATATCGGGTTTTTTTTTTTTTTTTTTTTTTTTGCTATATGAAAGTTAGGGGGGAAAAGAGCATCCGTGAAAGTGTTAAGTTAGTGTGCGGTTGAGCAAAGGAGTGAGAGGTATATTTTTCTCTCGTAGAACATCTCGTGAGTGATGCAGTTTCCCTGTTAAGTTTACGAGTGCATCTAGCTTGAATGGGTTTAAGAGAAGCTATTACAACTGTTGTAGGTGATGCATATCCTCAGTCGATAAGTCCTTGGCTATCTACTGCAATCTGTTTATAATGATAACAACAAAAACAGGGCCTCTGTAGCCGTATATGAATGAGGTTTGTATCCATTGCAATAGACCAACTGAAGTAACACAATTTTAAATTGAATTCTAGTTACTGACTAGAGGAACTTTCCCCAATCGTTTCTTCTACCAGTTACGAATATGTATTGCTTGGAAAGAAGCCAACGACACCATAGTGTGAGGAACAAACAGCAATGGTGCCCACCTCAATAAGATGTACGACCTCCTTTCGCTGCGATGACTGCATCAATCATACGGGGCGTACTTCCCACAGATGTATGATATTGATCAATCTCAATATTGGGCCATTCTTCCTGTAGGCATGTAATGAAGTCCTGGACTGCGGGAGGGGTGAAGATGCCCATTGACCTCACCCGATGATCCAGTTCATCCAGCATATGTTCAGTAGGGTTGAGAAAAACGTCACCATACTTAACAAACCTGTCAAGTGTGGTGACGTTCATGTCCCTAAGGCACTCAGTTACAGTAGCAGCAGCCTTGGCACTGTGCATTGTCTTGCTGATATCAACAATAGCCAATTCCGTAGAACGCCACAAAGTTGGAAGCATGATATTGTCCAGAATGTTCAAATACCTCTTGAATGTCAATGTTTGTGGCACCACAAACGGGTCTGAGGCCGAAGCAGAAGAAAGAGGACCATACTTTCACACTGCTACTTCCGAATTAGATAGTTAAGGTTACACTCTCTGAAAAGAGATGTTCCCCTGGCATCCGCCACACTTGTTTATCTGCTCAGTAGAGGATGTAGCATGATTTGTTGCTCAGTGAAACATTTCAAACTTTACAAGTTCCATTGTACACGCTCTTTGCACCACTGAAGACGAAGCTGCATTTTAGTTCCGATAATTTGGGGTTTGCATATTGTAGTCCTACATGGAAACTCATCTTTTGACCCTCAGTTCTGGATGTGTTTGGGAAATATCCAGAACTATCTTCGTGCCCAGAAGTCCCTTTTGACGTCTAGGACGACAATGGCAGATTTCACAGAGGAGGAGCCTGTGTAGCTCAGTAGAAGTGCGTTTGCACTCTACAACGCTTGACCGCACGACGAAAGGCGTTTGAATCTAGTCGCCGACTAGAGAAACTTTTGCTAAGCCTTTTCTCAACCGGCTCCAGAGTTAGTCGATCTCTGGCACGTGCTAGCGGGTTTTTCCTCCCGGAAACTCAGGTTTTTCGTCCCGTAAACTCAAGAAAATCAGCCGTCGAACCCACGCTATTTTCAGACATTAAACATATTGTGTTAGGGTTAAGGATCACTAGATGGCGGCACTTACTAGCCGCCTTCTTCACTGCGTGTCGATTAATTAGTAATAGCCTTGGGCAAGGTATCTCTGATTGGCTACCAGTGGAGATTGAACTGTCCACTCAGTCTCCAAAAGTTAGATAGGGCTAAAAAAACAGCCTCGCCTACTCCCTATACGGTAACAAAAAGGCGTTAGCTGATTTTTTTTTTTTTTTTCATTTCTTCAGAGCACCTTAAGGTCATGTTCAGTGAGCATAATGGATTGTCCACTGCGGGTAACACTTTCAGTGGTCTCCCAGAACTTCCTTCTCAGTATAGTATTACTCGTTATTGATCTGGAATGGCCAAATTTGCCAGACAGGCCTGCAACATAATAAACACAATGCTTCTTTCAAACTCCGTCAGTTCCCTCCTCGCAGCCAATTCACCAGGTAATAGTTGCACTCACTTAGGATAATCATATTCCTATAATTTATACCGAGTATAAACTCGTCACATCACACGCTGCATCTTGCCCATGGGGATATCCGTTACTTCTTTCCAAGCAGTGTGTGTCAGGAATGGGCTACCTGGTTTTATCTTCCACGTATTCGTGTTTTTCATCGCATAAATTCAAGGCAATCAGTTGAATTCACAGTATTTCTGACAATACTATATTATATTAGGGTTAGGAATTACAAGATAGGGTATTTGCTTGAGCCATACTCTTCTTCCTAGTAACAATTGCAATCACTGATAATGCTAGGCCAGCTACTGTACAATTCGCTGTGAAGGAGGAGGCCAGCTGCCCACTTGTCTTCAAAAGTTAATTAGGGCAAAATGCCCTCACCTAAATCCTTTGACAAATAGAGTAGAATTTTGGAAGAAATTGCTGCAATCTGAAATTAATCATTATCGTATTGATTATTCATGTGCTTTAATTTTTCAAAGACATGAGTACACATTTCTATATCTCTCTGGCAGAATAAAGTTTATTATGAAAATGTAATGAGTAGGGATTTTTCTTCCAGTTCTTACTGTATGGTGATTAACTGGCTATTTTACAAGAGTATTAGTAAACAAAATATCATTAGTAAGCTCTGGATGGCATTTATGTAGATGGTGCATTTGTGAGGTATAGAAGGATCATGTAATACAGACGGTGGGTTGTGTTGTGTATCATACTACAATAGCGGTGTCATAAAATAATAATAATAATAAAATCAGTGAACGAGCTTTTTCTCCATTGGAAGTAGGCAAGGATGCTTCAGCCCTATCTAACTTTTCAGTCTGAAGGACAGTCGTACACCACCATAGTCCATCAGAAATAGCTTGCCCAAGACTCACTAATTTTAAACGATATGCAGGGAGAGGAGGAAGAAAAAGTTGCAATCTCGTTATTAACCCCTCAAGCATTATCGTATGATGTGGGTTCTACAATAGATTTTCTTAGTTTTATAGAATCCAAAATTTGAGTTTCCAGGAGGAAAATCCGCTTGCATGTGCAAGCGATCGACTGAACTCTTGAACGGTTAGGAAAGACATAGAAATACTTTCTCCTGTCAGTGACTAAAATCGAATAAGAAGTCTTTTATTGCTTAGTGCTACGAGGCAAATCCCTATTTCCATTGGGCTATATAGGCGTTTTACCTCAGAGCTGTGTACTTGGTCCTCTGTTGCTTAACGTGTGAATTAATGATATGGAATGTAATTTGACAAGAAATGTTCACTTGCTTGCTAATGATGCAAAGTTGGGAAGAGCGATAATTAATTAAGGTGATGTATGATAGTTATCTTGCAGAATGACTTAGGTATGCTGGGGTATGGACAAAGATAGGTAGCTACCTGTTTGACGTGGCTAAGCGTAAGATGATGCGCTTTGGGAGGATTAGATCACATGCTGTGTATTATACTAATGGAATTGAGCTGCAAGAAGTTGACGATACAAATGACTTGAGGGTTTACTGTGGACAAAGAACTAAAGTTTAAAGGGCGTATTGCAAAACTAGCCAAAACAGCACGCGAAAGTACGGGGTTGTTGAAGGACACAATTACAAGCAGGTATAGGTTTGTTGATCTTTCGCTTTATAAGGCATAAATAAGGCCACATCTGGATGATTGCGCATAGAACTGTTCACCTGAATTCCTTGGTGATGAAAAAGTGGTGGAGATGATCCAGAGGCGAGTAACAAAGATTGTTGCATTTCTATGAAATGTTTCCTATTCGGTTCCAGGAGAGGAGTGAAAACGATGGGTCATTCCTGGAACTTGTGTAAGAGTTTCAGGAGTAGATATTTTTCTTTGAGGGTGATGAAGGTGTGGAATTCGTTGCAAGAAGTGTGTGTGCATGTTTCACCTGTGAATTACTTTAAGGAGAAATATAATAGTTATTGTGTGAATAATGGTCAGTGTGTCAATGTAAGGTTTCCCGCAATGAGTCTTCTGAATCCACGGAGATACCGTTAAATATAATAAAAAAAATCAGCCGTTTTACCCCTATCTCACTTTTGTAGACTGAATGGGCAGTTTAATCTTCACTGGTAGCCAATCAGAGAGAGCTGACCCAAGACCGTCACTAATGTAATTGGCACTCAGTGAAGAGGCAGCCAACAAGTCTGAAAATAATGTCGGTTCGATGGTCGATTTTCTTGAGTTTACGGACCTGCTTGCCTATACCAGAAATCAACTAACTCGGCAACTGGTGGTAAAAAGCTTAGAAAATGTTTCTCTAGTCGGCGACTATATATGAACTTTGAAGGAAAACCGAAGTCTTCCTTCCTGCGGTCATACGTCACTTCCACTGACCTACACAGTCTCCCATTATAAAAATGTGATGATGAACACGGACAAGTTTGGATTATTTATGATGTTCCTCATCATGGTAGCCAATCATGACTTATCATATCAGTTAAACTATACCTGGGTCTACGTCCGTCTATGATTTCTTACTTCACAGAAAAACTGTGGCTCCAAAATAAATTTCTTAATAAATCTTAGATTATGCACCACCATTCGAAAACAAAACGAATTATATTTCCGTTTTGTTTTACAACAGCCAGTAGCGGGTAGGCTCACGACAATGAACACCTGATGCAGTTACTGCGTTGGAGGCGTTTTCTCTCCATCGCTATCACACTAACAAGCTGTTCGGTATGAAATGAAGCATGTACCTTCACATTTTCGACACGAGAGATCAGTCTTTAACACTTCTCGCTTCTCATAAGCCTCAGCCAAATGAATAACGCACTTTTTGACAACATGTTTTTATCTCTGCTTAGCGTTGTTTATTGAATGTGCTACTTGCATGGAAAAGATTTTGTTATTTTATATTTTAGTACAAATATAATATATTATATAAAGCTAATAAACGGAATAAATATATCCTCTAATGTTATTTATCCCCTATAGGAAGCATATGACGCCGATGGAGGCCTAAATTTAGACTGAGGGGATTCTATCTCCAATGGTATCCATTAAGAGATAGTGGTCCAAAACTGTCACTTATAAACAGCATTCAGTGAAGAAAGGCAAAAAAGAAAAGTCCCTATCTCGTTCTCCCTCCCCCAAAAGCAGAACATATTGTTGTCTGAGATAGTAACAGGTGAAAATTCGATTTTCTTGAGTTTGTGGGACAAACAAAAATCCGATATTCCTAGAGAAAAAACCGTATGCTCATGCGCAAGATCGAATAACTTGGAAAGTGATCGAAGAAAGGATTCGAAAAAAGTTCCTCTAGTCGATGAACAGATTCGAATTCAGAGCAGCGATCTTCTGGCATCCTAGTGGTATGGTATCGGACATCACTTCAACAAGGACCGGACTTACAAAAATAGTTATAGGATTTATTTAATCTAATGTTAGATTCAGAAATATGAAAAAAGAAAAGTATAACAAAAGAAACAAGAGCAATAATCTGTAATTGAATAATCAAAGCAATATCATCATATACAAATGAACAAAAACACGAAAAATATGACAAATATATAAAATAAATTCTCTATTGGCAGTTATTCCAAAAGGCTGACAGAATAAACAAAAAAAACAAATGATTAGTGAAGAATATCCAGGAATTACGAATAAACTAAATTAAAGAAAATAAGTTCACAATGAAACAAGCAGATTAACAGAATGGGCCTAAAAAGTATAGTTAGATTATTAAGACTATGTAAACTAGTTTCTTAGAAAAACACCAATTGGCTGAACCAAAAACGAATATAGATAGGTTGTATGACACACACAGCTCTCCGCCAGTCGGATAACAATAAACTGTTATTACTGCAACAAGCTTACGTTAAAAGCGAGCAGAAGAAACCGAATTTTCAGCGCTTGTATTTGCAACTATCCTGCTAAGAACAACCCCAACGGGCAAAGTGCATCGTGTCATGTAACGAGTCACGTGTGTGTAGAAGGTATAAATTGGAGAAATATGATGTTCAAAAGTCAGTGCAACTATGCCCGAGTGAAATGGCTGTGAGAAGTGAACTAACAGATTTCGAGATTGGTATATTGCAAGCCTATATGTTCAGCAGATTGTTGAAAAATTTCCATCCCAGGTCAACAGTCAGTGATACCATATGAGATGGAAGTGTAGGGAGTCAACTGCAGGTACTACTCCCAGTGCGATCCATCATATTCTCTCAACATGACTGAAGGGTAATGCTTCCTAGTCTGTGGCATTTCTACGGAACTGACAATTATCTCTTTAGCAAGACAATGCACCATATCATAAGGCTGCTGCTGTAACTGCTTGGTTTCCGGACATTAGCATCACCATACGTTATTATCCTCCATAGAGCCCTGATCTTTACTCTATTGAACATCTGTGGAATGATCTGGGGCGTCGGATATGGTCAAGGGACGTTTGCCCTACAAAAGTCCTGGACTGCATTACATGCTTGAGGAATGAATGGTTTAAAATTCACATTGATCGCTAACATCTATTACTAGAATTCATGAATAAGATCCTAAATGGTCAATTACCATCAGAAAATCATATATATATATATATGTGTGTGTGTGTGTGTGTGTGTGTGTGTGTGTGTGTGTGTGTGTGTGTGTGTGTGTGTGTGTGTGTGTGTGTGTGTGTGTGTGTGTAGAAAGTATTTTACCTTGAGTATAATAAATGTTAAAGATACCAAGCTATTTTAAACCTGAGGTTTAAAATAGCTTGGTATCTTTAACATATATATATATATATAATAATAATAACCAACTTAAAATAAAGATAGCCGCACAAAAAGCTGAAACGTAAATATGCAGGTGTCCAACAAGGGGGAAGTCTATCGCTACTTTTCTTTAATATCTATATTAATAATATGATAAGAGAGTGGATGAAAACAACCAGTTTTGGTATTCACATAAATGATTACATCAACATCGATACAAAAAAAAGGCTGCTCGCTGTAGTGAAGACAACGAAAATCCACTATAGAGAGCAGCCTTTTCATTAAATGAAAAAAAAAACATACAATATGGAAATCGACTCTTCCGAAACTAAAGTCATGGCATTTAAAGGCTGAGACCTAAAACAAAAAAAGACCTAATTAGAAGAAAAATTTGCATCAACGATATCATACAACAGGTTACTACATTCAAATATATCTAGGTTACCACTTATCTTATGAAAGAAAGGAAGACATGCAACATAAAATAACCAATTATAACAAAAACTATCAATGAGATATTCAATCAAAATTTAATAAGCAAGAAAACAAGAATAAGATTCTGTAACTTCCAAAGATTCCATAAGCAAGGCCTATCCTAACATATTATTATTATTATTATTTGACACCTTCAGGGAGTCCAAGACTCATCGAGGGAATGCACCTACTCTACAACTCTCCATCTCCACCACTCAACCTCATCCCACAACCGCATCATCTACACCAACGCCATCTACTACCCACCACCACCACTTGTATTTTCACAGACAATCACAAACATCCATGCCCATGCGAGATTCTAACCCTTAGCCCCTTTGGCTGGAGAGTGGATATGCAAACCACTCAGCCAACCAGGCCATATGGTTCAGAAGCCTGGACCATAACTCAAGCATATAGAAAAAAGACTGATAAGCTCTGAAATGGGATTCATGCTCAAAACAGTTGGATATAATAGACTAAACTTCAAAAGAAATAGCGATATCTTAAAGGAGCTTGAGGTGATATCTGTTTTAGACTACATCGATCTTTATTGAGTGAGATGGAGACAACATACAGAAAGTATGAGTGAAGGAAGACTCCTCCGACAGATACAGAGATATGCTCAAAACAAGACTACATCGATTTTTATTGAGTGAGATGGAGACAACAGACAGAAATTATGAGTGAAGGAAGATTCTTCCGACAGATACAGAGATATTACTATTATTTTACTATTATTTGACACCTCCAGGGAGTCTATAGACTCATCTAGGGAGAACACCTGCTCTACAACTCTGTCTCCACCAACTCAATCCACCAACTGACGGCAACTACACCAACGCCATCTACCACCGATCACCACCACTGGTATTTCCACAATCACAAATATCCATGCCCACGGTGGGATTCGAACCCACAGCCTTTAGGCTGGAGAGCGGATACGCTAACCACTCGGCCAACCTGGCTGGCCGACTGGTTAGCGTATTCGTTAGTGGTTAGCTAGGCAGATTATTCGTGGTTCAAAGACTAACAAGGTAGATACTAAATAATATTAATTATAATATTTGTTTACAAAAATCTTACGAAACGTATATTTGTTGTTACTTCTTCATTTGCTAAGTGTTTGCGGTGGGTAGAAAGTAATTTGCAGATATCAACCTCAAGGGCAGAGATATAGAGATATGCGATATAAATCTCCAATAGGACTACAACCACCTCACCTACTTCCTTTGGAGAATAAAAGGAGTTAGCGGGTTTATTGATTGTTTAAAGATTTGTTTTAAACAAATATTTAATTTTTACATAAGCTCCTGGGAAGTACCGGCATCCACTAGGGATGTCTATTCGTAAGACGCCTGTGTATGTTAGAACTTAATAGGCGTTGTAAGGCATATATTCCTGTTGTCTTATGATTATTTAAATGTATATATACACGGCAATCAAGTAATGGTGTAATCGTTCATTTAGCACGATGACAACACCAAGTACAGCTTCAAGTGCTAGAAGCTTGTTTGTTGAATCAAAAGCGCGTTTATCTGATAGGATTCAAGTAAATGTAAATGCTGCTGGTTCTTTAGCTAGGCAGATTATTCGTGGTTCGAAGACTAACGAGGTAGATACTAAATAATATTAATTATAATATTTGTTTACAAAAGTCGTACGAAACGTATATTAGTTGTTACTTCTTCATTTGCTAAGTGTTTGCGATGAGTAGAAAGTAATTTGCAGCGTGCGAAAAATGAAACACGATCAACCTGACAAGCCATACACGTGTTCACAGCGCACTTTATATGTTTTTTCGTTTACTGTTTTTAAATTTCAAGTCATTAAAACGGTAACCATATTAGAAAAGACAAAATAGAAAAAATAAAATAAAGTATACAGCATAAAAAAAAATAAAGTATAAAAAAAAAGTATACAGCGTGGGGTAATTCGCACACAGGGATATTATGGGAGGAAGGGAGTATTGCAGTTTATGTATACTAATGCTCGAAGTATTAGGAATAAGTGTGAAGAATTTTTGTCATTACTTAGTACAACATGGCCAAAAATTATAGGAATTAGCGAAACTTGGCTAACCAAGAATGATATTGTTATTGTTATTGAATGTAAGGGGTACAGTATTTTCAGGCAGGACAGAGATGACAGAATGGGGGGGGGGGTATTAATGATAGACGAAACATTAAAGCCAAAAAAGATAGAAGTACCTCCTCACTGTGACAGGTATGTAGAGGCTGTTTGGTGTGAGATAGAGATTAACAAGGCGAAATATGTAATTGGTTTTTGCTATAATCCAAGGGAAATAAGGGAGAATGTAGATAGCATGTATTGGCCAATTAGCACGATGAGTAAAGGTCAAGTAATTATTATGGGGGATTTTAACTTTGGGGACACAGATTGGGGGAAGGAATGGTCACAAGGAACAAAGGAAATGGAGTTTATACAGTTGTTAAGAGATAATTACCTGAGACGGCATGTAATGGAAAGGACAAGAGATTCTAGAGTGTTAGATCTGGTCATAACATCGGAGAACATATCAATAAGTAATTTAGTTACAATGTCTCCACTTGGGGAAAGCGATCATGTGTTCTTGACCTGGGAGATTGAAAGACGTGCTGAATATTCTATTAAGAATGGGTATATGTGGAATTACAAGGCTGGTGATTATGGCAAGCTGAGAAGTCAGCTTTCAGCTGTATTATGGCATGAGAAATTCAAGGGGAGAGATGCTGATGGTGCGTGGGATATTCTCAAGGAGTATTTGAAGAAAGCTGTATCAGACTGTATTCTCAGAGTCAGAAGGAGAAATCAAGTAGGAGTAAAATGGATGAATAATACTATTAAACAGGAGTTGCAGATAAAGAAAAGGTTGTGGAGGACGTATAAAGAAAAAGGTGATGAGTGTTGCAATAAGCAATATAAGGTACAGGCAAAGAGAGTAACCTGTATGGTAAGGAAAGCCAAAGCTAATTATGAGAGGAAGCTAGCTGATGAATCCAAAAGAAATCCTAAAGAGTTCTTTCACCATGTGGCTAGTAAAAGGAAGACTATCATGGAAAGATTACTTTAAAAAGTGTTGATGGTAGGGAAATTACTGAAGCTAATCAAATAGTTAAGTTGCTTAGTGATCATTTTGCAAAAGTGTACCATCTTTGTAGTGATAGTGCAGTGTCAGATGTGCCATTGACTGATGAGAGTATAGAGATAGATGAAATTGAGGTGCTTAATATATTAAAGAACCTTAATGCTAACACTGCCATTGGGTTAGATGGCATATCGGCTCATGTGTTACGAGAATGTGCAAGAGAATTAGCAACTCCTCTAACCAGAATGTTTAATTTAAGCCTCAGTTCTGGTAAAGTGCCAGTAGAGTGGAAAGAGGGGAAAATAGTTCCATTGCACAAGGGAGGCTCTAAAACTGAGGTTGCAAATTATAGACTAATCGATATATCTGGAGTGGTGGTTAAGATTTTGGAGAAATTGGCTAAAATTAGAATTCAGGACTGGGTGGACAGCAATATGATACTTTATAAGGGGCAACATGGTTTTGTGAAGGGTAGGTCTTGCCTAAGTAATTTGCTTACGTTCTATAATAAAGTAGCAGTGGAGTTGGATAAAGGAAATCCTTACTCAGTGATACTGCTTGACTTTGCAAAAGCTTTTGACAGGATTCCACATGGAACTCTGTTACATAAATTAGAGCAAATGGGTTTGGATCCGAAGATGGTGATTTGGATTAAAGGATGGCTGGTAGACAGATATCAAAGAGTGGTTTACGGAGGAGCTGAGTCCAGGAAAAGGCAAGTGACTAGTGGTGTATCTCAGGGTTCAGTTCTTGGTCCTCTATTGTTTAATTTGTATATCAATGATATTGGAAATACCTTGAATGGAAATATCCACTTGTTTGCTGATGATGCAAAATTGGGAAGAGCGATAATCAATTCAAATGATGTGGATATTTTACAGGATGACTTAAATAGGCTGACGGTATGGACTGAGGTAAATGGCTGTCAGTTCAACGTGGCTGAGTGTAAGGTGAAGCACTTCGGGAGGATGACATCGCATGCTGTTTACTATATTAACAGAACTGAACTGCAGGAAGTTGATGAGACAAGAGACTTGGGAGTTATTGTGGACAGAGAACTTAAGTTTAAAGGGCATATTGCAAAGATTGCCAAAACATCACATCAAATTACATAGTTGTTGAGGAACACACTAACAAGCAGGGATAGGGAAGTTATTGTTCCACTCTATAAGGTATTAATAAGGCCGCATTTGGACTAATGTGCACAGATCTGGTCGCCAGGATTTCTTGGTGATGCGGAAGTGGTGGAGAGGATTCAGAGGCGGGTTACAAAGATTGTTGCAGGTCTGTGGGATGTTCCCTATGAGGATAGATTAATGATCTGTGGGCTCCAAAAACTAGCTGATAGACGTAGGAGAGGAGATATGATAGAGGTATTTAAATTGTTAAAGGGATTTTATAGGATTGATACTGATGATATTCTTAAGACCAGTGCAGGATGTGAGAGAACGAGGGGCCATCCCTGGAGATTGTGTAAGAGTGTGGTTAACAAGGGTGTTAGGACTAGATTTTTTACTTGGAGGGTTGTGAATGGGTGGAATGCTTTGCCAGAGGTGGTTGTGAATGCTTCAACTGTGAATGAATTTAAGGAGAGGTATGACAGGTATTATGTAAATAATGGTTAGTGTGTCAATGTCGGGTCTCCCACGATGAGTCTTTTGACTCCATGGCGACACCGTTAAAATAATAATAATAATAATAATAATAAATAACGCTTTCAGTGTAGTGAATAATTTAAAAAAAATATTTCAATCATCTGTCATACCTTATTATTATTATTACAACACCTGGATGGACTCATTGCAGAAGGGCATTTTACTCCATATGCCATCTGCACTGCTTAACCCTCCTCCTACAGATCATGCAATCTGACCACGAATAATATTTTTCAACTGTAAATTATTATTATTATTATTGTACAACACCTCCATGGAGTCCAAAGACTCATAACAGGAGACCCAAACTAAAAACAAAATCTGTCATACCTCTCTTTGACCCCATTAATGGATAAAACACTCGCAACTGACTCTGTCAATCCATTCCGCTCATTCACAATCCTGCAAGCAAAAAATCTAGTAATCACGCCCCCATTAATAGCACCTTTATTCAACTTCCAGGGATGGCCTCTTGTCGTTGTCCATCTAGTTAAGTGCTGAAACATTTCCTCTGCATCAATCCTATAATCCCTTTAAGTAACTTAAACGTTTCTATCATATCCCCTCGTTTTCTCCTATCAACTAACTTCTGCTATCCACACCCTCAATCTATCCTCATAAGGAACATTCCACAGGCCACTCATCATCTTGGTTGCTCGCCCTCTGAATCTTCTCCACCGCTTCCTCATCTCCAGGAAACTCAGGGGGACCAGACTTTGAGCACAGATGTGGCCTTATAAAGAAGAATAACTTCCTTATCTCTACATGTTAATGTATTCTCCAATAGCCAAGTAATCTTATGAGCTACCTCAACAACATGTCCTATAAACCCTTGTTCTTCAACCTGTGGTCTGCCAAAAATTTTTTTGTCTCTCAGAAACAACGCTCCAGCCACGTATATCAAATTTTCTAACCTCTAAGCAGCAGTAGATGTCTCACTAGCTAAAAATTGTAATTTTATAACATTGGATTTAATAAATAAAAGACTATCAACATTGGTTTATATTTCTGTCTTAGCCTTCTCCGCGAAATATTTCTCCTATTTTCCTTGGTCCGCAGGTGTAAAAAGGTTGAAGAACGCTGCTCTAAACCATCTGTCTACCACCATCCCTAAATCTGTATCTATTTCATCAATTTAAAAAAAAAAAAAAAAAAAAAAAAAAATCAGCTAACGCCTTTTTATTCCAGTATACGGGAGTAGGCAAGGCCATTTAGCCCTATCTAATTTTTGGAGACTGAGTGGGCAGTTCAATCTCCACTGGTACCAATCAGAGATAGATGGCCCAAGGCTATCACTAATTAAGCGGTACACAGTGAAGAGTGACGGCTCAAATGTGCCGCCATCTCGTGGTTCCTAACCCTAACACAATATACAGGGTGTTCGGGATAAATTTGACATATTTATAATTAATTATATTTTTCCGTAAGTTACATGTATTAACACACACTTCTCTTCATTTAAAAGTTTGGACCCTTCTTCATTCATATACAAGATGTCAGAAAGGATGGATAGCTGGAACCCACCTGAATCATGGAAGAGAATAACTTGTATCATGATGATTCGTGCCCACCATCAAAATAAGGATATTACGACTGCTGCCCAATGCTCCCTGAATACAGTAAAAACAATCAGGCATGAACTAGAGACTTGCAATGGTGACTACGAGGATGTAGCAAGAAGAAAGATCCCTAGCAGACGATCTGATTGCGTTCGTACAGCAGAATTCCTCGCAAATCTGCAGGAACAGGTGTTGAAGAACCCTGGCATTGGAATTCGGGCTTTGTTCGTGGAGTTGCTAACTGTAGTCAAGCCCTGGATAACAAGGGTAGCCAATGGTAGGCCGTATGTATGGCAGCAGGATTCGGCCCCTTGCCACACCTCTGGGAAAAGTCAAAAATGGTTGTCTGAAAATTTCTACGACTTCACCAGTCCAAAGGTTTGGCCTCCAAACTCCCCAGACCTTAACCCCATGGATTATTTTGTATGGGGCGCAGTTGAAAAAGACACCAATCGCACTTCCAGTAATACAAAAGCCCAGTTAATGGATAAAATTAAAACAGTTTTTGCGGCCCTTCCCAGGGAGACTGTAGCATCAGCTTGTTCGAGGTTCCGAAGCAGAATTGAAGCTGTGATCGATGCTAATGGTGGTTATTTTGAGTAAATCTTGTTGATAGTATTGTAATTAACTCTGCCTGTAATGTTTTTTTGTCAATTCATTAAATTTAATAGATACAAAGAAGATTTTCTTTTTCCTTACGAAACTGTCAAATTTATCCCGAACACCCTGTATTTAATGTCTGAAATAATGTGGGGTTCTACGGTCGATTTTCTTGAGTTTACAGGACAAAAAACCCGAGTTTCCGGGAGGAAAAACCTGCTTGCCCGTGCCAGAGATCGACTAACTTGGGAACCGGTCGAAAAAAGGCTTAGAAAAATTTCCTCTAGTCGCCGACTAGACTCCAAACCAAGTCTTCCTTCATGCGGCCAAGCACCGTGGTGTGCAAACGCCACATCCACTGAGCTACACAGGCTCTTTCATCAATTTATTATATATTATTTTATATATATACAGGGTGTTCGGGATAAATTTGACAGTTTCGTAAGGAAAAAGAAAATCTTCTTTGTATCTATTAAATTTAATGAATTGACAAAAAAAACATTACAGGCAGAGTTAATTACAATACTATCAACAAGATTTACTCAAAATAACCACCATTAGCATCGATCACAGCTTCAATTCTGCTTCGGAACCTCGAACAAGCTGATGCTACAGTCTCCCTGGGAAGGGCCGCAAAAACTGTTTTAATTTTATCCATTAACTGGGCTTTTGTATTACTGGAAGTGCGATTGGTGTCTTTTTCAACTGCGCCCCATACAAAATAATCCATGGGGTTAAGGTCTGGGGAGTTTGGAGGCCAAACATTTGGACTGGTGAAGTCGTAGGAATTTTCAGACAACCATTTTTGACTTTTCCCAGAGGTGTGGCAAGGGGCCGAATCCTGCTGCCATACATACGGCCTACCATTGGCTACCCTTGTTATCCAGGGCTTGACTACAGTTAGCAACTCCACGAACAAAGCCCGAATTCCAATGCCAGGGTTCTTCAACACCTGTTCCTGCAGATTTGCGAGGAATTCTGCTGTACGAACGCAATCAGATCGTCTGCTAGGGATCTTTCTTCTTGCTACATCCTCGTAGTCACCATTGCAAGTCTCTAGTTCATGCCTGATTGTTTTTACTGTATTCAGGGAGCATTGGGCAGCAGTCGTAATATCCTTATTTTGATGGCGGGCACGAATCATCGTGATACAAGTTATTCTCTTCCATGATTCAGGTGGGTTCCAGCTATCCATCCTTTCTGACATCTTGTATATGAATGAAGAAGGGTCCAAACTTTTAAATGAAGAGAAGTGTGTGTTAATACATGTAACTTACGGAAAAATATAATTAATTATAAATATGTCAAATTTATCCCGAACACCCTGTATATATATCTTATTATATTTCATCTAGAAATAGCTTCATCTATTTCTTGGAGTACAGTGCCATCAATGTGTTGCATGGGTTGTAATATATTTTTCCCAAAATGCATAACTTTACATTTTTCTATATTAAACTGATATCCATTATTTTTGCCCATACTGATACCCTATTTAAATCATCCTGCAAGCTCTCCACATTTCCTTGATTAACTCCTATTACTCTACATAATTTTGCATCATCAGCAAAGAACTGAACTGAACTTCAGGTTATTTCCTATACAAATTAAACAGCAATGGTCCCAGCACCTAACCTTGTGGGCACACCACTAGCCACCTGTTTTTGCCTAAATTCTGCCTCACCATATACCATTTTTTGATATCTGCCCAGCAGCCACCCTCTTATCCACTTAACCAGTGACATATCCATCCCTATTTGTTTTGATTTGCATAACAGAGTTCCATGTAGTATTCTGTCAAATGCCTTTGCAAATTATGTGTTTTGTTACTTATTTGCATATATTAGGATTTTTGTGCAGTTTTCAACTTCACTGCCATGAAGTATAATTACTGTATAATTTAAAATACTCATGTGAACAAGCAGTTTACGATATTTATATTAAGGAGTGTGCATAAGGAATGAGTTCCTAATTATCAAAGGTTCCTACTGAATGTCATTGAATAAGGTTGACTGAGAAGATGCTCTAGTGAAGGTTGGCATACATTCACAAATGTTGCATGATGTCATTTGATAAAATAATTTCACAAATGAAATTATTTTATCAAATGACATCATCACGGAACTTGATTATTGTGCTAGGCCAACCGTGTATTGCACTGCACTTTTGCTTATTAATTTTGTACGCATTGTTTGTTGGAGAAAAATACTCCATATGAGATTGGTTGACCTGTCTTCTGTAAAACTTGGTAATATGGTAATATGAACATGTAGTAATACTAAATAATATTAGCATTATTTAGTATCATGGTAAAATTCATAAAAATTAAAGCTGCAAAATTTGGTTGTATCACACCATGTTGTGAGTTAGAAAGATGCAGTTTTAGAACTATACCAGTTAGCACTACACCATGCTTTACATTATAATTTGAACTAACAATTTTTTTATTTACACAAATTTGACATAAAAGGCATCCTCTTAACAATATGTATATATTTTTAATGAATTAACTCTTAAATGTTTGTAAAAATGTCTGTTATATGTGATTTGTACCACTTATGTATATGGTTATTGTTGAGAGGCAGTTACACGGTGGACACTGGGGAGTTCTTTCACTTGGTGGAGCAGCGGGATGGAGCGATGACAAGGGGCAATCCCTGGAAAGTACGAAAGGAAGCTGTGAGCAAGAGGGTGAGGAGTGGTTTCTTTGTGTGGAGGGTGGTGGGACCTTGGAATGCATTGCCTGATAGAGTGGTGAGAGCAAGAACAGTCAATGAGTTCAAGGAGTAGTATGATAGACTTTGTGTTTCCTAGGAAGGATCTCCCCCGATGAGTCTCTTGGCTCCATGGAGGCCTGAATAATAATAATAATCATATTTCTTAAGTAATTCTCTCTGGCATTTTTTAAATTCCATTATTAATAATTTTCTTCACCCATTTAACTAACCCGATTCATCATTCTAGCTATAGAAATTTGGTTAGCACAGTTGTCATTAAACATCTCATCAATCCTCTAATTTTGTACAGTATCAGTAAACAAAACATTTGCAAATATTTTCACCAGTTGCTGCAAAAAGTTTATTCCCGTGTGTGACTTGAAGATAGCTTTTAAGAAAGAGACAGCAACACTTCACCATTACGTGAGTAGCGACAGTCATCAGCTTCGTGCAGTCATCAGTTGCATGTTCCAAGAATTGCACAATAGAGCTATGGTGATAGAGCTAAGATTTGCTATAAGTGGACCATCATTAAGATGGTCCACTTATAGCAAAACAACAACAATAAAAAAAACACCTATATGTATGTGTATGTGTGTGTATGTATATATATATATATATATATAATTTCAAATTGTTGTGCAATGAAAACTTTTTTTTTTTTTGCTCCATTAATTGGCCATGAAGAAATTATTATTGTAGAAATTTTTTTTTCACTTGATTATAAATTAAACTATACTTGCCAAGATATTCTATTCTTGTTTAATATTTTATCCAAGTGTTAGCGAACAAAGTTTGCACATGAAATTGTTATGAAGAGTGAAGGTTTGGATAAAGGATTAAGCAAGAATATAATTTCTTGGGAAGCTTAATTGCCTTAATATCCTATAATGCAATGCACACATCCTTACAGACATGTATAATGCTATGCATTATAGGAAAGGCCACTACTCAGACTGGTTTTGAACTTTATTGAGGTTTCGTCAGTGGGAGCCAGACCCAGAAGTGATATCAAGGTATCACTTTCCATATACAAATAGCCAAAAGGTGTCACACCTTATTATTAAAATACTCTGAATTACAGATAGATGTTGAAAGATTTTCACTTGGTTATACTATAAATTAAAGATGCCAAGAAATTATATTCTTGGTTTAATCCTCGATCCAAGTGTAAGCAAAGTAGAATTTTTAATACAAAGTAGTAAGCAAAGTAATATTGCATTATGGGATACTAAGGCAAGTGATGTGAAGTCACTAGCCTCTATATACAAGTGTTGCCCAGCCGTGAGGTTACGTCACGTGCAAACTTTGTTTGCTTACACTTGGATAAAGGATTAAACTGAGAATATAATTTCTTGGCATCCTTAATTTATAATATAACCAAGTGGAAATACTTTCAACATCTATCTCTGACTCATGGTCTTTCTTTAGCTCCTCTTTCCATCTGTGAGGATGCCATTCAGATATCAACTTGGTCCATTTTTGAGTGTTACTTCTTGCAGTATGATCTACTTATTGCCATTTGGATCTTTTAATGGCTGTTATGTCTCTCATCCCTGTCTGAGTTCTGACACAAGTATTGTGCTTTCTATCTAAAATGGTAATACCGAATAATGATCTTTCCATTTTCTTCTAGGTTATCCTCAACATATTGGTCAATTTTGTAGTCAAAATCCACACTGCACTTCCATACGTCATAACTAGAAGCATACAACTATTGAATATTTTTTCTTCTAAGGCTAAGGCAGATTGGAATGTTTTCTTTGAACACTTCATGGTGTTTTCAAAGGCTATCTAACCAAGTTGACTTCTCCAAATAATTTCTTTTTCACAGCCTCCCTCTGCTGTGATATTTTGTCCACAGTAAACATAGAATGTTACTATGTCAATTTCCTGGTATTATTCCATTAGTATTGGCTTTTTGGTGATGTATTTATTTTACATTAATTTTGTTGTATCTTTGTTTATATATAAGCCTTTCTTTTTACTTTCTGCAGTCAGTTCATTGATCATTTGTTGAACTACTGCAGAAGAAATCACCAAATTTTAGGTGATTTAATTCTTTTGCATTACCTATAATTCCTGTCTTTTCTCCCTTTTTCTGATCCAAATTTTTAAAAATTGCTTTTAGGGCAGCTGTAAATAGTTTAGGTTAAAATGGCATCTCTCTGCTAACTACCTCTTTTTATAGGAAATTTCATATTTGTTCCTGATTTTATAGATGTAGTTGAATTTATATGTGTGTGTGTGTGTATATATATATATATATATATATTATGACTAACTATATCAATATAAAGTTTTTCAATTCCTTGATTTTTAGGGCTTCTAAAATAGCTAATATTGAAATTGAATCAAATGCCTTTTCAAAATCAATAAATGCCAGAAAGAAGAGTTTTTGGAATTCATTTGTTTTTTCAATGATTTGTCATATAAATTTATATGATCAATAGTGTTGTAATTATTATTATCATAATCATCGTCTGACCTCCATGGAGTCAAAGACTCATTGTGGGAGGTACACACTATTGCATACAATGTTCATTCAACCGTGATTTAAACTGATTCAGTGTGTCTACATTTACAACACACTCAGGTAATGCATTCCATTCACCAACCACTGTCCATGCAAAGAACCTCTTCCTCACTCCTCTTCTCACACCCTTATACAGTTTCCAGCAATGGCCTCTTGTTCTACCCCCCCCCCCCTCCCATTCTATGAAAAAATCTCTTCTTTGTCAACCTGATAACAACCCCTGACTAGCTTACAAGTCTCAATCATACCCCCCCCCCTCCTCCTATTCATGAGGTTTCGCAACTTACATTCTCTCAATCTGTCCTCATACTGCACATTTCAAAGACCACTAACCACCTTTGTGAATCTTCTCTGGACTTTTTCCCAACATATCCTTGTCATAATGAAAACCCAACAACCAAATCTGCTCACAATAATCCATGAGGTGTGATCAAGGCCTTATACAGTGACATTATAACCGCTCTATTTCTGCATGTTAGGGTCCTCCGCATCATTGCCATTATCCAATGTGACATCTTCACAACTTGTGCAATGTGGCCCCTGAATTTCATGTCCTTGATCACCATCATTCCTAGATCTCTCATCTCTTCTACTTCCTTTAAAGTTTTCCCACCAAGTGTATACTTTGCATCCCATTGTTGCTTACCAAATCTCAAAACCTTACACTTTGCAACATACATGCAATCCATTCAAATCCTCCTGTAAGGCCGTAACATCCGCTTGACTCAGCATTGCTCTCCCCAATTTTGCCTCATCTGCAGACATCTGCATATCACTAATTAAACCCATCCCAATATCATTAACATACAAATTGAACAACAGTTATCCCAATATAAACTTCTGCAGTCACAAACCACTGGTGACTTTCCTCTTTTATGATACTGCATCCCCATATTTCTGATATTTGTCTGAGAGCGTCACTAATCCAACTCAGAAATCTGTTATCCAATCCCATTTGTTTCAATTTATTTAACAGTTTGTCATGTGGCGGTCTATCAAAAGCTTTTGCAAAATCCAAGTACACTACTGTATGTGCATCTCCCCTGTCCAACATATTTGTCGCCTTGTTATAGTACATAAGTAAGCTAGTAAAACATCATCTCCCTTTAACAAACCCTTGCTGATAACCACAGAGAATACTGCTGTTATCAACCCATTTCTGTATCCTACTTCTCACAAATCTCTCCAGTACCTTCACCACAACTCCAGATATATTGGCCTATAATTTGAACCTACAGCCTTATCATCACCTTTATGCAGTGGAACAATTTTACCCTCCTTCCACTCCCTTGGAACCTGTGCTGTTGTAAGACTCTTATTAAACAGGCATGCCAATACTATTGCCAATTCCCTGGAACATTTCCCTAAGATGTGTGGTGATATGTCATCAAGGTTATTTATTTTCTCAACCTTTTGCTCACTCACAATTAAGCCATCTTCTCCTATGTCTTCTACACATAAGTTCCTCATGATTCCACCATGATCAGGATGAAATAACCTTATAAATTGATCACTGAATATACCTCAACAATGTCTTCTGCAGCAGTTACCTTCTACCATTTTCATTCATTAACATAATCTTACCATAATCATTCTTCCTTCTACTTGCCAGATATCCAAAAAACTCAAACCCTAGAGTTTTATGGATATCTGGCAAGTAGAAGTCCTATTCTTTGCCTAATTTTCCAATTTCTGCTCATAATACACTTTAGTTTTCCTTACTAAGTACTGTCCTGGCGTATTCTTTATACTCTTTCTCTCTCTCTCTCTTCATATAACTGATTATTACCATTATTTATCTTGTACTGCCTTCCAAGTATCTTCTTTTTCCAGATTTCATGCTTAAGCTCCTCATTCATTGATTTTACACCTACCTTATTCAGCCTTTTGGCCTTCGTAATACATTACATTCACAAAATGATGCTGTTATGTATTTCTTTGTCAGTTCTCCAGCAGCATTTATTTCATTACTGCCCAACTCCTCGTTCTATGCCATAGTTCCAAGCTGTCTCCTAAACTTGTCATAATCACCAGTCTTATAATTCCACATATATCCTTTCCTCACAAAAGTTTGCATATATTTAGCCCCAACTCAGATGATCACTTCATGATGACTCTCATCAGCTGTAGGAAAGTGTGAAACCCCACTCGCAATTACATCCTCTGATGAAATGATCAGATCTAAAACCCTCGATTCTCACGTGCCCTCCTTTATGTTCTGCTTGAGATAGTTATCTCTCAAGAACTTGAGAAATTCATTTTCCTTATTCCCAAATGTTATCTCTTCATTCCAATCTATACTGCCATAATTAAATCACCCATAATAATTACCCTTCCTTTGTTGTTTATACATTTCTTCATTACCACCCTCCACACTTCCAGGCCTATAGCAACATCCAGCTAAATATATCTTCCTGTCTACCAGCATATTACACAACA
The DNA here is from genome assembly GCF_054136105.1 of Typopeltis vanoorti. NCBI lineage: Eukaryota > Metazoa > Arthropoda > Arachnida > Uropygi > Thelyphonidae > Typopeltis > Typopeltis vanoorti. The sequence goes on from NC_143552.1 coordinate 41,552,829, forward strand.
CTGCCTCATAACCATTGCCACTATTTCCTTCTTTAATGTCTACTTTATGTGGACATAATTCCCCTGCTATGATCAACATCATTCCCCCCCCCTTTCCTTCCTGCCCTTTCTCTTCGTGAAAAATACTGTATCTTTCCATTTCTATTCCCATTAGAATATCATTTTCATTCAACCAAGTTTCACTTATTCCAATGATTTTGGGGCGAATAAACTCAATCAGTGAAACCATTTCATCTCCATTATTTTTGATAATTCTGGCATTTGTAAACAAACACAGCACTTATTTAGGTCTATAACCAGACCTATCCAAGCCACTTGTTGGTTGGATTTCTCTACTACACCTGCCCAATCACCTTTATCACCATTTACCACATATATCTGCTCAGTCTCAACTTCTCCTCTTTGGACTCCCCGGAGGTGTGAAATAATAATAATATTGCAATATACTCCACCTTCATACACATCCACTCCATCTTCACTGCCACTTTCAACATTCACTCTCCCTATGCCTTGTCTCCGTGTTCATCAGGCTCTCCTCCCCATTCCCCCCCTTCTCCTCTTGCATTCCCATTCTCTCTTCAGCTCTCACACTATTACTGTTTTCACTGCCAAACACTTCTCTCCATTCAGTACCACTCTCGATTTTTCACTTCATCTCTTGCTTCTGATCTCTTGCATGCATCACACATACTGTACTTCCACACGGAGTGCTTCAATCCAGCAACTTTTTTCCAGTGCACTCACTCCAAAGCCATTCAAGTGCAACCCCCATCATGCCTGTATAATTTCATTCTTCCCTCAAACACATGCCATACATCTACAAACTGTACTCCCTTCTCCTCATACAGCTCCGCTAGCATACATTCATAATTGTGGCTCTCCTTTGCAACTCATCGTTGTCATACCTCGACAACACATTGACAACCTTTCCCACCACACTGTTATCTTTCACTCCTCTGAATAACCTCCTGATAATTGTCCTCACATGCTCCTTATGTCCACTTACATCATTTGTCCCCATAATATAATTTTTTTTGAATCCTGCTTGTTCTGGAGGTTGGCAAAAATTTAGTTTGTTTTGTATTCTGTTGCTAATGATTTTTGTAAAAATTTTGTATATTATTGAAAAGAGGCTGATAGGGCAGTAATTTTTAATATTTTCTCTGTCTCTCTTTTCAAAAATTCACAAACTTGCACAAACTGATAGCATTATTCCAACTCTCTTTGCTATTCTCTTGTCTTAAATTTTACTTAATATAATCATGACTGGTTCCTCACCTGCTTTCAGAACTTCTACCAATATTTCATCTTCACCTGGTGTCTTTCCACTACTCATGCTACCACCTGCATAGTGAATTTCTTCTTTTAAAACCATCAGGGCATATTTCTTCCTCTTTCATTTAGGGTATTATATTTTTGTTTTCATGTTGGTTTAAGTCTTGGTAATCATCATATAATTTGGTGTAGAAAGATTCTGTTCTTCTTATGATTTGTTCTTCGTCAAAAGGGCTGTTGATTTATTTTGACCTATAGATAACTCTTCTCACTCCTTTTAGATTCATATTGTTTTCTATTGTAATTCTGATTTTCTTTGTTCTGAAATTTCTAATTTCTTGTGTCATCCTTTTGTTATTATTATTATTACTATTATTATGGGTGACTCCAGGGTGTCCTTAGACTCATCGAGGGAGGCCCTAAACATGTCCACACAACTATTCGACATTCTCACAGTATCTATCATACCTTGCCTTGAACTCATTCACTGTCATAGCACCCACAATAGACTCTGGCAGCTTATTCCACTTATTTACCACTCTAAAAGTAAAGAACCTAGCTCTAACACCCTTGCTAACCACACTCTTGCCCAGCTTCCATAGATGTCCCCTAGTTCTCCCACCACCAGTCCTGTTCTCAAAAATATCCTCTGAATTAATCCTATAGAAACCCTTTAGCAATTTGAATGTCTCAATCATATCTGCCTTTATTGTTTTACATAGTTCCTGAGAATTCTAATCTACTTCTCTTGTTAAGATCTCATTTCATTTCTCTTCTCTTTCTGAAAAGGTTTAGGGTTTCTTCAGATAATTTTCATGACATCCGTTATGAAAGTTATAAGCAGCAGTCTAGAATAGTCGCAACTGTTGTACAAAAAGCAAAGTCTGATTATGAAAAGAAACTGGCTCTGCGTGCTAAAGACAACCCACAAGAATTCTATCAATAAGCTGCAAGTAAAAGAAAGAATGAATATGAAAGAATAACTCTTCTAAATCCAGATGGCATGAGGGGTTACAGATGCAGAAGCGGTTGTTCAGTTAATGAGTGTCCATTTCGTTAAAAGCTATTAGTCTGGTGATGAACGCAACATTGAGCTTACTGTTACCTCTTCACTAGATGAAGAAACAGGTGTGTGAGGCCAATGTATTAGAGCTGTTGCACAAACTGAATAAGAATTCAGCAATAGGGACTGATGGAATATCAGCACGTTTGCTAAAAGAATGTTTAGCTGAACTGGCAATTTCTTTGACCAGGATGTTTAATATGAGTCTCAGAACAGGGAAGATTCTGCAGGAATGTATGGTAATTCCATTTCACAAGGGTGATGCAAAGACTGATGTATCCAACTATCGACCAATTAGTATCTCAGGAGTGGTGGTGAAGATTTTACAAAAATTGGTTAGGGCCTGCATTCAGAAATTGGTTGATAGTGAATCTCTACCTAGCAATGAGCAATATTGGTTTTCTAAGGGAAGGTCATGTTTAGCAACTTGCTCACATTCTATAACAATGTTACCATAGAACTAGACAAGGGGAATGGATACACCATGATATTTTTGGATTTTGGTTTGGGTTATACAATATTGGCATGAATAAGAGGATGGCTGACTGACAGATATCAAAAAGTAGTATACTGGGGATCCGAGTCTGCAAGGTTTAAGGTAACAGGTGGTGTACCACAAAGATCAGTGCTTGGTCCACTGTTATACAATCTGTACATTAATGGTATTGGGAAAGATTTGACAAATGACATACAGTTATTTGCTGATGATGCAAAGATAGGTAGGGTAATCAGGAATGTTGCTGATATGCAGTCTTTGCAGAATGATTTGAATAGGCTGGAATTGTGGGCATGGGAAAATGGGTGTCAGTTCAATGTCAGTAAATGTAGTCATTCACTTCAGCATTATTAGATATCCAATGTCATATTATATTGGTGGGATTAGGCTAGAAGAAACTGATGAGGCTAGGGATCTTGGAGTGTTAATAGATATGAAGTTGAAGTTTAGGGGCCATGTACAAAGATTGCAAATACAACTCAAAAGATAATTGCAATGCTGAAACGAACGCTTACATGTAAAGATAAGGATGTTATTTTGCCTCTTTACAAGGCCTTGATAAGACCTCACTTGGACTATTGTGCGCAAGTCTGGTCCCCTGGTTTCCGTTGTGATTCTGATATATTGGAGAGGGTACAAGGAGAGTGTTAAAAATGATATCAGGAGTGTGGAATACTGATTATGAAGGCAGATTGAGAATTTGTAGACTGCAGACACTAGCAAACAGGAGAGAGAGAGGGGGTGATATGATTGAGACTTACAAACTTCTGAAAGGGTCATACAGGATTTCAATTGATGGAATTTTTCAATTTATGGAGGGTGGAGAAAGGATGAGAGGGCATCCTTGGAAGCTGAGAATGAAGGGTGTGAAGGCTAGATTTTTCTCTCAGAGGGTGGTGCATGATTGGAATGGATTGCCATTGGATGTTGTGAGTGCTAGCAGTGTGGATGAATTCAAGAATAAGTATGATAGCTGGTGTGTGTAGTATGTGGCCTCCCTCGACTCCCTGGAGGTCTCTCATAATAATAATAATCTTACAGTGAGGTGTTTTTTTAACAAATATTGTGTAAATAAAAGCTCTGACTCCATTTTTTATATGCAATAGTTAATAAATAAAATATTCATAATTTTATTGATTTCTTTCTTTCTTTTAGACTTTGATGCATACTGCTAGAAATTTTGCTTTGTTAGAATATGCTGTTGACAATTCTGAAAATGTAAGTGGAGATTTGTAAATTAGTTTCATATACATGTTTATTTTGTAATATTCAATTAGTTTTATTCTTGTTCTACAGAACATTAATTAAAATATTCCAAATTTTTTATATTTTACATTTTGACACCCCGTTTTCACTGTATTTCTCATGTCATACTAGAATATATAAATTCCTTCATTGTTATGAAAGGGATATTTCTTTTAATGTGGATCCAGTGCAGCTCATCTAATTAATACATTTACAGTAGTACTAAAGATTTACAGCTAATGCATATGCCCATTACTGAGATTCAAAGTGAAACTCAAGTGACAGAATGGCTCCAATTACTAGTGTTTGCAAGTTGTCAGAGTGTATAGTAGAGGAATTCTACTACACACACACTCAACATTTGAATATAATTCCCTAAGGAATACAACATATGGTAAGTAAATTGACAATTTAAATACACCTAAGTCTCTTTTTCATGGCTACCGCTTAACCACTTGGCAGTTATAGTAATGTCAAACATACAACTACATTACTAAATACGAACAACATTTACATATTTATGTTTTAATATAATTTAATTATATAACAAAACTTATTCAATTTATGAACTTTTCACTCAGTGTATATGAATCGCTAACTGCAGAAAGGGAAAACATTTCCATTTTTGACAACTTTACAAGAACAACCAAACGTATATAAGTTAATTTATTGCTTTTTTCATTTTTAAAGTACTTCCATAATTTTCTAGAGCCTGATATCATTATAATTCATCACTTTCAAAATCTCTGGTATTGTTCAAATTTAAGCAGCAGTAAGTGATCTCAATGAAGCCATTTTTGAGATCACTTACAAAAAAAAAAAAATAAATAAATAAATGAAAATAAAAAAAAAACAGATGTCTCATTTTTTTTAAGTTAGCACTTCACATATATATATATATATATATATATATATATATCTATAGATATTAAAAAAATGAACTTCGTGGTGGATTAAAGAAGTTAATCATCCTGGAAGGAAATATGTATGGAAATTTTTTTTAAAAAGAATAGTCAAGCAGCTTACACAGGGTGGATGGAAATATACTAATTATTCAAGAAAAAATCCAAGTATTTGGGGGGGGGGGAGGAATTCTGAAGAAGACATTGATTATTATATCCAAGGGAGGCTTGGGGAAGTTGTTTGCAAAGATATTAAAAAAATTAACTTCATGGTGGATTAAAGAAGTTAATCATCCTGGAAGAAGAAGAAATCATATTGAAAATTCCTGTTAAGTTAGCAGTTATCATTAGGGAATTCAGAGAGAAATGAATGAAAGCCAAGTTTTGTGCAAAAAAGTAGCAAAATAGAAGTCATGGAAAGACTTTCATAAGAATATCGAAGTAAATATTAAGTGACAAAATGTCCTGCAGGTTATTGAAAAAGCTAAAAAAAAAGTGGAAACAACTGTAAAAGGAATCACAAATGAGAAAGGTGACAAAAACTGAAAATACAAGTATTCTTAATGTCTGGAATAATATTCAGATTAGCCAAGCAGTTAGCATACCCACTCTTCATTCAGCTGGCCGAAGCTGTGAATCCCATCTGGACGTGGCTGTTTGTGATTGTCTTTAGGTGAGAGATAAACTTGTTGGTAGTGTGAAATGGTTGCAAAAATTTCCATATTTGTCTCTAGAGCAAGGCTTCGAGATTATGTAAAAAATATAAAAAAATGAAAATATCTTTGCTTACACATGACAGAAAGGGCTTTTCATCTGCAAAAAATTATACCAAATTATACCATTGGTTCAATTTTTTGTAGGTGAGTCACATTAAAAAAAAAAAAAAAAATATATATATATATATATGCACACACACATGCACACTTGTTAAATGGGATAATGTGGTGGCAGAATAGGTAGAGAATATTCAAGGTCGGGAATTTATATCTATAATTGGTTAAAAAAAAAAAAAACTTTAGAAACCTGAAATTGATCTTTCTTCCATGATAGATGAAGCATCTCTATACTGCAGTTGGAAGGATAATGGGACATGTGTCTTTCACTTGTCTGAAATGGTTGCAAAAATTTCCATATTTGTCTCTAGAGCAAGGCTTCCAGATTATGTAAAAAAATAAAAAAATGAAAATATTTTTTCTTGGAAATTTCACTTGGAAAGGATTAGAATTTGATTCTTGTCACAGTGAGAGTAATCTTTCACTGGACTTTTTTCAATTAATGGCGAGCTGGCCAATCTCATGTGGAAGTAGAGGGAATTTTTTTCCATTTTGAAGCTTTATTCTGAAAAACAATTTGCATAATGGGGGGAGGGGGCCTTTTGTAAATTTGTAATGGCATATCATAAGGTGCCAAAAAAAGAGCTGTTCAGAAATGCTACAGTTATATGATGAAATCGGGACATTACACACACGCACGCATGCGCGCACACACACACACACACGCACACACACACACATATATATATATATATATATACACTGAAAGAAATGCAGGAAAACTGATGTAAAATCAGGTGGAAGACAAGGATGCTGCTATTTTCATTGTTATTCTTCATCTCCGTAAATCATATTACGAAAGAAGGTGGAATTAAAAATAACAGGATTGGAAATATTCAGTTTGACTCCTTTGACTCCTTATGCTGTGCAGATGATGTGCAACTAAATAAATCCAGTACTAATGTTTTAACTAAATTGAATTAAATTGAAAGCTGACAAGAATATAGAAAATCAGCTGCATTCTCAATGGAAGAATCTATAGGACAAGTAAAATATTTCAGCTACTCAGTCACAATTTTTAATGAAGATGGCAAGTTTCATTTGGAAATAGATAATAAAATAAACAAACCTGATTAGTGGGCAGCCAATTAAGTAAATTTATATGGGAAAAGAAAGATCAGCTAGCCAAAATACTAAACATTATTATTATTTTATGGCATCTCTGTAGAGTCCAGAAACTCATCAAATTGTATCATACCTCTCCTTGAATCCATTCACCATCAGGGAATTCACAACCAATACTGGCAATCTGTTTCACTCACTCACCACTCTCCATGAAAAAAATCTAGTCAGCACATCCCTGCTAACCACACTATTACATAACTTCCACAATGGTCCCTAGTTCTCTATTTGTCATTTTTGAAAAAACTTGCACCAATTTTATAAAACCCCTGTAATAACTTAAAAGCTTCCATCATTATGCCTATCACTAAACTTTGTAACCCACAAACCTTCAACCTATCCCCATAGAGAGTATTCCACAGAGCTGTCACCAGTTTGGTCACTTGTCCTCCTGATCCCCAAGAAACCCAGGTGACCAAATCTGTGCAGAGTAGTCAAGATGTGGCCGAATCATAGTCTTATAAAGAGGGATAATAACTTCCTTATGTTTACTTGTTAGCATGTTTTTCCACATCCACATAATTCTTTGAGCTATTTTACCCTCTGAACTTCAACTCTTTGTCCACCATTATCCCCAAGTCCCTAGCTTCATCAATTTCCTGCAATCCCATACCATCAATATGATACATCATATGCAACCTTTTCAATCCAAAGTGCATAACCTTACATTTTGCAACATTAAACAATGTTGCAAAATGTAAAATTGGCTTAAACAATGCCAATTTATTTAAATCATCCTGCAGGATATCTACATCACCTTTATCAAGTATTGCTCTCCCCAATTTTGCATCATCAGCAAACAACTGAATATCCTATCTTAAATCTTTCTTTATGTCATTGATATACAAAATAAAGAGTAATTTCAGTCCTAGTACCGAAACCCGAGGTACACCACTAGACACCATTGTTCTCTTAGATTCCACTCCACCATATACTACTTCCTGGTGTTTGTCTGTCAGTCCCCCCCTCCATCCATGCTACTAGACTCATATCCATTCCCATTTGCTCCAGTTTTTGTAATTGTTTTTCATGTAGTATTCTGTCAAATGCCTTGGCAAAATCGAGCAGTATCATGGTGTAGCCATTACCCCTTTATCCAGTTCTTCTGCCGCTTTATTATAAAATGTGAATAAGTTACTAAGACAGGACCTACCCTTTACAAAGCCAATCCCTATTCACCAACTTTTTCAGTACTTTAACAACCACTCCTGATATATTAATTGGTCTGTAGTTTGCTATCTCTGTCTTGGAGCCACCTTTATGCAATGGTATTATTTTACCCTCTTTCCACTCCTTTGGAACCCTGCCAGAGCTGAGACTCAGATTGAACAACTTCATCAGAGGCAATGCCAATTCTCTTGCAAATTCATGTAGTACATGGGCTGATATGCCATCCAGTCCCACTGCTGTGTCCATATTCATATTTTTAATATGCTGAACACCTCCTGTTCATCTACCTCAAAGTTGATATGCATCTCTGTAACATCAGCTACTGCAGATTGATCCTTTGCAGATTGATCTCTCAGCAACTGAACTATTTATTTTAGTTCAGTCAGCTTCCTACCATGAGCATTGTTTAACGTCATTCTACCATAGTTATTTTCCCTCTTACTTGCTACTGTTAGATCCTGAATGGAGGATTTTCTAAGAAGTTCTTCATTCAGAATCTAACATGAAAAATGTAACTAATTTAAGATAATACCTGCACACCAGCAGAAAGTAAGAAAGACCTTCTTTGTTGTATATGAGAATGTGCATTAATATGTGTAATGTATTAGAAATATTTGTTGTCAAACAGAAGACTAAATTAGAGAATTATGTCAAATTAGTGATTCTGTGTAAAAGAAATATTAGCTTAAATTTGTATCCTATTAAGCTATCTAAAATAACGTAAGTCGCCAGACAGGTAATGAGTAACACTTTAAAGGTCGCGTCTGAACTGCACATATCGATCGTAACACTGGAGGCTACAGCTTAGGTGGAAAGTGACGTAAGTGCGCTTTCCACGAAAACAGCACCTAACAGCAAAAGGGAGTGAGTAAAGGATCAACTTAAGGGCATTAAAAGTAAAGGGTCATGCGAAAAGGGACACAGCAAAAAGAGGGCGCTCGAACACAGAATATAAGAAAATGCTCACCATATTGCAGGGCTTTTTTTCCGGATTTTCATCTCGAGGATTCTTGACCGGTGGTTGGAGAAGTGACGAGCCAGGGTGCAATGATTTCGGACAGCGGGCCGCTTTCCTGATTATGCTGGAGAAGATTCCACGCAGAGCTGTACGTGAATCATCAGCCTATGCAGGATCGTGCCAGTCACTGGATGTCCCATCGGAAAGGAGCAGAGATAGCCCTTAGTCGCAGCAGAAATTAGTTCATGTCCGGCAGCTGTAGAAAGGACAACATAGCCAAAAGCTGAGATTGCCAATCGAAGGATGACCAGAACAACATGTGGTAGTTAGTAGACCTTCGGAAAGAACTGGGTAATGTAGAGATCATTGTTATATGTTACAGAAGTGATAGAAGATAGAAATTTGTGTTTGATTAAGTAATGTGGACAATCCTTTAGAGAACTTTGATAAGATTTCGTATTTTGAAACAGCTAGTTCTCAGGGACAAGGAATTGTCAGGAACGAATCAAATTGAATGTCACTGAAATGATAAGTGTATTTTATTCAGTAGTTAACCTTAATTGTGATTTCGGTACTTTGTAGTCGTGACCTATAATCTATTCTTAAATATATATATATATACCCAATATCCTTCCCGCTAAGGTTCTAATTTCATAAGTGGTAATTTGATATCTCGAATTCAGGCATATGCAATAAAACATGTTTATTGGAACTAAAAGACAAGTACAACAAAATTGAATCAAAATACTAAAACTTCTTAATATCTTGATCTGTCTAGGTGCATTTTAATTAATTTAGAATTGTTTATCTATCTTAGAATGAGATTTAACTTAGCAAGAGATTTAGAAGTTTTAGTATTTTGATTCAATTTTGTTGTACTTGTCTTTTAGTTCCAATAAACATGTTTTATTGCATATGCCTGAATTCGAGATATCAAATTACCACTTATGAAATTAGAACCTTAGCGGGAAGAATATTGGGTATATGTATATATTTAAGAATAGATTATAGGTCACGACTGCAAAGTACCGAAATCTATATAACTGTATGTGAAGCGTATATTAGAATGTAAGCCAATGAATCTAGGAATATTTCCCTGAGCTTGAATTATTTCCTGTTATAGGATACTGGCTGGTGCAGCATAATACAAATTTTGCCAGTATCTGAAAAGGAAATATCCCTAGGTAGAATCAAGTTAGGCTATACATTAGAAAAGATAATAGAAATTAGTGAGGTATATAAGTTTAGAAATTAGAGAGAAAACACGACATAACAATGGTGCAGTTGACAGGATGTAATTAGGGCCGCTAAAAATTTAATTGAATCGATCCTTAATCACTGTAAGTTGGTTTTTGAACTCACATTAGGCAGTCAAGCAGTTATTGGAATCGTAAAAATTGAGAAAAGGTTAAATTTAGTTGATTGTAAGCTGATAGCAGGTTTGTCTCTTCTGACGAGTTCTGAATTAGATGATTCGGAATTTTTCCGAACAATTAACCCTCAGCAATTATATCCACAAGTTCTCTGGAGAAGAAGATGATGATGTGCATGCATTTTTCGAACACGTTGAGGAGCTTAGAGGGATGGGCAAGTGGAGCGACATACAACTCCTCACACTCACACGTATGAGGCTAGTAGGGAGTTCTTTCACTCATAACATACTTTAAGAGGAACTCTGACTTATGAAGAATTCAAAGGAGATCCTAATCTCTAAATTTTCCAAGAAAGGTGGGATTATTCCAGTGCTTGAAAAACTTTACAAGTGCCTTCAGTACTACAGCAATAAACTTACGAAAATTGTGGGTAAAGGTGAATTCATTAAGATCAGAAATAAAGACATATACGCATTGTGCCTTATAACCACTAACTTAATGTGTAGCAAACAGGAAAAAGGAATGGCAAAAGTATGTTCAGTAGAATTCAAAAAAGAATGACAGAGAACTAGAAGACAATTTGGATGACTATGAAAATGGTTGAAAAATGGAGTGCAATAAACAGTGTTTTAACAAACCTAAGGTGGAAGAAGAAGCCTTTAAACCAAATGATATTTTTGGGTATCTAAGTCTATTCAAGATTCTTTTGACATCTTTTCTGGCAGAAGTCCAGAGGGGACTTTCTCTCTACTGTAGGAGGTGATTTGATAAAGTTGACTATACAAAGTTTGAAGACAAAAATGATGCTAGGAGGTCAATTTTGTGTTTGGGGTTGTTGTAATGAAGTCTCCAGAAATGCAATTTAAATCTACAGGTCAGAAAAAAAATTTTACTTGCCGAGAATATGAATTGTTGTAGAAGGTGTGTTTACACACACACACACCAGTGGCGTTGCATGATCATTTCGGTTGGGTGTGCTGTTATGTTTTCCGGGGGGGCTTGGAGACAAATAATTACATCAGTAAATTTTTATAATTATTAATTTAGTTAAATAATTACATAAATAAACATCTTTTAGCTTTTTTTATGTAATTATTTGTCGATGTAAACTATAAATACATTATTTTCATTTTGCATCGATTTTAATGATCTTTAATTCTTGGGGAGGGGGGGAGATATTCAGAATTAATAGTTAATAGCACAATTTCATATATTAAAATATTGACTGGCATATTTTATTAAAAATCAACTAATTAATTAATCCTAAATTAAATTATTTCAGTTTAAAAGCAAAAAAATCATAAAACTAACAAGTAAAATAATATTAAATTACATACACACTTACCTTTTAAAAATTTATTTTTAGTTTAAATTTGTTTCCCTATAAATTTACAATTCACACTTCACTCTGTAACTTACTAGACAGAGGGCAGACTAACTGTTCACTGTTCACAAATCAGAAAAAGATGAACCAAAAACAGGAACACGTGTTTTATTACTGCAATAAAACACATATTCTATGGCTACCCCGCAACAGGCCAACCCATAATAAATTTTAAATAGACAAAGCATTCCCAGGGTCGAGGGTGTAAGATTACATATCTCAATCAGTTTTATGATTATAATTTGTGGAATTTTTTAATCGATCCAGGGGCGGATGTCCTGCCCCCCCCCCCCCTGCGAACGTGACTGTGGGATTGCATTTTATCAATGTATGAAAGTTTTGAGAGGGCATAGCGCATCAGCATTCATCTTAATTGGTCCAGTGTAATTAATTGCAGGATAACTTTGAATACTTCTGCGTAGAGTCGGGGAACAATCTGTTTTATGATTGATTAGAAAACAACAATGAAGGAGAATGCTATATTTGGTTGGTATATTTGAAATACTCAAAGGTGAAAATATATGAACCATCATTTATAAGACATGTGAGAATAGGAAGGAATAAGTGTGAATAGAAACACTTTTGTTAATGGTAAATGAATAATTAATAATTATCATTTGTGATATATGTGTCCTATAAGTTGCTGGGTAGAGTGAATAGCACGATCCTATAAATTTTAAACATGAATAAGTGAATTTATGATGGCATAATTAAAAAAAAAAAAAAATTATGAAAGAAAGTATTGCAGGAATAAATAAGGTTTGATGGAGCAGCAAATCATCTCGTAAAATTTGTTGCACATGTTATGTATATTTCTCTGGTTTGTGTAGAGTTCGCTCTCGTTTTTCCAAGAATTTTATTTTGTTTACTGAGACTCAGTATACATAACATCCGATCATTATCGGAATTATCCACACTTTCAGGAATCCTATATTCATTAGTTTTTTTATTTATTTTTTTTTTTTAGTATCAGCGGTTCTTCTGTCTTATCAATCTTATATATGCTGGTATTTTGTTGTAGATCAACAACATCTTATAATACAGCATATTCATTTTTATTCAGGAATAGATATTTTTTTACTGTCTGTTGTTTCCAAAGACTAGAATAAAAATGTCTCTATACTGTTAAAAAACTTTGCAACCTCAACAGATGCTATACTGCACAAGCAAAAGAAAAAACAATTAGCATTTTTCTCCTAACATCCTCTTTCAAATTTTCAGTTCTAGGAAACGTGTAATAGCTGTTTGTAATAAAGCCATCGGATATAGTAATTTCTCAACTCATGACAACATTCAATTGGATTGGTTGACAATAATAAATTTAGTTTAATCCTTTATCCAAGTGTAGGCAAACAAGGTTTGCATCTGAAAATATCTTCAGGACTGAGGCAAGGTGGTACATCTATTGGCAACTTGTAGCGAAGGTGGACCAAGCTTTCATCTCTCCTTGTCTTAGTATCTCCCATAATGCAAAGCACATCTCCTTGTAGACATGTATAATGCTATGCATTAAGGAAGGGTCACTACCCAGACCAGTTTCGACCTTTATTGAGGTCTCATCAATGGGAAGCAGACCCAGAAGTGGTGATACTAAGGCAGAAGTAACGGAGAGGTCATATTTACCTATACAAGTTGCCAAAGGATGTACCACCTTATTATTAAATTACTCTGGATTTAGAGAAAGATGGAAGTTTATTTTGCACTTGGTTAGACTATAATAAATTTAGTTTAATCCTTTATCCAAGTGCAGACAAACAAGGTTTGCACCTGCAAATATCTTCAGGACTGATGCAAGGTGGTACATCTGTTGGCAACTCTTAGCAAAGATGGACCAAGCTTTCATTACTCCTTGTCTTAGTATCTCCCATAATGCAAAGCACATCTCCTTGCGGACATGTATAATGCTATGCATTAATGGAAGGGCCACTACCCAGACAGTTTCGACCTTTATTGAGGTCTCATTAATGGGAGTGGGGGGGGGTCACTACTTAGACCGGCTTTGACCTTTTTTGAGGTCTCATCAGTGAGTAGGTAGACCCAAAATGTAAATATCCGGACTGTAGTGATGCAAAGGTTATACTTTACCATACAATTTGCCAAGTGGTGTTACATCACAAAAGCCACAAAGAATTACTGAAATAGAGAGCCAAAAGGCTTCACTTCAGCGATGCAAAATTATTGAAATGAAGTGGATATTGAATCCAACATTATTTCAAAGCCAAATAGAGAAACTACAAGAGTTTCGTGCCAAATATAGAGTAGAAACTCTAAAGGTTTCGGCAGATCCAAGCATAAGCAAACCTTTCATGACACAGGCAACTCATAGTCGAGGTGGAGTAAGCTCCGATCACTATCCTTTGTATTTTCCATAATGTAAAACACATCTCCTAGCAGAGATGTATGATGCTATAATTTTGCATCGCCCAAGTGAAGCATTTTGGCTCTCTATTTCAGTAATTCTTGATGCCTTTTGTGATGTGACACCACTTGGCAAATTGTATGGTAAAGTATAACCTCTTCATCACTACAACCTGGGTATTTACATTTTGGGTCTACCTACTCACTGATGATACCTCAAAAAAGGTCAAAACTGGTCTGGATAGTGACCCCCCATCTCCCCTCCATAATGTATAGCATCATACATCTCTGCTAGGAGATGTGCTTTACATTATGGAAAATTACTAAGGATAGTGATTGGAGTTTACTCCACCTTTACTAAGAGTTGCCTGTGTCGTGAAAGGTTTGCTTACGCTTGGATCTGCTGAAACCTTTATGGCTTCTACTCTATATTCAGTACAAAACTTTTGCAGTTTCTCTATTCGGCCTTGAAATAATGTTGAATTCAATATCCACTTAATTTGAATAATTTTGCATTGCCGAAGTGAAGCCTTTTGGCTCTCTATTTCAGTTATTTTAATTTATTGTTATAAACGACTTTTTAATAGGCATAAATATAAAATTTATTTTAAAAACTTATCTAGTGTTGTCTGTCGTGTCTTTGAATATAGTAGTTCATGATAAATTGCTCATACTCATAATCAGTGCTTTTTTTCTGGGAAAAAAGGTGCCGGTACTCACCATGAAGATGTTATTACAGAAACTTCCACACTTTTAACATATCCTCCGATATACCCTCGTTGTCTCTAGATCGTTCTTGCTTTTGGTATAGACTGCAGGATGACAACCTTGGAGCAGCCATGAGTCCACATATTTGCTAGGGCTGAACTGAGTGAGAGGAGGTCCTACTATCCTGCTGAACATCAGTGCAGAAGTTGTCAGTACAAGCAGAGATGGCCTAGATGAAGTTACTATAAGATTCATCTGAGAAAAACCCCTTTCACATTCACTGGAAGATATTGAAATTGTGCCCAAAGTGTGCTTTAGAGGAAATAGTATGTCTGGGACTTTATTTTCTTGAAGATATTCACGGAAATCACGAACTGCTTCTCTTTCATTTAAGCGAAATTTGCATGCTAACTTTTTAATTTCAGCTTCACCAAATGTCAGATGCTTCCCAGGATTTTTTGGCCAATACTTGGAATCTAAAATCTTAGCACATTCTGGCAAATCAGCATCATCTCCTTCAAGCAGATACCTTCAAACAGCTTCTTTCAGACTTTTATAGAAAGCAGATGAACTTATTGCAGGACTGTGTCTTTCATTTTTATGGAGCTCAATCCCTTTAAACTTCATGTTCTTCTGACTTTGAAGAAAAATACTGTAGTATGAACCAGGATCTTCAATTCTTTCTTCAAAAAGTTGAACTGTATTCTTTATCTTCCTGTCTGATTTGTACATGTCAATATTTCTCTCTTGTAAATCTAGACTTAGTTCACTAAGTTCTTGGAGAGCATCACACATAAGGCCCAAATCAAGAACAAACTCGCATGACGTTATTTTTCTTAAAAGGCCCTCATAAAAAAATGATCTGTTTTGCTTCTTCTGCTGCTGTCTTCGTTAGCCTCCAGAAAGTGATGGACGAGGGCTTCAAAGTCTTGCCACACTGCAGAAACAACAATGCGAAAGCTAGATGCAACCCAGCGAGTGCTTAAAATTCTGCCAATTTTAAGAAGTTGAAGTTCTAGAGTTGCTGCACATTCCCCTAGTTCCCTAGCATTCTTAGGTTAAGCATGATAAGTCACATAAAGTTTGTCCATCTTTTTTCTTAATGGCATTAACTGTTGTTTGCGAGATTCTCCAAAATGCCTGATTTTACTATTTTCCCACTCCGCTGAAATTTTCGTTCCCATGTGTTTATCGACAGTAAGACTTCCGACATCACAACACACTTCACAGCCCAACATTTTATTCTTGACATCCAGCCACTCATTTCTCTCGCAGAAGTCATTTTTCTGCAAAAGTGTCCAACATTCAGGCCAATCATTATCAGAATCTGCTTCCTTTTTGACCACGTGGATCTTTAGTCTTGGTTTCATGATTCTCTTCACCAAGTGTATTTTTGGTGCTAGTTTTCTGTTTTACAGGATCACAAGTAGATTCAACAATTTCTGCTTCTTCAGCCTTCCTTTTTTAACTCATTGACATAAAGTAACTACTTATTTTATTCATTTTGAACAATGATTGCACTGATTTAACTTAGATTAATTCAAAACTCATGTGAACACCTGCCTGTTGCAGAGTGAATATAGAAATGATCAACTGATATTGGAAGTAATTGGAAGTGAACACAACTTCCTGTTTCCAGTTGCAAACCAACCTATGAAACAGGAAAGCTGGGTACCAAGTTATTATGAGTATTCAAAACAGAAAATTCAATTCGTGAACACAGTACCATCTACCAAAATATTTATAATACATTTTGCTATCAATAAATCGCAAATTTTTAAAAACTTAAGAAAAAAGCAGTACTTTTTTTCTGTGTACTGCCAGAAAAAAAGTACTGCTCATAATGCCTTTGAAGTTTGTCGCTCTATGTTGCACACTGCGACAAAGTATTAATAGAGCATCTTGCACTGCACTGAGTATTGGTTGGAGTACTTCTAAAATTTGTTCATCTGTACTTGTATGTATTAGGTTCACTTTCTTCTTTTAGTTTCAAGTTCTCATCGAAAACAGCTTGAAATATTTCTGACACTGTCATTGTAGCCACCATTTCAACATTGTTATCAATATCCAACCAATTTTCAAATTCTTCTTTTGACGTACTGTAAAAATAATCATATTAAAAATTCTGAATATTTTTACGTATTAATTTTGCTTGTTAGTTTTTGTTTTCATACACGCAGTGTCTGCACTTGTGATGTGCTCGTTATGAAAATATTATATTAGAAATAACATGTAAAGAAGTAAAAATATTGAAGTACTTACTAATTGATTATTTGTATTATTTATAAGAAAGTTTGTTGTATTTTAAATGTTGAATTTTGTGTTTATGAAAGACTTTCTTCAGCGCTGGTGGATACAGCGAGTCAGCCATATTTTTACAATGCGTAGTTTCTGACGTTGTTGAAGTGCGCATGCTCCCGGAGTGAACTTGATGTTTGATTGACAGCTGACAAGAAAAGCGTTGCGTATCCAAGTTACAGTGGTAAACAAGAGAGCGTTCGGAAAGTTTTATAAACTGGCCAAGATATATTCAAGTAGGAAGGAACTTGATTTTGTTTTGTGTGAGGCAGTAAAAAGGAATTTTAAAGGGATCCTAAAAAATGAAGTACAGAACCTTGTAACTTCTGGATAGAGCCTTAACAGGAAGGACTATGAACATTTTTTTTGTGATTGTGAAGGAAAAAGTGTTTTGTCTTAAGAGTAAGTTTGTATTTTTTAAATAAGGCCTTGGATCCATTTAATCTGTAGTTGTAGTTATGTATTTTTACTAGAAGTGTATATATGTTGTTTTAAGTTTTATTAAATGTGTTTATTTTGTACTTGGTGTTGAGTCAATGATTAGCTGGATTCTGAAAGAGTGAGTTAAAGTCATTGCACCAATTGGAGTGAACTCTTTGTGCAAATATAATAACATATAGGGACACTCGGAGTCAAAAAATAAAAATAATTGTTAGTAAATGAAATATTATTTATAATACACATTATAAATAACAATGGCGCAGCCTATATAGGATAATTCATTAAATATTAACAATGGCGCAGCCCAATAGGATAAATTCATTAAAATATTAACAATGGTGCAGTCGACAGGATAAATAAATTCATTAAATATTAACAATGGCGCAGTCGACTACAGGATAATTGGTTATGACTAAACTATTTTAGAATCCAAAAGGCAAATCTTGACTCAAATCAAAAAAAAAATGGCTACAGAAAATAGTAATATTAGTAGTAAAGTTCCTTCAGTTAATGATGAAGAATTTTTTAGGTTAATAAATCCAACCTTAGTAATACCTTCTTTCTCAGGTGATAGTAGTGAAAGCATAGAAACATTTTTAAGGTATGCAGAAAAAATTAAAGATTTAGGAAATTGGTCAGATTTTCACTTGTTAATTATACTTCGTAATAAATTGTTGGGAAAAGCCAAAACATTTTTAAATACATCTCCTTTACTACGAGATACTGACAATTATGCAACCTTTAAAAGTTTGCTAATATCAGAATTTTCAAATGTAAGAGAATTAGGGCCAAACATTTGGAAGATTCAACAGTGTATCCAAGGTAATAAGGAATCTGTTTCTGAATATTATCATAGATTGTGGACCATTGCTCATGGATTTAATATTTCATCTGAAGAGAAATCCTCTTTAGAATGGTTGCTCTTTAATCAATTTAGGCTTGGCCTCAACGATAATTTAAAAGAAACAGCGTATAAGAAAAAAGTTAAAAACCTTGAACAATGTTTTGAGCTTGTTAAAGAAAAGGAAGAAAGATTAAGAGATATTTTTCATTCCTCAAGCAATAAGCAAGTAAATTGTTTTCAGCATAATCAAACTCATTCTTCTAGCATTGTGGGTACTGATAAAATGAGAGAAGAAAAGCTTCAAAAGGGTAAAACTGAAAATAAAAAGAAAAAGTCTAAGGAAACTTCTGTGAATTTTACTAAAGATATTCCAAAATCTGATTTCAGGGTAAAATTACATGATTTGGAAAAATATGAGGAACTGAAAACATTTCTGAGTGAAGAAATAGAAAGACAACAGAGACCCATAGTACAAGGACAGGAACTTCTGTTTAAGATGATGTCGGATTTAACAATATCCAAAAATCTTACAGATAATCAATCTTTTTCTTGTAAATCTGATGGCATTAACAGGAATAAAGCATCTCATAGAAGATACATTCCAAAATGTTTTAGATGCAATAAACAGGGTCATTTTGCTAAAGATTGTTATGTTAGAGATAGATCTTGTTTTCAAAATAAGAAATCAGAGAATAAAAATAAATCTGGAATTAGTTATTATTCCAATATTATACTGGCAAGGACAGAAATGTCAACTTATTCACTAAACATGGGTAAAGCCAAAGACAGCTATAACCATAAAAGAAAGTTTGATGTAGCATTAGCTCCTTATGCTAATGAAAGTAATCCTTTAACAGTATTACAAGGATTTATTGAAGATGTACCTTGTGATATCTTACTTGACACAGGTGCACACATTTCACTCATTTCTTATAGCTTATTTAACAAAATTAAATCTCTAATTCCAAATGATATTTCAGTTTTAAGCAATCCAATTAAGTTAAAAGGAATATTTGAATCTGAAATTTCAGCTTATAGGCAAATCAATGTCTTTATTTCAATTCCTTGCTTTCCATTGAAAGTTTCTCATTCATTAATTGTTCTTCCAGAATCTTCAAATCCAAATGTACAAATAATATTTGGAATTGATTTTCTGAAACGTCATGGGTTTGTGTGTAATTTTATTGATAATACAGTATCATTATGTGGAATAGAATGCTGTTTGGATAGGAATTCAGGTGACAGTGGAAAATTAGAGCAGTCTCCTGAAGTTTTTCTAGATACTAGTGATAGTGATCAAGTATTTAATATTGAAACTCTAAAGAATAAGGATCCTAGTATACAAATTTGGAAAAAGGATAAGATTATCCAAGCTCAAAAGGATGATCCCATACTAAAAACTATTTATGAGGCAGTATTGAAAGAGGAAACTCAACTAGATACATTTTTCAATCTGGATAACTTGTATTTAGATAAAGATGGGTTACTCTTGTCTAGAAAAATGGAAGATGGAAAATTGAAGGTGAAAATATTGGCACCAACTGAAATGATTCCTTGGATTATGTATACTTTCCATGATTCTGACTTAGCAGGACACCAAGGGTTTTCTAGAACTTTGGAAAGAATAAAGGATCGTTACATCTGGAAAGGTATGAAGAGTGATATACTCACGTATGTCAAGTCATGCCATAAGTGCCAAATAAGATCCCCTTTTAGAGGAAAAGCTCCTTTACAACCATTTCCAATTCCAACTAGACCATTTCAAGCTGTTGCTATTGATGTAGTAGGTCCTCTACCAATTACTAAAAAAGGAAATAAGTATATTCTAGTAGTCATAGACATGCTAACTAGATTTCCTGAAGCAGTATCAATGAAAGACCAATCTGCAAAAACTATTGCAAGAAAGTTTTTGAATATGATAGTTTGTAGATATGGAACTCCTCAGACCTTACTTTCAGATCAAGGAGCAAATTTCACATCTGAACTATTATTACAGTTATGTAAATTGCTTAATGTTAAGAAGATTTTTACAACACCTTATCATCCGCAATGTAATGGTATGTGTGAAAGACTAAATAGAAACATAAAGCAAATACTTTCAAAGTTGGCAAACACCAAAATGAATGATTGGGATACACATATCTCTCAAACATTATTTGCATGTAGGTCTGCTTTTCATTCTGCTATCAAGGAAAAACCATCTTTTGCATTATATGGTTTTGACCCAGTTTTTCCTAATGAACTTGTTTCAGTTATTCCAAATACAGGATACAGTGATATAAATGAATATTTAGAATTAGTAATAGATAAGTTTTCCACTACTCATAGACTAGTAGGTGAGATAAGTAAATTAAGTGCTCAGAAAACTAGACAATATATAAATCGCTTTAGAAAATATAAATCTTTTGTACCAGGTGATTTAGTATTGTTAGATGATAAATCTAGTATTAAAAGAGTTGGGAAATTAGGAAAGAAAGCCTTAGGTCCATTTAGAATTTTAGACAATTTTTCTCCTGTGAATTTTAGAATTCAAGATGTCAATAATCCTAGTAAAATTTTAAATGTACATTCTGATAGATTAAAAAGGTACTTTTTGGGAAATAAAAATTTAGTTACTTTAGGTGATAATATGAATAAAATACTGAAGGATGAATGTAGTTTTCCTAATACTAATTGTGAATCTTATGCAAAGTTAAATGATAGGAAAGGGAATAGATCTAATATTCATAATTCAAATATGCAGCGAAAGAAAAAATTAAACTTTGGTAAAGTGAACCAAAATACAAGAAATTTTAGAATTCCCAAGACACATGTTTCAGATGATGTACAATGTAGGAATAATGATAATCAAATTGATTCTAATATTGATGAAAGTATAGCGGAATTTCATAGGTTGATAAATATAGGATTAAATAAGAAGAGGGAAGTTAAAGATACCTCAAATTTAGTTAGTAAGGATAAGAAATCCCAGAAACTTTTAGAATCACAAAAACCTGTAGAAACTGATTCTGATAGTGATGATTCTATAGATTTAGGACATCATTCAAGTAGTTTAAATGAAGTGTTTGAAAGGTATAAAAATGAAATATTTAAGTATACTAATTTGGAAGAAGAAAGTTCAGAATTATCTCTAGTGTCAGATGATTCTGAAACTAGTGATTCAGAAGATATACATAATGATTAGATAATTAGATTAGAACTTAAAATATAACGATCTTGAAATAAATATTAAAATTTTGTTTAGACGTAGGTTAAATATAAAAATTTTTGTTTTTAAAAAAAAAAAAAATTTTTTTCACAGAAAAATGAAACTGATGTAAAAATAATCATATTAAAAATTCTGAATATTTTTACGTATTAATTTTGCTTGTTAGTTTTTGTTTTCATACACGCAGTGTCTGCACTTGTGATGTGCTCGTTATGAAAATATTATATTAGAAATAACATGTAAAGAAGTAAAAATATTGAAGTACTTACTAATTGATTATTTGTATTATTTATAAGAAAGTTTGTTGTATTTTAAATGTTGAATTTTGTGTTTATGAAAGACTTTCTTCAGCGCTGGTGGATACAGCGAGTCAGCCATATTTTTACAATGCGTAGTTTCTGACGTTGTTGAAGTGCGCATGCTCCCGGAGTGAACTTGATGTTTGATTGACAGCTGACAAGAAAAGCGTTGCGTATCCAAGTTACAGTGGTAAACAAGAGAGCGTTCGGAAAGTTTTATAAACTGGCCAAGATATATTCAAGTAGGAAGGAACTTGATTTTGTTTTGTGTGAGGCAGTAAAAAGGAATTTTAAAGGGATCCTAAAAAATGAAGTACAGAACCTTGTAACTTCTGGATAGAGCCTTAACAGGAAGGACTATGAACATTTTTTTGTGATTGTGAAGGAAAAAGTGTTTTGTCTTAAGAGTAAGTTTGTATTTTTTAAATAAGGCCTTGGATCCATTTAATCTGTAGTTGTAGTTATGTATTTTTACTAGAAGTGTATATATGTTGTTTTAAGTTTTATTAAATGTGTTTATTTTGTACTTGGTGTTGAGTCAATGATTAGCTGGATTCTGAAAAAGTGAGTTAAAGTCATTGCACCAATTGGAGTGAACTCTTTGTGCAAATATAATAACATATAGGGACACTCGGAGTCAAAAATAAATCTGGGGTTAATTCCTCAGATTCTCCGTTCACAATGCAGTTGACATTTTCAATGATATATATAAGCACTCTTATAAAGAGCCTACTTCTGTGTAAAAGCTTAGTTTTTTTCCAACATCTCTGTTTAGTCAAGATGGCATATTCTGCTAGGCCAAACTGTTCGTGTTAATGATACTAGATGTAGGATTTATGCTCTTCACAATGGATGGCTGCAGATCTGATCACACCTTTGACAGAAACCTGTCAAAGGTGTCTATCAAATGGTGTCTACCAGATGGAAAGTTGAGAGAAAGCTGGAAAGATGGAAAGTTGTCTTCAGGTGAAGAAAGGAAGGTAGAAATCATCCTGACAGAACCAAAGGATACTACAATATTAAGAGGTTTTAGTACTTTATCTTTACAGTCAGAAATCCCTTTAATATAAGGGAGTGGAATCTGAGTGATATCTTCAGAAGGTCTAAAAACTGGTTGTCTCTGTTAAAGGCTCTCTTAATAAAGCCACTTTTCACAAAAGTGGATTTGATATAATTCAGTTCTTGTTGTGAAAGGTTTTCATTGGAACAGATATGAGCACAAAACCATTAACAAAGTTTTAATGGTTCCAATCTATTGACTATGATGAGAATTAGCATGGATATTACAATCAGTACGAGTTTCTTTTCTAATTACAGAAAATTGTAAACTATGATCTGGTTGACAAAGAATTAAAATATCCAAAAAAGCTAGTGGATTATGTTGAATTTTTTCTTGACAATTATTCTTAAGACTATTACACTTTTTTTATATATAATCTTTGTCAAGTAGCTTTATTTTATCCTCCTACATGTTTTGCCAATTTTTTCTATTGGCATCCTCAGGGAATACAAACTAGTAAGCTAAAATGAAGGTTACAGACTAGGTTATAACTGATGGTTCTAATTCATACAAAAAATTGGTATTGTGCGTGTCTCGTTAACGTGATTTATTTGTTATGGTTCATGACGTAATTGTTATGAAAGTTCATTTCTTTGATGTTTAATGATCTGATAAAAGTTTTCCAAATTTCTGGTAAAATTAGACCTTGATTCTTGTTTAGGTTTTCAGTTTTACTGTAGCTGCTTCTTTAAAGGTTATAACCTAGTCTGTAATCTTCATTTTAGCTTACTAGTTTGTATTCCCTGAGGATGCCAATAGAAAAAATTGGCGAAACATGTAGGAGGATAAAATAAAGTTACTTGACAAAGATTATATATAAAAAAAGTGTAATAATCTTATGAATAATTATCAAGAAAAAATTCAACATAATGAACAGGATCAACGAGACCACCAAACAAAAGGTATGCAATCTCAAAGGTTTAAAATGCAAAAAAGCTAGGTATTTAAACCATCTGACTTTTTTAAAAAGATGTAGAGACAATAGCGTGATCCCAAAATTTCTTCGTTTGAAACAATATTATAAAACTAGACAAGCCAACTTGATTTACAAACGAATTTCGTATGCTCTTCTTAGAGAAAGAATTCGCCATATGAGATTCATGCTTAGCAAAATAGATTCACAGTGCTATAATTTATTCATAGATATCTCTAATAATCTTGATGCTGAGACATGGCAACTATTAGACAATATGATTAGCAACAGTTTTACCAAAACATTTAATCACAGCAAAAAGACACAAATTGATAAATTCAATATGCTGTATGATAATCATAGCAACTGCAAACTGTCTCTACCAGATAACCAAGTGATAATTAACCTATCTAAACACGTTTTAAGTAAACCTGAGATCTCTATCCTCAAAAAAGGATTCAATTTTGCTTTAAAATCCGCTGTACTTCCTAAAATAGAGTTCGCAACTTAGAAAAAGCCTTCTCATTACTACCACTTCCAATAGCTAATGACTTACGATTAAAAAGCAGCATAATCCTTTCAGCTCCGTCAAGATCTCCTAACACCATCTCTAACCAAATGGAAAGAAGAACGCTTCTCAAATTAAGGAATAATAAGATATCATCATACTCAAAGCTGACAAAGGTAATAATACAGTTATATTAAATACTTCAGATTATGAAGAAAAAATTAAAAATCTATTATCTGACAGGTCTGTATATGAAGTTCTCAGTAGAGATCCTACCACAAAAAACCATAATGACACCAATGAATTATTATGTGGAATGAATAACTGGCCTATAGAAATCATAAAAAAACTAAAATCAATGCACCCACTAACTCCTAGATTGTATGGCCTTCCAAAAATTCATAAAGAAGGTATACCGTTACATCCAATAGTTGATGGAATCTATTCTCCCACTTACCAACTGTCCAAGTATCTTGCGAAGAATTTACAACAACACATTCACATCTCGGATACTTATATTAAAAACTCAAAACATTTTATAGATAAAATAAAAAACATCCCTATTTTTGAAGAGGATATACTAGCAAGCCTGGACATTACATCTCTGTTTACTAACATTCCAGTGGTTGAAGTCATCAACGTCTTAGACAACTTGTTCCCAAGAAACATCACTACTTTGTTCAATCACTGTTTAACTTCTAACTACTTTATTTGGCAAAAAACGATCTACAAACAACTCACTGGATTAGCTATGGGTAGCCCCCCCTCTCACCTCCTTGTGCTGACTTATTCATGGAAGATCTAGAGAAAAAAATCTTAACCCAGATCATTCCAAAACCGAAAATTTGGTACAGATATGTAGATGACATCTTTATCATTTGGGATCATACGAAAGAAGAACTAATGAATTACCTCAACCAAATCAGTAGTTTCCACAATACCATCAAATTCACATTAGAAATGGAAAAAGATAAAAAACTGCCATTCCTTGACATTTTAATAAAAAAACAAACCAATAATAGTATCAACCTATCTGTATACAGAAAACCTACAAATACTGGACGTTACCTCGTCCAGTATTTCAACTCAGCTCATCACATAGCTCAGAAACTTAGCATTATCCACAGTCTCAAGAAAAGAGCTATACAGTATACGACAGACAAGGATGACCTACTAACGGAGTTAACCACAATATCCAGAGAACTTTCTTTAAATGGTTACCCAAAAAGACTCTACAACAAGATTCTCTTTACTCATATAACCACATCGACAACGTGATGACGTCCAATACATCAGTACAATTACGATTCCTTTTGTCAGCAACCTTTCCAAAAAATTAGCTAACCTTTTAAAACCACATCAGATCAGAGTGGCATTCAGACCAATCTACAGTTGCCCGTAAAACTGAAAACCTAAACAAGAATCAAGGTCTAATTTTACCAGAAATTTGGAAAACTTTTATCAGATCATTAAACATCAAAGAAATGACCTTTCATAACAATTACGTCATGAACCATAACAATAAATCACATTAACGAGACACGCACATTGTCACGCACAATACCAATTTTTTGTATGAATTAGAACCATCAGTTATAACCTAGTCTGTAACCTTCATTTTAGCTTACTAGTTTGTATTCCAGGATGCCAATAGAAAAAATTGGCGAAACATGTAGGAGGATAAAATAAGCTACTTGACAAAGATTATATATAAAAAAAGTGTAATAGTCTTAAGCTAGTGGATTGTTTCTTTTTTTCCTTCTAAAGTAAACTGAATTTTACTTTATCCTTTCGTCATGTCAGCAAGATTTCTTCCTTCCTTTCTTCACCTAAAGACAAGCTTTCTCCACTCAGCCTTCCACATATCTACCAGATCCCGTTGCTTTTATGGTTTGTCTTACTTTGGGCAGTCTGGCAGATCTGCAGCTGTCTGTAGTGAGGAACATAAATCATATATCTAGTATCTGGAATCTGAGCAGTGTAACTTAGCAGAATATGCCATGTCGACTAAACTTAGTTTTTTAGGGAAAAAACTGTTTGCTTTTTTTCCCCAAAAAACAGACTTTTTGGAAATGCTCTTTATTTAAGTGCTCTGTAAGGGATCTACGTCTATAGAAGTAAATTTCTCCACTCAGCCTTCCAGTATCTACCAGATCCCATTGCTTCTGTGGTTTGTCTAACTTTGGGCAGTCTGACAGATCTGCAGCTGTCTGTTGTGAGGAACATAAATTATATATCCAGTATCTTGAATTTGAGCAGTATGGCCTAGCAGAATATGCCATTTCGACTAAACGTAGTTTTTTTTTTTCCAAAAAAAGTAGAAATAGATTGCTTATAGAGCACTTATATAAAACAGTTGAGACCCTTCTACACTGACTGATTTTAAACACACCTGATGGATTTCAATTATCCCCTTTATGGGAAATATTAATAATTTTTATGCAAATTCGTGATTATTATATTGTAATTTTTCTAAATAATTGGAAATTTTACTGACCATTTGTTGTCCTACTAACACTATAGTGTCACTTTCGAAAATGATTCTTTTATAACAATATTTATTATTTTATTGTAATTTTATATTGTGTTCTGTTATACTGCGGATGCATATGATATGTAGGCAAAAATATTACAGCTAATAAATTTATTTCATGTAAGTTTAAGTTTCGCTCTTTAATTTTTCTAATTACAAGCATATACTGTCTTATGTCGTGGCATTTCCTTAATTTATACTTTATTGTGCTCACCTACTTATATCACTTATCTTAAATTATCACTGTGTAGTGTTATTACTTTAACTATATATTTCTATGGGGGTGCTTAAGGGTCAAAGCTGTATAACTGAGAGGAGACCTCCACATAGCCTTTAAAGGAATGCGGAGAACCGACCAGGGCTTCTGACCTAATGTCCAATCCTCACCTTCTCGTGGTGCACCCTGTTGGGTGTCTACTTTGATACTGAACGAACGAGGATGGGCTGGCAATTTGGGATTTAGCCGACCAAATTGTATTCTTATTGGTTAAACCAAAATAAAAAATGATGGTACAACATGACAAAATTTCATGCCGGCTGGGGCGTCGCCCGGTTAAACAAGGCCCCCGTTGTTTTCGCCAGGGAACCAGGGCGAACAGCGAAAAGTCAGCTACTGGAACAAATCTGAAAACAAACCCCAACTCAACATCACCAGAGTTAAAGATCGGTACTATCAACGTAAGAAGCCTGAATGGCAAAGAAATGGAGCTAGCTGAGGAATTAGATAAGTACCAGATCGACATAATAGGGGTGACTGAAACAAAAAAGACCAAAACTGGTGAGATCTTTCGGAGCAATAAATACAAAATGTTATATTCAGGCAATGACAATCAAGGAAAAGAAGGAGTAGCCATAGTATTCAACACAAAATACGAGGCTAATCTTCTTGAATGGCAGTCAGTCTCAAGTAGAGTAATGTGGGCAAACATGAGAATAGGGAACTGGACAATGAGACTTATTTGTGCCTATGGTCCCACAGAAGGTTCTACTAAGGTAGAAGTGGAGGAATTTTTTGAGGCTTTAGAAAAAGCAACTGACACAATGAAAAATGAAAAGTTGATCCTTGTTGGGGATCTAAATAGTAGAGTAGGAAATGATTGTGAGACATACAAAAATATTTTGGGAAAATTTGGAGAAAAGAGCAAAGCTAATAATAATGGCAAATATCTGTTGGATTTCTGCTCAGGACATGGACTGGTTATTACTAACACCATGTTCCAACATAAAAATGTGCACAAATTCACATGGAGAGAAGAGGCTAGGAATAAGAAAAGTCTCATTGACTATGTTATTGTTGATAGTGATGTTTTCTCCCTGGTGCAGGACACCAGAGTGTACAGAGGATTTGAAATTGGAAGTGATCACTATTTAGTCTTGAGCAGGATAAAATTGAATTTCATATTGAAAAGAATAACATGTAAGAAAGTTTTAAAGCGAATAAAAGTTGAGCAGCTCTCAGATGTAAACTGTAGACTAAAATACAGAAATATTATTGAAAAGAAAATGAAAGAGTTTGAGAACAGGAATCAAACCTTGGAGATTCAGTGGCAAACTCTGAAGGAAATATTGATTGATTCTGCCAGAGAGGCATGTGGTGAGGTTGTGTGCAAAGATAAAAAAATCAGAACTCCCTGGTGGACACAGGAAGTTAAAGAGGCAGTGAAGGAAAAGAAGAAAGCATATCAAAAGTTCCTGGCAAATAAGTCAGCTTTTACTCTTACAGAATACAGAGACAAATGTAAGAAAGCTAAACAGTGTGTAAAACTAGCTAAACAAAAGTCATGGGAGGACTTTGGCAAGAATATAGAAAATAAATATCAAGAAGGTGGCAAAATATTCTGGAGGTTGTTGAAGAAGCTTAGGAATGGAGGAAAGAGTGCTGTAAAAGGAATTAGAGATGATAAAGGCAAAATGAAAACAGGAGAAAAAGATATCCTTGAAGTATGGAGTAATTACTTTGAAAAACTGCTAAATGAAACAAGCAGTGATGACAGCACAGTGATAAAAAACACTGACCAGGCATGCAGTCAGGAATCCATATCCATACTTGAAGTAGAAAAAGCCATCAAAGGCTTGAAATGTGGAAAGGCAGCAGGAGTAGATGATATTCGACCAGAAATGCTGAAGTATGGTGGTATAAGAGTCTTACAGTGGCTGCACTGCATAGTTCAGAAAGCCTGGACAGAGGGACGAATTCCCGATGATTGGAGTAGAGCTCTCATAGTACCCATATATAAAAAGGGAAATAAAACTGAATGTGAGAATTACAGAGGTATTTCCCTACTGAGTGTTCGGGCAAGATCTATGCAAGTATACTTGAGAAACGGTTGAGAAGAATTGTGGAAGAAAAGCTTGGTGAAGAACAAGCTGGATTCAGGCCAAATAGAGGCTGTCAGGATCAGATCTTCACTTTACGACAAATAGTCGAGAAAGCATGGGAATATAACAAAGATCTGTATTTAAGTTTTGTCGATTTGGAAAAGGCATATGACAAGGTGCCAAGAGAGAAGCTATTCAATATGCTGCAGTTATATGGTGTCAATGGGGCATTATATCAAGCAATACTTAGTCTTTATTTGAGTTGTGAGTCAGCAGTTAGAATTGAAGGAAGTACAGGAAGATGGTTTAATGTTAAATCTGGTGTGAGACAAGGATGTACATTATCCCCTCTGTTATTCATTATCTATATGGATCACATTATGAAGGAATGTGGTATTAAACCTGATATCAAAATTGGAGATGTTAATGTCAGCTCTTTGCTTTATGCAGATGATGTTATACTTCTGAAGATGGTAAACTAAATATAGAAATAGACAACAGAATCAGCAAAGCTGGTATCGTGGGAAGTCAATTGAATAAATTCATATGGAATAAGAAAGAAATTAGTCGGAACACTAAATTAGCTGTATACAAGACTGTGTTCAAACCAATTTTAACTTATGGATCTGAGAGCTGGGTCAGAAGTAAAACACTTGACCAAAGACTAGAGACCGCAGATATGAGAGTTCTGAGAAAGATTAGAGGCGTGAACAGATGGCATCAATGGCAATATCATATTAAAAATGAGGATATTAGGAAAGAACTTGACATTGTCAGCATCCAGGAATGCATTAGCAGAGCTAATCTCAGATGGTATGGTCACTTAAATAGAATGGAGAGGAAAGATTAGCAAAACAAGTATTCTCTGCCAGGTTGGCAGGAAAACGACCCAGAGGAAGACCAAGATATAGGTGGATTGATACGGTACAAAGTGCCTTAGACGATAGAAATATAAGATCTGATAATGTTGGAGTCTTGACAAGTAACAGACTGATTTGGAGGAAAATTGTAGATAGGAAGTTAGTAATGATGTAATTTTTTCATGTAGTACTGTCATATCCTGTACACCCCTTGAGGGTACATGGCAGGAATTTGATGATGATGATGATATATTTCTATGGTCTGTACACACGAGACTATTAGAACTCTGTACTCTCTTATCTACAGTTAAATCTATCCACATAATTGGCTGATTCTTAGAATGATTAAGTATATTAAATAAATTAACAAAGGGTAGACTTCTGAATAGAGTCCGATCCTCAGCAATAATGGTCTGGAGGTACCTCCTAATCAGGTTCTGGCAATATTTATTTGATCAAGCTGCGCCAGCCAGATCCCTAGGTTAGAAATTCCTCTTAACCAAGGAGTAACCCTCAGAAAATATACTAAGTAAATCAATCTATTAATTACTCTTTATCTCAATTTTATCTCTGTCTTAAAATACTTTAGTTTGCAGTCGTGGTCTCTGTCATATAACCACTCAGATTCAGATATTAGCAAGCGGTGCATTGGATTCAATTCAAGGTACAAAACCGGTTAAGATATTCAAGATACACTTATTAAATTCCTAAGATCACACATTTACAAGAATATACTCGATTAGAATGGAGGTATCCTAAGTTATAAAATTAAACATAGCAACTGTAATTCACACAACATATCCAATCATAGGTTAATTTCACAGCACAAAGTTTTGTTTGCATCTTCTAAATATCCTTACTAGTCTAAACATACTCTCAAGACAATCACATCAGTAACTTTATAGATCATTACTCATAACAATTCAAACTACAATTCATTCAATTAATTACTTGAGAAATAGCCCTAAGACTTGAAACACTGCTATCCAATATTTGCTAAAGTCCTTTTCCTACAAGTATAGAGTTTTGAAACACAACATCTCTTTTCTTCTATATTACAATATTCCTCTCTTTCTTAACAAAGAATTAAAAAAGGTTTTAACATTACCATATTTCTGGAAGTATATTCATTTTGTCATCTTATCCTTACTTCGTCCCACAGAATGTCCAGTCTTCTTCTAGACAATTGTCTCACAGGCTAGGCTTGGACTTCATTGTTCTGCCTTTCTTTCCCATCATTGACTAGAAACAGCATGGCTTGGACCGCTCCACGTGGACGTATATGGCAGTCAGTTCCTTCAAGCTTGCTCGGAATGCTGCCGATTATCTCCTTGTCAAATCCTTCTGTATGGCATCTCGAAATGATGGCAGTGAATAGCTACACACTATCGATAAGATCCTAAACTCGAATTCTCTCCGACTCCACAAGAAAATCCCTAGTAGACTACAGACCTCAAGAAGAAAAAGCCCTTCGAAAGGGGGGCAAACCTCTTTTATACCTTCTACCCTCGGCACCCTCTTTTGCGCACATGTCGTATATTCTATTCGCGTCTTCCTGGAAAACATCGAGTGCATGCCGTTCCGCACGTAAACAATTTGCTGTAGGCTACACAATTCACCCGAGGTTTTCGTTAGTGGACTTTGAACTTCTGTTACATGCCTTAACATATATCTTACAAAGAATACCTTTTCCAATATAAATTCTTACAAAAAATTATTATGACATCGCTTACCTTTAAGTGATATTACATAAAATAGTACTAGCATAATGTTCATTAAATAATTTATATCTTTACCTATGTACAAGCATTTTCATTGTCGCTAAAACTTGTTGAATCCTGAATAAATTATTTCTTTAAGGAAATCTTTTCATTCAAGATTCAACAACTGCATGTCTAGTTAAGTGACTGCACCTTGTGCTTAGTTAAGGATGTTAATTTTTTGTTTTAAATTTTAATTCAGTTGTTTAATTTTTAGGTAAGCTTTGCTTTATTCCATTATTGTTAGATAAAAAATCTTCTACTTGTATGTACAAGTAGCATAGTCTTGTAGTACTTCTGTAGTTTAATTTACTCTGTAAGTAAGCAAAAAAAAAAAAAATACAGTTATCTCTAATTCACAGTAATTTAATTTTAATATAGCAATACACCACTTTCCTACTTGTATATGAAAAATTGATTTTGCTCTCATATCTGCATGGGTCTAGCTTCCACTGATGAGAGCCCAATAAAGAGTCAAACCAGTCTGAATGGTGACTCCTCCCATAATGCATAGCCAGGCCCAGCTGGTGGCATGTGCGAAGTGTGCAATATACACAGGCGCAGCAGAAGAAAAGGCGCCTAAAAGATGTCAAAAAATATGAGATAAGAGTTTAAACGAACAACAAATGGTACAGAATGGTACATATAATTATGAATGTACGTCGTCTTTCATTCGGGTCCCTTCAGATCTTCCCAGAAACGAACAAATAAATTCTGAAATTGTATCCTGGACCCGATTATATCACTGTAATTTTTGATTAAAATTTATGAAAATATACCTAAAATAGTTCTTTATTTTTTGATTTATCATAAATCAACTTATGATTAATTGTTGAGTTCCGTGTAAGGGCCATATCCTAATTTTAATCAGATCGGATGCATGTGGTTGGCCCTAAAAGTTGGCTTACTACTGATAACTCATTCTTCTCAACATGCGAGCCTGTTATATTAGCAGGCTGTTAGGGCTGCATCAGCGACACAAAATAATCGGCGAACTCTCGAGTCCAATCTGAAACATTCTTGTAAAATTCTCTTATCTGTTTTCGTTGAATCTTCAAAATTAATTTATTTATTAATGCAAAATTAATGTAAAGAATATTTGAATAAATCTCTTAACTTTATATTACTATTTTATATTATTTTGAAAATTTATATAACTTGAAAAAATTTGTATAAGCAGGACTAATCCGTAGGTAACATTATACTGTAAAGCGGTTTTCATTTGTTTTTCATTTCCTGTTCGTTTTATTCACACTTTATTCAAAAAAAAACTTTTTTGGAAAGGTGGCGAACATTAATCGCACATGCAAGAAAAATACTATGCGCCAGTCCTGTGCATAGCAATACACGTATCAGAAAGGAAGTGTGCTTTGTATACTTCCTTTCTGATGGGATGCAAGGTCAATTTGATGTGAAGTCATTTACCCTCCATATACAAATTAACATTTTTCATGCATGAAATTTGATGATAAATGAGTAAAACAAGAATATAATTTCTAATCTAGTATAATTTAAATTGCCCTTGTGCTGCTAGAATATTTTTTTTTTGTGTTACAGAATTTGAAGAGAATGCAGCTGCTGACAACTCATCTTCAGTTGCAGTAAGTATATATCTTTAAAATATATGATGTTAATGAGACTGATTAACATCATATATGATGTTAACATGATATTAATCATATATGATGTTAATCAGATTGATGGTTACTTTGATTTTATCCATGATTATGCACTGCTTTCAATATTGTATATTATTCATATATAAAGAATTGAAAGTCTACATCTGCTGCACATTTTCAAAGATATGTCTGGTTCTGCGAGTTATTATTTTTACAAAGCACCCTGCCTTAACTTACTTTTTGGCTACAATTTATGGCTGTACTTGAGACATTAAATGTGGTTTTGAAGTAAATTGACCAAAAAGAGGGCATGTAACCAAATAATAATCAGGAAATGAAGCAGTACAGAGAAAATAAATTGCCTTTGAAGTAAATTCTTTTACTCTTCTTAGTGTATGGAGATATAGTTGAAAAACAATGTGGTATAGGTAATATCGGAATGGGGTGAGTCACTAAGAAGTATAAACCATTTTGAAAAATAATCTCAAACTATAAAAATGATCTCTTGAATGAATAGAATGCTATAAGTGATACTTATATACCAACAATACTGTTGGTATATAAGTATCACGTTCCTCGTTCCTCTCGTTTCAAAATATTTCAGATTGTTTCAATCAAAATGGCTCCACACCTTTAAGGTGTGGAGCCATTTTGAAACAATCATCCTCAGAAGTGTGAAAAAAGAAAATGAGAATAGTAGTGCTCCCTATATGGATGGCATCAGCACATGGAATATTCTGATTGGTTGTGAGATGCCAAAATTCTGAAATTATATAAGGGCAGTGAATGTTTATTTATTAAATAAATTATTGGTTTTGATTGTGACAGTTTTGGATATAGTTTTGTCTTGAAAATCGAGAATATAAACTTTTCAGCTTGAGGAACGAGATTTTATTCAAAAGAAGAACGAGATCTTATTCAAAAGAACTGCAACTTTGGTTGCAATTTTTATTCATTTGTATCTAATTATTTTTGAATATTTTGTGAAAATTACCTGGAATGCAAACACTGCAATCTAGGAAGTTCTTGTATGGTTTGTACCATAGTGACTCTTTCATAGAGCTATACCAAATCAGTTTAATTGATATAGGAAACAATATACTATATTATGATGTTGGAGTAGTTCTTGGTCAGATTGTTTATTTTATTATTATTATTTATACCAGACCTCTATGGAGTCAAAAGACTCATCACTGGAGGCAAATGCTGTTACACACAATACCCATCAAACCTTGCCTTAAATTCAAGCAATGTATCTGCATTCACCACAGTGTTAGGCAATGCATTCTACTTGCCAACCACTCTGCATGAGAAGAATGCTTTTTATGTTTAATTTAAGTTTAGTTTAATTTAATAAAATTTAAGCGCCTCCGTAGCGCAATTGGAAGAACGACGGTACGTTGTGCC
Source organism: Typopeltis vanoorti (assembly GCF_054136105.1). NCBI lineage: Eukaryota > Metazoa > Arthropoda > Arachnida > Uropygi > Thelyphonidae > Typopeltis > Typopeltis vanoorti. The sequence goes on from NC_143552.1 coordinate 41,587,785, forward strand.
CTTCGATCGGAAAAGGCCTAAGTTCGATTCTCGTCATGACGGGAGGAATCTTTATATGGACTTTTTCAATCGAAAGTGAGTTAGCCAATCTCATACGAAGGTAGCAGGGGTTTTTTTCCCGGAAACTCGGGTTTTTCATCCCGCATACAGACAAATCGGCCCTTCAGAACACATGCAATTTACAAACAAAAAAATACTAGCTGTGATAGTGGTGGGCAGTAGATGGCGCTGATGTTGTTGATTGGTGGTAGAGATTTGGTGTAGTGGTTGAGACAGAGAGTTGTACAATAGGTGTCCTCCCGCGATGAGTCCTCGGACTCCTTGGAGGTGTCACGAATAATAATGTCCTTGCTCATAACTTATTTATATAGCTCACAGGTATGTCCCCTTGTTTTACCCCCTTCTCCCATTCTATGAAAAATTTCTTCCAGTATGAGGACAGATTGAGAGAATGTAAGCTTCAAAGCCTCTTGAATAGGAGGAAGATTGGGGGGGGATATGATTGAGACATATAAGCTAGTCAGGGATTGTAATCAGGTTGACATGGAAGAGATTTTTATAATAAAGTTACAAGAGCATTAGATGAGGGAAAGGCATATACTGCCATTTTCCTAGACTTAGCAAAGGCATTTGACAGGGTGCCACATGATAAGCTGATATTCAAGTTGCAGCACATGGGTCTAGATGTCAGATTGGTCAACTGGATTCAGGATTGGTTGTCTGATAGGTAACAGAGAGTTGTGTATGGTGGAGCAATATCAAAGAGGCCGAAGGTTACAAGTGGGGTTCCACAGGTCTCAGTACTGGGACCTATATTGTTTAACCTTTATATCAATGTCATTGTCCGTGGATTGCAAGGGGGATATTCAGTTGTTTGTGGATGATGTGAAGCTGGGAAGGGTTATTAGTAATAGTGCAGATGTGGTAGCTCTGCAAGAGGATTTGAATAAGCTAGATAGATGGGCAAATGAATAGGGTGTCAGTTTAATGCAGCAAAATGTAAGGTCTTGAGGTTTGGGACACATCGATGGGATGCTGCATACTCTATGGGAGGAGTTAAACTGAAGGAAGTAGGGGAGACAAGAGATCTAGGGTTGATGAGTGATAGAAACCTGAAATTTAGGGGACATATTGCAAAGGTAGTGAAGGTAACACAGAGGATTGCTGCAATAATGAGGACACTGACCTGCAGAGATAAAAGGGTTATCATTCCATTGTATAAGTCTCTGATCAGACCACACTTGGACTATTGTTCTCAGATCTGGTTCCCAGGATTTGAAGGGGATAAATTAACTGTGAAAAGGGTACAAAGGTGGATAACAAAGATGGTGTCAGGACTGTACAATGTTAGTTATGAGGATCGGCTGAGGGAGCATGGACTGCAGAGTTTGGTGGATAGAAGAAAGAAAGATGATGTGATTGAGACTTTTAAACTGTTGAGAGGTGATTACAGGGTTGACACTGGGAGTTCTTTCGCTTGGTTAAACAGCAGGAAGGAGTCATGACAAGGAGCCATCCCTGGAAGTGACGAAAGAAAATTTTGAGAAAGAGGGCGAGGAGTGGTTTCTTTGCATGGAGGGGTGGTTGAATCATAGAATGCATTGCCTGATAGAGTGGTGAAAGTGAGAATGGTCAATGCGTTTAAGGAATGGTATGATAGACTTTGTGTTTCCTGGGCGGGACCTCCCTCGATGAGTCTTGATAGACGTGTTTCTTAGAAAGGACCCCCCACGATGAGTCTTTTGACTCCATGGAGGCCTGAATAATAATAATAATAATAGAATGGGAGAAGGAGGTAGAACAAGAGGCCATCACTGGAATAATATATAAGTAGGGTGTGAGCAGAGGCATGAGGAGTAGGTTCTTTGCATGTAGAGTAGTTGGTGAGGCACAGTTGGATGAGCATTATGTGCAATAGAGTGTACCTCCCATGATGAGTCTCTGACTCCATGGAGGTCAGATGATAATAATAATTAACCTGGTAACAACCATTTACCAACTAAAATGTCTCAATTATACACACACACACACACACACACACACACACACCCTTTCTTCCTCCTATTCACAAGACTTTTCATACTGCATTCCCTCAATATATTCTCATATTTCACATCCCAAAGACCAGTTACAACCTTAGTCTTCTCTGGACCCTTTCCAGTATATCCTCATTGCCATGAAAATAGGGGACCAAATCTGTGCACAATAATCCCAACGAGTCCTAATTAAGGTGTTATGCAATGGATATATACACAGGATATTGTCCACATATTTGCTATAGAATGGAATACGGAAGGGGTGGGAGGCAGGAACCAGAATCTTTTAATTTCTACAAGTTAAGATCCTTTGCCTCACTGCCATAATCTGATGTGATGTCTTCACAACTTGTGCAATGTGACCTCTGAACTTAAGATCCTTGTCCACCCACCACTCCAAGATCTTTTATCTCTTCAACTTCCTTCAAAATTTCCTTGCCAAGTGTATATGTATACCTGAAAACGATTTTGTATGTTTGTATACTTGAATATTTTTTTAGAATATATGTTTTCTTTATGGGGATTAAAAAATTTTGCTTTAGCTAAGATGTTAGCATAATCAATTAGTACCTCTGATTTTGAAAAACTCATTTCAGATAATTTATTTTTTTGTTTGTCTTGAGAAGTAATAGTAAATTTGAATGCATTTATAAATTGTTTAGTGCAACTGATTTTTTTTTTATAGGTAGGGGTAATATGAATTAACATGAAAATTATTACCATTGTTGTTTGAATTTTTGTAGTAATATAATTCCCTGATTTAGTTAATGTTAAGAAAATTAAAGGAATTATCCTGTTCATGCTGTATAGCAGGGGTGGCCAACTATGCATCCTTTTGGAGCCAAAATAATTCCAGTAAGAATTATTTTGAAATATATTAGAAGAGCTGCAACCTTTGACCGATATGATGGTATGGGAGTAAGTAAGTGTGTGCATGGCGAGGTTGTAATGAGCTTGTAAGAACTGCTTTGACTAATTACACACCTAATTTTAAGGAGCTTACTAAGAAAATGGATACAAGGAAGGCCTCTACTAGTAAATAAGTAACTAAAATTATTGTTTTTCAGCTTTAAAATTATTCTAATTGTTCAAAGTAAACATCATTTAATGTGTATCCAATTAAACTTTTTTTATTGCAGTAATTTTTATTAACACTGTTTTTCTCTCTCTCTTCTCTCTTTTTTTTTATTTTATTTCTCTTTTTTTTGTTGTCTTCTCTTTTTTGTTTATTTTTTTCTGGTAGATCAAGAAGAGCCACAAGCCATGTTGTGCCCACCCCTGCTCTATAGTGAAACATAGCCCTCTGCTGAAATTGTTACATGAATTAGTAAAGCAGATATGCTATTTTTTTCCCCATTACACAGGATATTCTACATATATTTGCTGTAGAATGGATATTGGAAGGGTGGGAGACAGGTAGTAGCAAGTTTGACTGTAAACAAGCTGCTGATGTTTTGGCTCATCAAAAGTCCAAAAGTTTGTATATAGAAGTTATTTTCAAATTTGCTAATAATAAAAAAAATACTAAAATAATCAAATTAATCAAGGATAGAATATCAGAAAGGTTAATCGTTAAGTGAATTTAAAAGTAGGTCATTTAATAGTGAGGACAGTATCAAGTGTTTTGGGGGACATTAGTGTTTGTGTAGTTTGAGGCCATGTCCAAGAGATAAAAAAACATCATTGGGGATTAAAATAAGATCTTTAATTTGTTCATTTAAAGATAAACAAATGAAAGAATGTTCAGGTCATTTTTTTTATCATGAATCTAGAGTTTCATGTAGACATTTTAGACAAAGGCGATGTGGCAGTCTTTTTATAACATGCACTTTTCTTCACACTTCAGAGGGTGACTCTTTCAAAACAGTTCCACTCCATTAAGGTTCTTTACATTGTTTTTATAATTAACAAAATCATATGTCATTCAACACAGATCTCAATTTACTTCTTTAAATTTCTTTTCTCCATATTTACCAATAGTATAATCTTGCAGTATTTTATTTATTTATGAATCTGTTTTCCCATAAGATTCCCTTTTAATGTTTATTATCTGTTAATTTTAATTCACTTATGTACCCAGTTTTCTAGCTTAGGATTATTAATATATTTTTTTTAATGGTTTTTACTTATTAGTGATTTCCTAAATTGTATTACCTGTACAGTCAGTTTTTAAACTATGTCCATTCACTAGGAAGAGTAGTAGAATTTATCATTTCAAAGGAAATTATTATCTTTTAAATAGTTTTTTGTAATGGTGATAACCGTTGTAATTTATAATTTTAACTAATAACTGGTACAACATCCCTCTATTAATGCACCACTGATTAGTGCGTTTTCGATTAGCGCATCATTTTTTTTTTTCTATACCCAAATTCGATTAATATGCCTCTAAAATTCGATTAGTGTGCCAAATTTTCTATCTATACATTTTTATGACTAACTATTTTTAAAAAATTACTCATCAGGATGAAATAATTTAGTTACCAATTTAAAACATTTTACAAACTTATTTTTTAATGGCATACTACACTATTTTCATGTACACTTTGTTCCAAATTTACTTCCAAAATTTATGTCTTCTGCCTAATTACATGGCATTTTGCTGATCATATGTCGTGCCTCCTTTGCAATTGTTTTCCTTCCTTTTTTTTATTTTAAAGTATTTTCCTAACCTTTTATCATGAGTAAAAGAATTAGTGAGCAAAAAAGTGAAAGTGTGAAAATGATTCGAAAAGTAATCTCATTGGAAGAAAAACTTGAAATAATAAAGAAAAATGAACAAGGTGAGTCCAGAGCAAAGATAGGACAACACGAAATTGGGTGAATCAACTATAAGAGCAGTTTTCCCAAAGCTGGTGAATACAAAGAGAAAAGTAAGGCTGCTTCAACTTCATCATGCATGCACTCAAAATCAAAGTATTATAATGATTGAATTAGAGACTTCTTTCTACATGGATCGAAGACTGTAACCAAAAACAGATTCCTAAGCACTGACCTTATTAAATCAAAAGCATTAAGTCTTTTGCAACTTTGAAAGAAAGGGCTATCTTTGATGGAAAAGAAGAATTTCACGCTGGTGCCGGGTTGTTTGAGAGTTTCAAAAAGAGAAATAGCCTACATAATGTTTTATTCACAGGCAAAGCTGCAAATGCATATTAGGAGGTGGCTGCAAATTATCCAGAGATTTTGAAGAAAAACTGTGGAAGAAGGTGGGGGGCTATTGTGACCAACAAAATATTTAATGTCGATGAAACCAACCTTTTTTTGGATGCAAAGGTCTTCCAAGATTTTTCTGGCCAAATGATGAATATTTGGACTCCCTGGAGGTGTCATGTGGTAATAATGATAGTAAATCAGAGAAATCGCAGCCTGGTTATAAAGTCGTAAAGTCAAATGAAATTATTGCTAGCAATATGCCAGCCGCTTGGAAGAAGCACATTCTTCCATGTGTGCAAATGATTTTAGATTCTTTTCAAATGAATCTAAGTTAATTAAATCTCATTCTGAGAAATTGAGTGATTCTGACCTGCTAAATTTAGATGCACAGCGGGAAGATCCTGAAGAATATGAAGAAAATTTAATCACTAACAAGCCCAAAGAGATATCACAGAAACAATTTGAAAATATTTTTTGTACAATCGAAGTTTTTAAGCATCAATGCCTAGAGGCTGATCCTGAAGAAGAAAGAAACAATAAAATTTTCAGAAGAGTAGAAGAGGCAATAGGATCACAACGTTATTTGTATGAAAAAAAGAAACAGAATGCCCACCAAACTACGTTAGTTCAACTCTTTGTTGTTAAGTAGAATAATAATAAGTTTATATTCTAAATATGTTTTATTGTCTTTCAGCTTCATGGTTTTTCTTTAACTAGGCCCCAAGACATACTGTAATTCTTTTATAAAAAATTAGGGGTCAAAAAAGAAATTTGAGGAATGAATTATACTTTTCCATAGGTTATTATATTTGATTAATGCATCTGTTTTAAAGAATGCATTAGCCGCATTAATCGAGGGATTGCTGTATTTTAATTTTCATTATCCTATCTTTCTATTAGGAACATTCAATATCATTTGAAGCCAGAAAAAAAATTTAAACTTGAATAAAAGTATTATTATATTGTGCTCAATATACCACTTGTCCTCAAAACCCATTGTGTTGAATATCCTTTTAACATGAAACTTTTCAGCCAGTGCTAGCATCCCAAGACTTTATTTATTTTTCTTCATACATTCTATAAATCAACAATTTTGATATATGAAGGCTGAGCAAAAAAAAAAAAAAAGTAGTGGCAACACTACTGGAAATTTCCATGCTTATCACATGTACAGTACGTGGAAGCACTGGTATGGTTGCATCAATCATACTACTTAGTGACATCTGACCAGTTTCAACTTTTATTTAGGTCTACTATGTGAAAAATATGGCTTGACATTGACCTAGCTCAATATCTCCACAGGACTAGCTCCTACTGATGAGACCTCAGTAAAGGTTGAAACCAGTCAAGCTAGTGGCCCTTTTCATAATGCATAGCAATATTCCAACTTAAATGGAAGTGTACTTTGCATTACAGCAGGGGTAGGGAACGTCTGGCCTGCGGGCCGTATAAAGCCTACACCTTCATTTGGTCTGGCCCTGCCAAGGCAACCACAGGCAGGGCTCGAAATTCAATAAATCTAGGAGCTTTTTTCATTGCAACATAAATTTATATTAAGTGAATCATAATAATGACATAAATTTTGAGGGACAAGCAAGGCACGTCCATTACGGGATAGACAGGACACATACGAGTACATGACAGGACAGACACGTATGCTTCTCATCGGCTGCTGTGGCATCTAATGAGAAGACCTCGAGAGTTGATGGTAAGAACGTTGGATATGTTCCAAATCCAAGATGCAGGATTAGGACAGTGATCAAAGCAAAATAATCGTGTTGCTGGCGACACAAGCCTGATAGTTATTAAAACTTAAGTGGTGTGACATCCTACAAATGGCGACTACAAAGAAAAGAAAAGTTGATGCAGAGTGTCAATCTTTCCAAGAGAAATGGACAAATGATTATTTTTTTGTTGAAGTCAAAGGCAAACCTGTGTGGCTAGTTTGTGGCGATGCATTAGCAATAATGAAAAAAGCCTATCTGGAGTGTCATTACAGCTCAAAACATGCTAAACTCAACAAATTGGGAGAACAAATGCGTCTGGATAAAATTAGTGCTTTTCAGCAGAGTTTGGAATCACAACAAGTTGCTTTCACTAGGCCTCGTTGTGACAGAGACATTGTTATTCAGACAAGTTATGTAGTGAGTGAGCTAATCACAAAGAAGCTGAGGCCTCATGTAGAGGGAGAGTTTGTGAAAGAAGTGCACGGTGGCTGCTGCGGAGTTGTTAGCACCAGACAAAGTAAAATTGTTTCAGAGTGTTAGTTTGTCTCAGAAAACCATCTCAGATCGGATTACTGACTTAGCACACGATATTGAAAAAACATTGAAGGATTTGCAGGAGATTTCCAATTATTCCTTCTGGCTTTTGACGAGACAACGGACATAACAAATACTGCTCAACTGGCTGTTTTCGTTCATGGGATAACTGCAGAGTTTGACATGCGAGAGGAACTGCTGTCACTGGAAGCCATGCATGGCACTACAAGAGGTGAGGACTTGTTTGAGAGACTTGTTTTATCAATGAAAAAACTTGAGCTAACATTTGAAAAGTTAAGTGGTCTTACTTCAGGTGGAGCTCCACATGGTTGGCTCACAAAAAGGGTTAATTGCATTTGTCAAGAAAGAACTGAATCGTCTCAGTCTTGATCCAAGTGATTTAATTATATGCCACTGCAACATACACCAAGAAGGGTCTCTGTGCACAGTTGTTGAGGCTCAACAATATCAATAGTAGTGTCATGCATAAATTTTGTCAAAAGCAGAGAGTTTAAGAAGTTACTGAATAATCTTGAGTCTGAGTATGGTGATCTTCTTTATCACTGTGAAGTGAAGTTGCTGAGTCGCGGGAACATGCTCATGAGGTTTTATGAACTGCGGGATGAAGTCAAGCAGTTCATGGAGATGAAGGGAAAACCTGTCAGGGAACTCAATGATAGCAAGTTGGTTTTGTGATTTAGTGTTCATGGTGGACATTACCAAGTACCTCTCAGAGCTGAACGTCAAGCTGCAGTGCCCCAACCAGCTTCTCAGCTCCCTGCTTTCAAATGTGAAATCATTTGAAGCTAAATTAAGGCTGTGGAAAGTGCAACTCGAAAGGAATAAATCAGTGCATTTCCCCACTCTGGAAGGACAAAAGCCTTCTATGACACTTGAATATGCTGGTGAATGTGCGAAACTAATTCAGGCATTTAATGAAAGATTCAAGGACACGAAAAGTAAACAAATGGAATTGAACATCTTTGCTACACCATTCAATGTGGAACCAATTGATGTGCCTGATAACCTACAACATGAAATCATTCAGCTGCAAAGTAATGATGAGCTGAAAGCTAAGTACAACAACCTCCTACTGCTTGAGTTCTATAAACGTTACATAAGCAATAATGAATTTCTCCAATTTGAGGAGACATGCATTGAAATATGCATCTGTGTTCAGAACAACTTACTGTTGCAAGCATTTCTTTTCAAAACTTAACATCGTAAAGAGTCGATTGCGCTCCAGACTGACCGACACAAACCTGGAAAAGCAGTTGTGAGTAGCAACATCATCAATACCAGCTAACATCACATGCCTTACCAAAGAGAAGCAGTTCCAGCCATCACATTAGAGGTGAGTTAATTAAATGTTTGACCAAATATAGCAGGCTAATTTTTAAGTTGATAATTTTGTATGGCCCACGAATGATGTTATAAATATCCAAATGACCCTTTATTATTATTATTATTCGTGACACCTCCAAGGAGTCCGAAGACTCATCGTGGGAGGACACCTACTGTACAACTCTCTGTCTCCACTACTACACAGACTTCTACTACCAATCACCTACATCAACGCCATCTACTGCCCACAACCACTATCACCAAGCTAGTATTTTTTTGTCTGTAAATTGTATGTGTTCTGAAGGGCCGATTTGTCTGTATGCAGGATGAAAAACCCAAGTTTCCGGGAGAAAAATCCCTGCTACCTCCATATGAGATCGGCTAACTCACCTTTGATTGAAAAAGTCCATATAAAGATTCCTCCCGTCATGACGAGAATCGAACTTAGACCTTTTCTAATCGAAGGGCGCAACATGCCGTCGTTCTTCCAATTGCACTATGGAGGCGCTATTAGACCCTTGGCAGAAAAAAGGTTCCTCATCCCTGCATTACAAGAACTACAGCAATTGTGATGTGAAGTCATCTGCCACCATATACAAGTAGTGTAGTTGTGAAGATATTTCATGTGCAAATTTTTCTCACACTTCAGTAAAGGATTAAAACAGTCATATAATTACTTTGTCTAGTATAATTTTCTTAGGATGTTCTTCAGCCACCTAAAATAGCAGGATGAAGTAATTAATACCATTGAATCTCAACCAATTAATTAGCTAAACTGGTATGTATTCTTAGATATTATCACTCGGGTTGATGTTTAGTAGAATAAACATATGTATAGATAATAAATATTAATTCAATTTATTTAATTAATAAATTATTACACCAATATTTTGTCTTGGTCATCAAGGCATCGTCATGAGCACAAAGAAAACACGAGCATGCAGGCACACTGACAAGAAATTTAACACAGACCAAATGTTAATGGTAGGATCCTACAGTCCTAACTAATATGGTTGCAATGATGGATACTTGCTGAATGTTTCACAGTGATGATTTCCCAGATCTTTGGCAAAGTGAGGCAGCCAAATTTATTAAGAGTTGGCATATATTGCAATACTGAGGCAGATTCTATGAATAGTCTCTTGGATTTATATCTCTTCCTGTATAAGAGGGAGGTTTTTTCCCAGTGATCTGTATCCATGACATGGTCTGCTTCTCCAGAATGGCTGTAGTGCAGGTCAGAATTATAGTTCCTGTGTTCTTCCAGGCAGATATTATTTGTTCTTCCTGTTTGTCCAAAGTGGAATAGTTCACAGGAGCAAAGAATGCAGTAGACCCCAGGATGATCTAAATGATGAAGAAGGTCTTTGGTGAGATAAGGGTCCTTGAATAAGGGTAGATAGTTTTTGGTATGGCTTCAAGGAGATTTGTATGTTATACTATTCTAGATCACAAGAAAATTTTTCTGAGGTGCACTGGATATAGGAATTGGCAATGAAGGGAAGGAAGATTAGGTTTTGTGAATTAGCTAAGAGTTTTATTAATTATGTGAAGGGGTAAAGCAATCAGCTAAAAAGTGTCCCACATGTGAATGATATCTGTAGAGAGAGAGAGAGAGAGACTAATGTGGTGAGAGCAAATGATTCTTGCATGATTGGCTAAGGTTTTGATGACACCATATTGCGAGGAGGGATGGTGATGTGATAGATGATGGATATAACTTCTAGTGTGGGTTAGTTTTTTGTAGATGGAAAAGTTTCTATTGGGCAGTCAGGTGATAAGCATATCATGGACGAGAAGACAGTTGTTTTCCTTCTCTGCAGTGAACCATATCCCAAGTGTTGGCTGTTGAGGCCTAAAGCTGTTTCCAACATATCTCCACCACATGGCCAAATGGAGAACATGTGATCCACTTAGCATAACCATAATATGGGTTTGAGAGGGGGGGCTGAGTTTAGGGCCGTATTTTCAAAATGTTCCATGAAAAGATTGGTGGGTTGGGGGAGCACACCTTTACCTTCAACCTGTTTGTAGATTTTCCCTACATTGCAGATTAGCCAGAGTTCATAGTAAAACTGATTAAATCTGCTACATTGGAGGGGGGGGGGAGAGTGTGTAGGAGTTCTGAAGTTTCTTTTAGGACTACATTAGTGAAAAAGAGGCTATGTCAAAATAGATCATAATGTTAGTATCTGACGTCTGACAAGAAAGATTTGAAGTGCACAGAATTTTTAACGTGGAAGGAAGTGTGGCTTGTAATGAGAGAGAGAGAGAGAGAGCTCTTGGGCTGAGTGTTTGGCCGCTTTGTAAGTAGAAGAACCAATACTGTCTACTATGGGTCTCGAGGTGTGTTCTGTTTGTGTGTTCCTAGTAATCCATAAATCCAGAGATGCCAAGATATAACTTTATCTAATAATTTCTGGAGTGCTTTTTTTTTTTTTTATTTTAAATATATTCTGGTTCTGGCATAGCTTTTTCAGTGCCACAAGTTTCACATAGGATAGGGTCCTTTTCCAAGGCTTTGCAGATATTAAAATTTTGTTTATGTCCATGTTATTGACAATATGGAGGTGGGAGAGAAACTGATGCATCTATCTATTTTTGCCATGACTTGAAGACTAGATACTTATTTTGGATCTAGAAGGGAATTATGGCCAAGGGTGCTGATATCTTCATAGAACATCTTAAAAATACGGTCCTCAACTTGCCCTTCCCCATAAACCACAATATGGCGACACTATGTGGAACGTGCATTCTTCACATAGTTAGGGGGGATGTGTTGGGAATATTATTAGCACACCTCAACAGCCAACACTCAAGGATCTGATTCACCATTGAGAATGAAAACTGCCTGCCCCTTCACTGACACACTTGTCACCCAACTGATCCTTATCTTTTTCTATCCAAAGAAAACCTACCCACACTGGAAGATACAAGAGGCAGCAGATGAACTGAAAGCTCTTTTGGGTAAAATATGAACTGTTTGTGACTTTTTTTAGATCAATTTGGAAGTTATCTTGTAATGAAACAGATACTTGCAAGTGATTCATAAGGCTGATAAATCATGATGCTCCTACATTTGATATTAAATTGAAAAAAAAAACAAAGCTATTTTTGGTAATGAAGCAGCCCCTTTTTTTTTATCCAACTAGGTTACAGAGATATTAATTAAATGGATTATTGTATAAAGCTTTGATCAGACCATATCTGGATTTCTGTGCTCTGATCTGGTCACTGGGATTTGAAGGGGACGAAGTAACCTTGGAGAAGTGCAAAGAGGGATAACAAAAATGATGGCAGGACTGTACAGATTATGAAGATAGACTAAGGCCATGTGGGCCGCAGAGTTTGGTGAATAGAAGGCAGGAGGGGGGGGGGGATGATCGAGAGATTTAAGCTGTTAAAGGGTTATTATAACACTTAGGAGATTTTTCGTATGGTAGAATGAAGGAAAGGAACAAGGACAAGTAGTTGCAAAAGGAGGTGATGAGTAAAAGGGTATGAAGTAATTTAGTAATTTACTAAAATAAAGAGGCAAAGGCTTAATTTCAGCAATGCAAAATTATATAAATTAAGTGGATATTAAATCCAACATCATTTCAAAGCCGAATACAGAAACTATAAAAGTTTTATGCAGAAACTATAAAAGTTTCGTGTGAAAATTGACCAGACAGCGTGCGGGAATACACCGCCGCCATACTACTAGTTGCCCTAGCCGAACCTAATAGGAAAAGCATAAACGTTAAAAGCGCCCATATGTTGCCTTCTATTAGTCCATTTTGATAGGTTTCACTAGTCTGACAGCTGTTTCAAACTCATTGGTTTTCGTCAGAGACTAGGCAGAAACCTAAGAGAGCAAAAACTCTCAGTACTAGGGAACTCGAAGCGTCGGAGAAGTGTATTTTCCGTAAGCGAACTCTCAGTTGGTGTGTAAAGTATTTACTAAAATAAAAAGCCAAGGGCTTTATTTCGGCAATGCAAAATTATATATGAAGTGGATGTTAAATCCAACATCATTTCAAAACCGGATACAGAAACTATAAAAATTCACGATTTGTCACACCAACTGGATGCAAAAAGGTAAGTCGAAGGAGATGATTGTCTTGGTTGGCACAAATGATTTGAGAGGCAAGAAGTATTCTATAAGAGAAGATGTAAAGCAGAAGAGGCAAAAGTGAAGAGCGAGAAGGTGAAGATTGTAAGTCTCCTACCACGCTATGATAAAGGCGAACTGAGGAGAAGAATGTTGCTAGCTAATGAGTCTATACATTGGTTGTGCAGAAGGAATGATGTAGGATTTGGATCTATGATCTGTTTTTGATGGAAAGAAGGATCTGCACAATGCTGATGGACTGCATCAAAATGGTTTTGGTGTTAGGTGTCTAGACAGCGAGAGAGCTTTTTATCACCAAGCATGTTGAGGTGCAAATTCAGGAAAACTTAACAATTTGGATGGAAGCAGGTGAGTTTGTGTATGAGGGCACCCATGAAGCGAGTCAGTGTGAGAATTACCAAGTGTGAAATCTCGTCTCTCAAGCAAAAATATTGAATAGGTTGGTCAATTCAGCAAGTAAAGTGGATGAGGGCCTAAAGGAATGCTGCAGTTTCTATATACTAATGCCATAAGTATCAGAAACAAGGAGGAGGAGTTTTTGACATTGGTTAGTGCAACCCCTCCAAAAGTTATAAACATTAGTGAAACTTGGCTAATAGCTAATGGTACACCATTAGCTGTTACAAGTTACAAGGATAGAATATGAAGGGTTTAGTATTTTCAGAGAAGATAGAGAAGATAGGATGTGGCGGGGGGGGGGGTACTGCTGATGATAGTAAATTATAGCCAAAAAAGAATAGGAGATAGGAGGGAGGGTGACTGTTCATTTGAAGCAGTCTGGTGTGAGATTAATGCGGGAGACAAAATATACATTTGTTAGTTGCTATAGGCCAGGGAGTTCCATGGATGATCTGGAAGACATGCATCAGTAAATTAGTATAATGAGTACAGATCGAGTAATTATTATGGGAGATTTCAACTATGGTAAGAGGAAGAATGACTATGGAAGATTAACGTTGGAAGATTAATGAGTGATGATGGTCATGAGGTAACAGACGCAGATAAAATAGTCGAGTTATTGAGTGACCACTTTGCAAGGCATCCTAGTGAGGTTACTGCTTTAACATAAGTGACAGACACTAATGCGGGACACAGAGGTAGATGAATTGGAGATTCTTAAGATATTGCCGAATCTCGGTGTAAATACCGCTGTGGGATTAAATGGATAGCAGCTCGAGTTTTGTGAAAATGTGCAAGGGAACTGGCAGTGCCATTGACTAATCACTTTCATTTAAGTCTTAGCTGTGGTAGAGTTCCATGGGAGTGGCAAGTGGGCAAAATAATTCCCTTGCATTAAGGGAGGTTCTAAGACTGCAGTAACAAATTATAGACTGGTCTCAGGAGTGGTGGTAAAAGTACTTAAAAAATTGATCAGCTCGAGTTTTGTGAAAATGTGCAAGGGAACTGGCAGTGCCATTGACTAATCACTTTCATTTAAGTCTTAGCTGTGGTAGAGTTCCATGGGAGTGGCAAGTGGGCAAAATAATTCCCTTGCATTAAGGGAGGTTCTAAGACTGCAGTAACAAATTATAGACTGGTCTCAGGAGTGGTGGTAAAAGTACTTAAAAAATTGATCAAAAAGAGAATACAAAAATCGGTGGATAAAAGTATAATACTGTATAAGGGGCAACATGGCTTTGTGAAGTGTCGGTCTTAGTAATTTACTATCTTTTTACAGTAGAATAAATGGGAATGGATATGACACTGGTTAAGTGGATAAAAGGGTAACTGCTGGACAGATATCAAAAAGCGGTATATGGAGGGGTAGAATCTAGGCGAAAATATCTGACTGATAGTGTGCTCCAGTGCACAGTGCTGGGACCATTGCTGTTTAATTTGTACATAAATGATATAGGAAATATTCAGTTGTTTGCTGATGATACGAAATTAAGTAGAGTAATAGTTAATCAAGGCGATGTGGGGGAGCTTGCAGGGCGATTTAAATAGGCTGTCAGTATGGGCAAAAAATAATGGATATCAGTTTAATGTGGAGAAATGTAAAGTTATGCATTTTAGGATAAATCGATTATATGCTGTGTATCACATTGATGACACTGTACTCCAGGAAATAGATGAAGCTAGAGATGTAGGGGTGGTGGTAGATTTAGAGTTAAAATTTAGAGTACATATTGTGAAGGTAGCTCATAAGATTACTTGGCTCTTGAAGAACATGTTAACAAGTACTTGATACATCCACATCTGGATTACTGTGCTCAAGTCTGGTCTTCTGTGTTTCTTGAGGGATGAGGAATTGGTGGAAAAATTTCAGAGGGGAGCAACCAAGATGGTGAGTGGTCTATGGAATGTTCCCTATGAGGATAGATATAGGGTGTGTGTGGATTGCAGAAGTTAGTTGATAGAAGAAAAAGAGGGAATATGATAGAAACATTTAAGTTACTTAACCACCTTACTGGCCATCATGGATCAAATACGCATCCTCATACGCTTCGTATCCATCATATATTTCAATGTAATATCAATGGTATTACAATTTTAATGTGCACTTCGCATCCATGGTAACCTGGATGCATATATACGTCTTGGCCGGTAGCGTGATTAAAGGATTTATAGGATTGATGCAGGGGAAATGTTTCAGCCCATGGATTGGCTAGAGGAGCAACAACAAGATATATCTGGAAATTGAATAAAAGTGTGGTTAGTAGGGGCGTGAAGACTAGATTTTTGCTTGGAGAGTTGCGAATGAGTGGAATGGGTTGCCAGAGTGAGTTGTGCATCCATGGTAATGATTGTGCATCCATATACGCATCCATGGTAACCTGGATGCATATATACGTCTTGGCCGGTAGCGTGGTTAAAGGATTTATAGGATTGATGCAGGGGAAATGTTTCAGCCCATGGATTGGCTAGAGGAGCAACAACAAGATATCATATCTGGAAATTGAATTAAAGTGTGGTTAGTAGGGGGTGTGAAGACTAGATTTTTGCTTGGAGAGTTGCGAATGAGTGGAATGGGTTGCCAGAGTGAGTTGTGAGTGCTTTATCTGTTAATGGGTTAAAGGAGGAGTATGATAGATCGTGTGGATAGTTTGGGTTTCCTGCAATGAGTGTTGGACTCCACTGAGGTGTCTATACAATAATAATAATACACAAGCTGTAGCTCCCAACATAAGCAATCCCACAACATAATGGTCTGCTGGTCATTTTATTTTAAAACATCAGATGTGGAACAGAGATAACTGTTGTAATGTTGCTCTCTTACCATATATGTATCACGTTTCATGTTTGTTTTGTTCTTTAATTCTTAGTCTGTTTAATATCTCCCCCCCCCCCCATTATGGATTTTTATTTATTTTTTAATGATAAGTATCAATATGTTCAATTATTGGTTCTTCCTATTCAGCCTCCTAATTACATGCCATTTTAGCTTTGATCAAGTTCTTTTCCAAGTACAGTCATCCCTCAACTTACGGTCGGGTTCCATTCTTTCCGGCAGGACTTAAGTCGATACATTAAATCAACAGAGTTATAGGGGTTAGGGACTTAACCGTAATAAGTATACTGTGTGTTACCGCCACTATAAAACAGGAGAATAATCAACCAAATCTTCCTCCACAATCACATCTTCGTTACCTTCCCTGTGTGAATGATCAGGCTGTGGCTCTTCTGGTGTAACCTTTGTTTTTTTTTGATGAAAATGCCCAATGACTGCTTATCCCTTTTTTTCTTAAGTAGCGTTCAACATTGGGGTCCATGTCTTCAGCCATTTTGAGAACATCGCTAACTGCAAAGAATATTTCTGCAAGACCCCCTTCACTATGAATTGTTTAACTACCTCTTCCTGTTTCTCTTCCCCCCCCCCCCTTCCTTCTCGTTTTTCCTCTTGTGCAACAGTTGTTCCTTCAGTTTGATCAATTCTTCGTTGTTCAATTCTTCAGGAGAACTTTCTATGAGTTGAATTATGTCATCATTCACCTCGAGATTCAGATTGTTTGCTAGGCACACTATTACAAACTTCCAAAATCATGCACAAACCTTTTTAATGTCTTTTTCATATGCCACCCATATGTCATTGAAAGATCACTTCGTTCCAAGCCACAGCAATATTTTTAATAGCATGATAAATATTGAATGTTTTCCAGAATTGCATGAGAGTCAGAAATGCATGAGAGTTTTAGCAGAAATGGCTTGTGAAAAAGTTCTCCTTAGATAAGCCTTAAACACTGCAAAAACTTCCTAATCCATCGGTTGGATCAATGAAGTAGTGTTTGGTGGGAGAAACATGACCTTGAACTTGGTGAAGATCACTGCTATAAGACCTGGAGCATTATCTAGAATTAATAAAATTTTAAATTCTACATTTTCTTTCACACAATAGCTTTTTATTTCACTCGCATAACAGTTGATTAAAGCATCCTCAAACAATTTTTGAGTCATCGACGACTTCTTATTGCTCCGATAATGAACTGGGGGTATGCTTCCTAATGTTTTTGAAGATTCGTGGATTCTCACTGTGGCATATATCATCAATGGTTTCAGTTTATATCCAGCCACGTTATCCATAACAGAATCGTAACATGGGCATTAAGATCTTTGAAATTAGGTATAGATTTTAGCTTTTTTGTGGATGAATGTCTGCTCGGGCATTTTTTTCCGAAACAAAGACGTCTCATCCATATTTGCAGTGGCAAATAATTTTATCCAATTTTTCCACAAACTCCTTGGCAGCCTTCTCAGCACTTGCAGATTCCCATACATTTTCGTATTATGCAGCGCAAAATGCTGCTTGAATCTCATGAATCAACCGGAAGAAGCAATGAATTTGTAGTCATAATAGGGTTTTGCTTTCTCCATCATGTTGAAGAGACTTAGTTTCTTAACAGTTATGGTTACAGTGCTAAGGGGTATGCACTTTTGGTTCAGGTCTTCTACCCATGATGCAAGTAGCTTTTCCATATCACTGATAGGACCTTGTCATTGCTTCGTCACTATTATCGATTTAATGGAAGCAGATCCTTTCACAGCCTCTATGATTTTATCCTTATTTTTCAAAATGGTCATCACTGTAGAATGAGACCATCCAAAGTCATGTGCGATCCAGGGGTGGCTCGTCTATAGGGCCATAGGGGCTGGGCCCCACTATTTGTATAACTAGCCCAGTGTAGTTTTAAAAAAGATCTTGTAATTATTATTTTTTTGATCCGTTTCTAACATGTTTTATTGTTTAATAAAAAAAATTACTGTAGTATTTTGTGGCAATATTGTATAATACGACTTAGTACGGTCTCTGGGGCCAGCCGTGGCTGGCTCTGTTTTATACGTGTAGAATACAGGCATGTATTTGATTATATAAAGAAACCCGTGGAGAATTGCACATGCACTAGCGATTGTGCTTGTTTACCAGGTGCAGCGCTTATCTTAGGGCCAGTTTTGTCTGGTCCAGTCACTGCATTTGTACGTAACTAGCACAATTCTTTCATTGTCTTATTATTTATTCTCATTGTTGATCTGTTTTATTGTTTTTAGTGTGATTAATTATTGTTGTCATTGTTTGTTATAATTTATTTTAAAATTTAAATTTTTATTACGTCCATAAACAATACATTTTAACTATGAACAAAATTGATAGTTTATTGGAAAAACGTTTCTCGTTATTAAGTCTAGAAGAAAAATTTGAAATCAAAAGACTTGACGCATACCAACCCCGAGATGTGCGTATTACTCAAAAAGATGGTAAAAAAACAAGAACATTTTGTGTAACCTGGTTTTTTCATCACTAACACTAAGCCATGATTTAAGAAATAACGACTTAGTGTTAGTGATGAAAAAAAATCTTTGTTCTGTTTATATTGTGTTTTATTTGGTGGTGAGAGCTTGTGGACACTCAGTGGCTGTAAAGACCTAAAACATCTTTCTGAGCGAATACAAAAACATGAATCCAGTAAAATTCATATAAACTATGCGGTGCAATTTCAAATGTTTGGTAAAATTAACATCTCATCTTCCATTGATACTGGATGTCCTCTTAATATAAAGAAACATAATGAATTAGTTGACAAAAATAGTCATACTTTATCGAGGATCATAGACTGCATAAAATTTTGTGGTGTACACGAACTGCCGTTAAGAGGATGACGAAACCATCGATTCGAACAATCTAGGAGTGTTTTTAGATATGGTTTCATACACAGCTACATTAGATAGTGTTTTAAACGATCATCTTGAAAATTCAAAAGTAGCAAAAAATACTTCAAAAACCAACCAAAATTACATTTTAGACTGCATGTATAAAGTATATATAGAAGAAATTAAAAGTAAAATTGATAAGGCGAGTTTTGTTTCCTTGCAAGCAGACGAGACAACCGATGTATCTTGTTGTTCGCAGTTCATAATTATTTTGTGTTACCTAAAAGATTCTCAACCAGTTGAAAGATTTCTAGTGTTTATTGATGTTCTTGATAGGACTTACAAATGTGTTAAAAGAAGAACTGAAATCTTTTAGTCTCAACGAAAAATTGATCGCACAGGCCTATGATGGTGCAGCAGTAATGAGCGGATCACGAAATGGAGTACAAAGTATAATGAAAGACGTTTACCCTAATGCCCATTGTGTTCACTGTTATGCACATCAGCTGAATTTAATTTTAAAAAAGTCTGTTCATCAAATAAGCGAATGAGAACATTTTTTTCTACTTTAAGTGGATTTGCCGTGTTCTTCACACCCTCTCCAAAACGAAATGACTTGCTTCGCGAAATTAGCCAAACACAAGTACCAAGAGTTTGTGAAACACGATGGAATTTTCATTCCAAGATAGTGAATTGTATAAAAGAGAATAAAATAGAGCTTCTGGAATGTTTTAACAAAATCATAAACGAAGAAGAATGGGATGACAAAAGCATGTGGGAATCGGTTGGATTCAAAAAATTGTTGGAAGATTTTGAGTTCAACTTCTTTTTATCTTTTTTTTTATTCAATTTTAAAACATGTCAATGTACTTTACAACATATTGCAATCTAATAAAACCAACAATATCACTATCAAAGAAGCATTCAATAAATTTGAATCATCCATTAATCTCGTACGGAATTGCATCGCCGATTTTATTCCTGCATGAGTTCCAGACGATCGCGAGGAAATACCTGAAAAAAGAATTAAAAGACACAACACGACAGATGAATTACTGATAGAAGATACTAAAGAAGCCTGCAACAAAATAATTAGTGACAGATTCAGAAGCTTTGAAATATTTAAATCATTATTTATTGTAGACCCTAAAAATTTCAATTTCAATAGACAACATTTTTCTAGAGAACACAATAAACATTAAAAGAAATTATCCACTGTTAAGTGAAGACAAGTTGATATCGGAATTAACTGTTATGTATGAAAATACTACTTTTAGTGATATACCCAACATCAATGCCTTATCACGATTCATACAAGACAATAAACTGGTCGATATCTTTTCTGAAGTGTCAAAATTAATTGAAATTGTTTTAGTGACACCTGTCTCCACAGCTGATGCCGAACGTTGTTTTAGCACCCTAAAATGTATTAAAACACTTTTAAGAAATTCGACAGGGCAAGATCGGTTGAATGCTCTAGCCGTACTATCTATTCATAAGGATTATTTACAAGAAATTAAACAGTTTAATCATAAAGTAATCAAAAAATTTGCTCATATGAAACAAAGAAGAGCAGAATATTTATATAAATAAATAATAATTGTATGAATATCGGTAAATGAAAATTATAAAATCTATATGCTACGCGAAAAGTTTTGTGCATCTGACTAGAAATACCGATGTTTTCCCTTCTTTGATACATAAATAAGTTTTTAAGGTATTTCTTTCTTAATTTTTTAAAAATATTTTTGTCTTTTATATACCTGTTTTTTATAAACATGTATTTTATATTTTTTCTGGATTTATCAGTAGTTCTTATTTAATTTGTTATTATTTTTAATGTCTTGTCTGTATCTTTATTTTTTTCAGTGTCTGTCTTTATTGAAAACGTATTATGTTTTGATCATGTCATTATATGTATAGTACATATTATGTTTACTTTGTAAAAAATAAAATTTATGATTTTTCTTTGACTTTTATGTGTTTATATTTATAGGTTCTATTAGTCAATCACATCATCATCATCATCATCAAATTCCTGCCATGTACCCTCAAGGGGTGTACAGGATACGACAGTACTACATGAAAAAATTACATCATTACTAACTTCCTATCTACAATTTTCCTCCAAATCAGTCTATTACTTGTCAAGACTCCAACATTATCAGATCTTATATTTCTATCATCTAAGGCACTTTGTACCGTATCAATCCACCTATATCTTGGTCTTCCTCTGGGTCGTTTTCCTGCCAACCTGGCAGAGAACACTTGTTTTGCTAATCTTTCCTCGCCCATTCTATTTAAGTGACCATACCACCTGAGATTAGCTCTGCTAACACATTCCTGGATGCAGACAATGTCAAGTTCTTTCCTAATATCCTCATTTTTAATAAGATATTGCCATTGATGCCATCTGTTCACGCCTCTAATCTTTCTCAGGACTCTCATATCTGCAGTCTCTAGTCTTTGGTCAAGTGTTTTACTTCTGACCCAGCTCTCAGATCCATAAGTTAAAATTGGTTTGAACAGTCTTGTATACAGCTAATTTAGTGTTCCGACTAATTTCTTTCTTATTCCATATGAATTTATTCAACTGACTTCCCACGATACCAGCTTTGCTGATTCTGTTGTCTATTTCTATATTTAGTTTACCATCTTCAGTAAAAATTGTGCCCAAGTAGCTGAAATGTTTTACTTGTTCCACAGGTTCTCCATTCACAACACAGTTGACATTTTCAATGATTCTGCCTATTTTCATTGTCTTTGTCTTTTTATTGCTGACCTTCATAACAGCTATTCAATTTAGTCAGAGAATCTTGCAGACTTGTAGCGGATTTATTTAGAAGTATAACATCATCCGCATAAAGCAAAGAGCTGACATTAACATCTCCAATTTTGATATCAGGTTTAATACCACATTCCTTCATAATGTGATCCATATAGATAATGAATAACAGAGGGGATAATGTACATCCTTGTCTCACACCAGATTTAACATTAAACCATCTTCCTGTACTTCCTTCAATTCTAACTGCTGACTCACAACTCAAATAAAGACTAAGTATTGCTTGATATAATGCCCCATTGACACCATATAACTGCAGCGTATTGAATAGCTTCTCTCTTGGCACCTTGTCATATGCCTTTTCCAAATCGACAAAACTTAAATCAGATCTTTGTTATATTCCCATGTTTTTTCGACTATTTGTCGTAAAGTGAAGATCTGATCCTGACAGCCTCTATTTGGCCTGAATCCTGCTTGTTCTTCACCAAGCTTTTCTTCCACAATTCTTCTCAACCGTTTCTCAAGTATACTTGCATAGATCTTGCCAGGAACACTCAGTAGGGAAATACGTCTGTAATTCTCACATTCAGTTTTATTTCCCTTTTTATATATGGGTACTATGAGAGCTCTACTCCAATCATCGGGAATTCATCCCTCTGTCCAGGCTTTCTGAACTATGCAGTGCAGCCACTGTAAGACTTTTATACCACCATACTTCAGCATTTCTGGTCGAATATCATCTACTCCTGCTGCCTTTCCACATTTCAAGCCTTTGATGGCTTTTTCTACTTCAAGTATGGATATGTATTCCTGACTGCATGCCTGGTCAGTGTTTTTTATCACTGTGCTGTCATCACTGCTTGTTTCATTTAGCAGTTTTTCAAAGTAATTACTCCATACTTCAAGGATATCTTTTTCTCCTGTTTTCATTTCACCTTTATCATCTCTAATTCCTTTTACAGCACTCTTTCCTCCATTCCTAAGCTTCTTCAACAACCTCCAGAATATTTTGCCACCTTCTTGATATTTATTTTCTATATTCTTGCCAAAGTCCTCCCATGACTTTTGTTTAGCTAGTTTTACACACTGTTTAGCTTTCTTACATTTGTCTCTGTATTCTGTAAGAGTAAAAGCTGACTTATTTGCCAGGAACTTTTGATATACTTTCTTCTTTTCCTTCACTGCCTCTTTAACTTCCTGTGTCCACCAGGGAGTTCTGATTTTTTTATCCTTGCACACAACCTCACCACATGCCTCTCTGGCAGAATCAATCAATGTTTCCTTCAGAGTTTGCCACTGAATCTCCAAGGTTTGATTCCTGTTCTCAAACTCTTTCATTTTCTTTTCAATAATATTTCTGTATTTTAGTCTACAGTTTACATCTGAGAGCTGCTCAACTTTTATTCGCTTTAAAACTTTCTTACATGTTATTCTTTTCAATATGAAATTCAATTTTATCCTGCTCAAGACTAAATAGTGATCACTTCCAATTTCAAATCCTCTGTACACTCTGGTGTCCTGCACCAGGGAGAAAACATCACTATCAACAATAACATAGTCAATGAGACTTTTCTTATTCCTAGCCTCTTCTCTCCATGTGAATTTGTGCACATTTTTATGTTGGAACATGGTGTTAGTAATAACCAGTCCATGTCCTGAGCAGAAATCCAACAGATATTTGCCATTATTATTAGCTTTGCTCTTTTCTCCAAATTTTCCCAAAATATTTTTGTATGTCTCACAATCATTTCCTACTCTACTATTTAGATCCCCAACAATGACCACCTTTTCCTTTTTCATTGTGTCAGTTGCTTTTTCTAAAGCCTCAAAAAATTCCTCCACTTCTACCTTAGTAGAACCTTCTGTGGGACCATAGGCACAAATAAGTCTCATTGTCCAGTTCCCCATTCTCATGTTTGCCCACATTACTCTACTTGAGACTGACTGCCATTCAAGAAGATTAGCCTCGTATTTTGTGTTGAATACTATGGCTACTCCTTCTTTTCCTTGATTGTCATTGCCTGAATATAACATTTTGTATTTATTGCTCCGAAAGATCTCACCAGTTTTGGTCTTTTTTGTTTCAGTCACCCCTATTATGTCGATCTGGTACTTATCTAATTCCTCAGCTAGCTCCATTTCTTTGCCATTCAGGCTTCTTACGTTGATAGTACCGATCTTTAACTCTGGTGATGTTGAGTTGGGGTTTGTTTTCAGATTTGTTCCAGTAGCTGACTTTTCGCTGTTCGCCCTGGTTCCCTGGCGAAAACAACGGGGGCCTTGTTTAACCGGGCGACACCCCAGCCGTCATGAAATTTTGTCATGTTGTACCATCATTTTTTATTTTGGTTTAACCAATAAGAATACAATTTGGTCGGCTAAATCCCAAATTGCCAGCCCATCCTCGTTCGTTCAGTATCAAAGTAGATACCCAACAGGGCGCACCACGAGAAGGTGAGGATTGGACATTAGGTCAGAAGCCCTGGTCGGTTCTCCGCATTCCTTTAATGGCTATGTGGAGGTCTCCTCTCAGTTATACAGCTTTGACTCTTAAGCACCCCATTAGTCAATCTTTATGAAACAATTTTAACTTTTTAAAAATTTATTTTCTCTGAAGTTTCGACATTCATTTATAAAATAAATAATAAAAATAATAACTTTTTTTAACACTTGAAAAATGAAAACTCGAAAATATTTCGCAGGGCAGACAGCTAGAGTCAAACCATTGTCTTTGGATTTCCGTTCCACTGCTCTAGTCCGTTGAGCTACACAAGTGATGTGAAGTCATTAGTCTCTATATACGAGTTGCCCAGTCGTGAAGTTACTTCACGCATTAATTTTGTTTGCTTACACTTGGATAAAGGATGAAACCAAGAATATAATTTCTTGGCATCTTTGATTTATAGTATAACAAAGTAAAAAAAAAAAAAAAAAATTTCAACATCCATCTCTAATCCAGCGTATTTTAGTAATAATGTATGATGCCTTTTGGCTACTTGTATATGGAAATATGACTTCTACATTACATCAACCTTGGCATCACCTCTGGGTGTGGTTCCCACTGAGGTAAAAAGCTGCTATCTGTTTAGGATATGGAGGGAGCCTATGCCAATTCAACTACCTGCCTCCTAGTTAATGGGTTCCTGTCAGACCCAGTCAAAATTCCAAAAGGAGTCAAGCAAGGTTGTCCTCTTAGTCCACTGTTCTTTGCATTGGTCCTTGAACCTTTGTTACAAGAAGTCGACAATAGGCATGCTGTACGAGGAATAACAGTTCCTTCAACTATGAAGGAAAATAAGGTATTAGCATATGATGATGATGTGGGCACTTTGAAGGATAATGATTTCATATATATCTTTTTTGGTATTTTGGAAAAATTCAACAAGATCAGTGGATTAAATACTAATGTAGACAAGACAAAAATTAAAAATTTTTGGAAAGTGGGATCTTGGAGGCATTTCTTTTAGACGAACCCCTAAGAAAGAACCCCTCATTATACTTGGAATTCTCTTCTCCACTTACCCAATATTACCAATTCAAGAACTTATATACAAGTTTGGTGGTGGTGTACTGACAACAGGAAGCCTGTGAGATCATTATCAACCACCCCAATTTAAACAATAACGATGGCCTAAAAATCCCATACATATGGAAGCCATGTATTCGTCCCACGAATCCTTCCTCTCTAAGAACAACTATAAATAGGACTGTAGAAAATCCAGGCTCTCAATCTAAAATAACAATTTTAATATTAAAAAAATAGAACATCACTGTTAAAGAAAAAATCTATAAGAAAGAATGGCTATTCATGTTGTAATTTATAAATAGTTTTTTAAATCAAAAATAACAATTGTAATAATAGAAATAGGACATCACTGTTACTGGAAGGAAAACTATCTGTAAGCAAGAATGTTTATTCATGTAATCATAAATTAAATCTAGCTTGATTTTTTTTTTCCCCACTAGAGGTCATGCCAGTGAGTAGCATGTGATCAAATCATTGTTTCTCTAGCTTTCAGTTTGAAATGTAATGCAGCTTGTCTTGTATATTTATGTATGCTCCAGATGATGATCTTGATATGAAGATCGAAATGTCGGGATAATATAAAGAGTTATTTTAACACGGTTGTAGAATCCATAATTTCAAAAATGAATGCTGATTACCGTGTAACACTAAAAGAAAAGAAAACAAAATTAACTTATATACAAGAACTTTGAAACCTTAGAAGACTAGAAAATAGGGTCACTTTCCTTTTCTTCTGAAGCCATAGTACTCAAAACCATAATCTTTCCTGCTTTGTTGTACATAATAAATATTACAGACATCACAGATGCTGAAAAAAAGCAAATATATAGTAAGCCTGTGCAATTTTTTTGGTCCAGCTGATACCAAGAAGTTAAAAAGGAATTTCTTCAACTATCAAAGAAGCATGGAGGATTTGGGCTTCCAGTCTTAAAATTCTGTTATTTAGCAATACAGTCTTAAAAATCCATAAAATATTGCAGACCAATGTGCAGACCTTCTGAACATGTTCTCCTGTTTGGAATAAATGATTGTAAAGGTCCAAAAACTGAGATTGTTCCTGAATACTACAACACTCTGTTCTTAACTCTAAGACAGCTACAACACTTTGGCATTGACATTGTTTCCATTAATAAAATTTGGTATAAAGAAATCTTTAATCTTTTTCGCTGCAAACATCCACAGCTGGGTACTGACAACAGTACTTTGTTTCATAACTTATTGAAGTTCCAAGGATATCCTAACAGGAGGGATCTTGCTTGGAGAATTGCATGTCCACCTTCCAGTCAATACCATCAAATGGAGGTACTTTAACATCGGAGATCCAATCTGTGATATCTGTTATCGATTGGAAACAGTAGAACATGCATTCTACAGCTGCCCTCATGTCCTGCGTATTTGGAACAGATTATGTAATGTGTTGTGCATTCCATTACTTACAACAGAGCAGTTTTTTTTTTTTTTTTTTTTATAGTATCCACCACCTGTCAGCAATGGAAAGAGAATTTTGAATTTTATAATTAATGAATTAAAATACCATTTATGGAAGGTTAGAAAGAAACATGGATTTGAAAACCAGCGATATGACACCCAAATGCTTTATAATATTGTATTGTGGAAATTTTATTGTTCAGTCAGACGATTTTTGCATTTAGTAAGAGGCATTCTAGATGTGAAAATTTTGGCTAGGTGGTGTAGACCATCCACATTATGCAGTATTCACCAGGGAAGATAAAATTCTGTGTTTTTGCTATGAGAGGTTTTTAAATGGTTCCAACCTTTTAATTCAATGTGATCTTATAGTCAGTCGCAATGATGACTGGAGAGCAATCCCAGACAGAGAAGGCCAACTCAAGGCAGTTAACTCAGATAAGGCTAACTAACTGGGTATCAGTCATCTTTCACTTTAGTTTCAATTAGTCTTTTGGTTGTTCATCTATGAGATTGGTAAAAAAGGACAACTGATAGCCTTTGGCTATATGATGATATAAAAGAGCTGAGGCCTTTTCTTTATCTTTTTATCTGTCTTTTCTTTCTCCTAATGCTATCAGGCTCTCTTGCACCCCTGTACTAACTACTCCAGGCCTATGATGAGCACTCACTCCTTTACTTTTTCACCTCAATAAAGGTCAAAACCAGTCTGGGTAGTGTCCCCTTCCTATAATGCATAGCATTATACATGTCTATAAGGATGTGTGCATTGCATTATAGAATACTAATGCAATTGATGTGAAATCATTAGCCTCCATAGCCCAGTCTTGAAGTGACTTCACTCATGAAACACTTGGATTAAAGGATGAAATCAAGAATATAATTTTTTGGCATCTTTAATTTGCAATGTGTTAGATGGGTGATTCCAAAAAGAAATTTTAACAATGTGAATCCTATGACTAATGGATCAATACTGTAAAGAAATGAAAATGAGATATTAAATAAATGTTCTATAATGCTTGAAGAAATGCTAAAATGGGAAGATAATTTTTTGTGTCCCAAGAAACTAGACAATCTGAAACTGTCAAGTTTCAGAACAAGAGCATTATTACTTTTTTGATAAGTTATTTATATTCCATCAAATGAAACTGTCTTCTCTGGTAAAGAATCTGTAATTGTACTTCTTATAATTACATTACCCGAGATAAGACAATACTCAGTGAGACAGATTGAAGATGAATGGATCAACGTGTGTGTGTGTGCAAGCGTGCACACACACGCACTAAATGAGGAAATGCTGCATAGCCCAATGGAACTTAAGGAGCAAAAAAAAAAAGGGCATTATACATTTGAAAAAAAAAAAACCATGATAAAGAACTCTGATGAACATTTATTTATTTTGTATGAATTTGTGAAAAATTAAAATGCTCAGTCTGATAGACTGATAATTATATATAAAACAATCTAATAATAGAATGATTTAGTGCATGAATGAATTTATCCCCTGAAGGTTAAGAAAATCTCAAAGTGTAGTTTATAATTTAGAAGGGCTTGTATATAGTTTTGTTTAGTTTTATTAAATATACAGGGTGATTTAAAATTCCACTTACAAACTTTGAGGGGAGGTAGAGAACATCAAAATCAACTGTATTCACATAGGAAAGCATGACTGGAAACGCACCCAAAAGTAATAGGTGGTACTGTTCGGCAGCGCTCCAGGTGAGCAATTGGGGCTTCCTCATTCAAACTTTCGACGTCATTTTACGAACGCTGAGATGGTAGACATGCACCTCGTTTACCATATTATGTATCCAACTACTATTGAACTGTTCAATTACGCCTAATAAAGTTTTTTACACTACTTACTGCCTTGTGTTATTTCTGTATTTTTGTGTCCCTGTTAGTACCTTTCAGTGGCTTTTCCAGTCATGCTTTCCTATGTGAATATGGTTGAATTTAAAAGTTCTCTACCTCCCCTCAAAGTTTGTACATGGAATTTTGAACCACCCTGTATATATAGATATATATTTTGAATTGGCCTTGAGTTCAATAATTTCCTGGATTCTAAAAAGAATTAAGTTTAAAGTCATTGGATATGAACACTTGCAATTTTTCTTTAATACTTGGTAAGAACACAATTTGGTACATCAGGATACATCGAGAGAGAGAGACAGTGTGTGTGTGTGTGTGTGTGCGCGCGCCTCTTGTGGATGCCGCATTAAAAATAAAATAAAGAAATTCTGTATAAATGACTCCTTAATAGCATAATAATTTCCTTACACAGTAATTCAGTTTTAAAAATGCTCTTTTTTAAATAATTGGAAAGGTAATGTAAAATCACTGAAAGCTGAACAGAAATTGCAAGTAGTAATTTAAAAAAAAAAATAGTTAATCATGTATCAACTATTTCCATGTTATTAATTAAATACAATGGCAATTTTCACTTTAGTAAACTCATAAGGACTAAAGGAATAGCTTGCTATAGTGGAAAGTTTTGTATAATCAATTTCCTTTAGGAATACATTGACACTATGGAACTTGGAGTGAGACCTTTTGGATAGTTTGAGTTTACTGTAATGGAAGTTGCTCACTGTTACTTGTAAATGTATGTTATGTTTGCTTCATGAGACATTCTTATGTTTAAAATGTTTGGAAATATTTTCCCTCATCACTGAAAATAGTTTTGCTTTTAAAATCTTTGTGACTTGTTCAGACATTCATTCTGCTTTTTTTTTTTTCATTTCAGACTTGATGCCATTCAAAAAAGGTAGGAAAGAAGTGTTAAAATTTATTAATACCTAATGTCTAATATTCATTTTTTTAAAAAAAAAGCACCTCTTGTTTTAAAAGTACAATACTTGTGCTTCAAATCTAATATTGATAAAAAGCAAAATCTTGAATTAGTTATCTACTCAGGAAAAGAAAATCGAAGTTGAGATATTCACTTCACTTCATTATTCTTATTTGTTAACTAATTTTTACCTCCATGTTTATATACAAAAGTGTCATGAAACTCATGCCCCAGTTTGTCATTCACAAACCTCAGATGTTAACACACACAAAACATTAGAATGTTACAATAAGTCTTGTCTATAAACATCATTAATTAATAATGAATGTTGTAGTTAAATGCAATCCTTAAATACATTTTTTTTAATTACAGTAAAATTAGAGTAAAATCTCATGTAATTCAAACTCTCATTCATTGTACTTTCTTTCAATTTAAAATGGATATTATTTCCCCACAACCTGAATCTCATATTGCATTCAGAAAAATATCATCAAAATATTGTTAACTTTATTAGAAAATGCACCTCTATTGAATATTTGGTTTTAATCAACTTCAAAGTTTGCAGTGTTATAGTTACTCATAAAAAAAATACTGTTCTTCCGTGGATTGTTTCTGTTTGATCTCAAAAGCATTTGACTTTTTAGCTGTGTGTGAGGGGGAAGATGGTGAGTGCGTTATCTGGATAGTAGAGATGTAGGGTAATGAAGGGGATGTGTAGGAAGAGTGGCTTGAAATATATAGATGCTTTGAGTGCATTTGTTAATAGAAGAGAGCTGTATGCAACAGTTGGATTTGTGTTTGAACATGGAAGAATACAGACATTTAGAGAAGCAATTTTCCTTGACAGGTGTGTTAGAACGGGAACTAGAGTTGCTAGGATTGGAAGTGTGTAAGGATGACCTCGTGTAATGATAGTGACTGGAAAGATGAGAGAGAATTGTTATATACAAATGCCTGGAGCATTAGGAATAAAGGAAATGAGTTTATAGCATTGATGACTCAATTGGTCTGAATATTAACAGTATCGGCAAAACTTAGTTAACAGAGGAGGATGTCCTGACAGGGACAGAAATTGAAGGCTATAGTATATTTCAGAAGAATAGAAAAGTGTGAGGGTAGTGGAGCATTATTACTAAAGTTATGAGTTCTGCTCTCTCTGGGTAGAGAATCAAGAGGGAAATGGCACTGATGACTCTGCTAGTGTACTGTGTGAGAGAGGTGAAGAGACCATGATTAGATGTTGCTATATGCTGAAAAATGAAGGTGAATGAGCAATAGAGAGTGATGAACCAGAAATATCAAAACAAATAAGTTTGCCATGTGCAAAATAAGTGATCCTTGTGGAGGATTTTAACTATAGCAATATAAATTGGGCAGAGGAAACAGTAACAAGGGAACTATGAATTTCTGGAGTGATCTGATCATAATTAAGATGTCATACTGGTCCATTAGTAAGAGTGACCACAGTCTTGACTTGGAGGTGAAAGGTATGTAGAAGTACCAATAAGGAAGGAATATATGCGGAATTATAAGGAATTGGAACAGAACATTTGATGAATGAATTTCAAGGAAGAGGCCAGTAATGCTTAGGAACTAATTAAGTAATATTTGTTAGTAGCAATGGCAAATTGCATACCTCACTGAAGCTAATAGTCCCAGTCTTTTATTTATTCCATCTACTTCAGCTGTGTAGAACAGCTTTATCCTATACAGCATTCCCCTCAAGTGAAAAAAGAAAGCAATTTTGAGTAAAATGGAAGACTAGAGAAATCAAAAACCAGAATTTGCAAATGAAAAAAAAAGCTATTGTAAAAGTATGAAGGGAGGGATAAGAACAGTTGAGTGGTGGCTCAATGTGTCGAGAAATTTCTTTGGAGGAAAAATTCCCTAGGATTGCTAGTAACCAAATGAATGTTACTTTTTACAGCCATATTAAGGAGCAAGGGCATCAATATAAGAATAACATAATAAATAGAATAATAATAATAAATCAAACTCAGAATTTTAAAATCAAGTACAAATCTCATATCTACCCCCAAGCCTTGGAATGCTGCTTTCAGAGTTGAAGTAGTGTACCTAAGACCTCTTCAAAAATTCTTGATGCTGCTCAGAAGAGAGCAATCCAGTTAATTGATGACTTCCCCAACATTCACATGCATGAGCTCTCTTTAGCCTCTGTCTTAGTCAATTTCTGTATTGTCTCTTCTACAGATATTTCCTACTAATATTTCTATAAATATCTGGTCCTGTTCTAGCTGAACAGTACCAGACATTTTATACAAAACCCTGTCACCTCCGACTGGCTAACTCACCTTCATTTGAAAAGCCCTGATAAAGGTTCTTCACATCCTAGACAAGATGTGTTAGTCAGATGTTGCTCATGTTCCTGTGGGTTTAGCAGAAACAGGAAAATGGAGGTAGCAGGGTTTTCCTCCTGGAAACTCAGGTTTTTCATCTTGCCAAGCAGGCAAATGTACTGGCCATTAGAACACACACAATTTACAGAGACATAATAACACTTGCCTAATAGCCTGAGTTGTTTTGGTCATAAATCCAAATAAATCAAGCCAGCAAAGCCTAACATTCTCTTACACTTGAACTGGTGACTCACCGACACTACTACTCCCAGTCTTTTATTCTATGTACCTAAGCTCTGTGGAACAGCCTTTTCTATAAAGTATTCCCCAAAGATGATAACCTCCAACTCTCCAAAAAAAAAAAAAATCAACAAATGACTTTGCTCTTGACCCCAGCCCACACATGACATTTATTTGCTGTAGGCCTTGCAGCCTCTTGTTTGTAGGGGTTGATAGATAAACAAAAAGGCTGCATAACTTTAATATCTAAGTAAGAAAAATAATTAAAATTTTAAGAAATAAAAAAGATCCCCCCCCCTCACCTATCAGTAAAATACAAAATATTAATTTAACTTCATGCACAATAAACAATAGTATTAATCTAATTAAATAAATAATACTGAAAGAAACTGTTTTTGAAAAGTATTCCATATTTTGCATTTGGTTTTAATATATGTTTATCATTTCAATAGCAACCTTAAAACTGATATAATGAAGAAATGGTTTACGAAAAAAATACGCCATGAAGAATTTTTCCAGCGATGAATTTCCTGACGAAGAATTTTCCATGAACAGTGGCTCAAGCTAGAGGATGACTGACTACCAAGAGAGAAGAATTATCATACAAGAAGGAACTAGCATTGGTATTAAAGTTCTTTCATTATGTAGCCAGTAGGAGTAAAAGCAGTTGTGGATAAATGACCTTGCTAGATGGAGATGTAAGCATTGGTCACCTGCTTATGTAATAGTGCTGTTTAATGATAATTTTTGAAGCTGTATTTCAAATATTAAGCACTCTGGAGTTTTGCCAATGACCTGATCTGACTGTTTAATAAAAATCTTGCAGTTGTGTAAGTTCTTAAGGAGAAGGAGGGTAAGGTAGTGTGGGGTATCAAACTATAGGCCAGTTTGTATTTTCTCTAAGATTCTGGAAAATTTCAGAATTGAGCAGATGAGGGTAATATTATTTATAATGGCATCATGGATTTGTTAAGGGGGGGAACTCTTGTATTGGTTGCCTTTTATAATAAAGTAAAAAGAGCAGTTGATGAGGGAAAGCATATATATATGCTATCATTTTCCCATATTTTCCCAAAGTATATGATAGGGTGCCACCTGCTGATAAGTTGATATTTAAGTTGCAGTGTACAGGTTGACATAGCGTTTTTGCTGTTGTCAAACAATAGGTGCCAGTATACATTCTTTGCTAGCATAAAAAGTTGAAAATTAAAATGATACCTGACATTTGTATGTCAGGTGTCACCGTTAATAAAGGTGATGGTACACCATACCGTTACATACTATTCCAAAAAATAAGCACTGGGTTTACATATCAGATTATTGAATTGGGGAACATCATCAAGCATGGGGATCAGTATCAGGGTGTGTAGGAAGGAAGGTTACAAATGAGGTTCTTTTGGGTTTAATATGAGGATTGCTATTTTTCAACCTTTACTGATGAGTGAGCAAGAGCTATATGAAGATTTAAGTAGGCTTGATGTGAATCAGGCAATAGGACTTGATGATATATCACCACATATCTTAAGGGAATGTTCTAGGGAGCAATATCAGACTTGCATCAGCCTTAGCATACCTGTTCAACAAGTCTTGCAACAACACAAGTCCCAAAGGAGTGGAAGGAAGGGAAAATTGTTCCATTTAACAAAGGGTAGTAATAAGACTTAAGCTACAAATTACAGTCCCAGCTGTATATCTGAAGTTGTAGTTAAGATGTTGGAGATATTGGTCAAAGCTAAGATACAGAAATAAATTGATAATAGCCATGTTCTCTATGATTGTCAAAAGGATTTGTTAAAGGGAGGTAATGTTTTACCAATTAAC
Organism: Typopeltis vanoorti; assembly: GCF_054136105.1. Lineage (NCBI taxonomy): Eukaryota > Metazoa > Arthropoda > Arachnida > Uropygi > Thelyphonidae > Typopeltis > Typopeltis vanoorti. Next base: position 41,621,728 of record NC_143552.1, read on the forward strand.
TTAGGCATTATAACAAGGTGATGAATGTTGAACAAGGGAGATGCACATACAATGGCATACTTAGATTTTGTATAGGCTTTGATAGATTACTAACCAACAAGTTGATAATTAAACTGGAACAAAAGGGATTGGATACTATATTATTAAGTTAGGTTAGGCTGTCATATAAGTATAGGCATGTTGGGCATGTAGGATATAATATCCCAAAAGAGGAAAGTCACTAGTGATGTGTTGCTGGGGGTCTGTTTTGGGGCCATTGCTGTGCTGTTCAATTTGTATATTAATGATATTGGGTTTTAACTAAAGATCTGCAACTGTTTTCATATGATGCAAAATTGGAGAGAATGATGAGGAGTCAAGCAGATGTTGTGATCTTACTAGAGAACTTGAATACATCGTATATACAGGCAAGTGAGTAGGACTGTCAGGTAAATGGTGTGGAATCTGTAATAAAATTTGATAGGCATCTTGCTGGCATTCTGAAAGAGCTTTGGGGGTGATAGTGGACAACGACCCAAAGTTCTGAGATCACATTGCTCAAGTTTCGAAGTCATCACAATGGATTATGGCAATGATGTAGAGCACCTTGATATGTTGAAATAAAGAGGTTATGGTTCCATTGTATAGGGCCTTGATCAGGCTTAATTGGAATTATTGCACACAGATTTGGTCAACAGGTTTTCATGGTGATGAAGATATATTAGAAAGATCCAGAGAAGATTGACTGAGATAGTAACTAATCTTTGGAATGTGGGTTACAAAGATAGGTTGAGGGAATGCAATTTGTTAAGCCTCATCAATAGGAGGAGGATATTATATAATTGAGACATATAGTAACAAACAAATCCACAAAAACAATCCAAATTTTCATTTGTTATTTTCAGTTTTGGTTTTAGTTCACTATTTTGGTTCAGTGCTGCATGTTTTAACTGTCTCTACAATGTTTATTAATAGTGTTGTATGTTTTTAATATTGTAAACAAGCTGACATTCTTAGTGTTTTATTCATTTTGTGTAGCTATAAAATGGATACATCTCTAAGAAAGTGTTAAAAAATACATACTCTTTCTCACCACACATCCATGACTCAAAGACAAATTGCCAGTGAATGTGGTGTTACGTCGATCCTTTTTCTTATAAATCTCAAATGTTGTCCTATACTTGCCTACTATAACCTACTCCTAGCTTTAGTTCTGGGGAGGCACTTTCCTTTTGATTTCTGACAAAATTTAGATTTTAACTGCACCAGTTAGTAACTAGGGATGGAGATTTTTCTCATCCCGAGAAAGTATACCAGAAATTAAATTGCTATCTAAACAGACTAAGAGCTTAAATAACATTGGAGATCATGTAATTTGCAGTCATGGCTCACTTTCCCTTAAATCTATGGTATCCCCTTTACGCATAGGTCTGAAATTTTTGTAAGTGGTAATTCAGTCTTGCATTTAGACAACTCTCAGATTTACGTTAACAAAATACATTTATTAAAGCAAAAGAAAAGTTACATTTTAGATTACACATTCTAAAAACATATGAATCAATAATCTCACCACTAAGTTATCCGTTATTCAAATTGAGACACCCTCTCAAAATTCAAGTCACAAGAAATCATCTACTAAGTTTAGGTATCTTAACTAGTTATCTTTACATCACAGTTAAGCTCAGAAACAAACAATATTCACTAAAATTATGCAATACTCAATCTCTATATATGAGTAAGGTTCACACATGGCATACTTTATTCACACTAATTCATAACAAAATTGAGAGGACAAAGTTCAATCCTGTAATTATTGTGTCCACACTTTAAGTGTAAGTCAGGCTCACATACAGCACTACAATTATTAGTTTCATTCACCAAACTGTTCAAAAGTCATGTCTCCTTTTTTGTGCAAATTAAGAATAGCACAAGTCTTCTATTACAGACAATCAGTAAAATGGTCACTAGAACACTAAAAGCAAACATGTGTATAGAATTCTTCCTTTCTTTGTCCCCTTTTCTTCTCTACGATTTACTACTATATAAGAAAAATAAAGTACTCGCAGCCGCTCACTTTCATGGTTACTGCGATTCACTTATTTTCTTCCTCGAAGGATGTCCCTCACTGCCTTCACATTGGTACTAGGCTTACTAATGCCTCTATCTGAGAATCTGGCGTCATTCCGCAGGTAGCTTTCATCTCTGATCTAACAGCAACGGAAGGTAGTTACGGGTCACCGGCGACGAGCTTCCTCAGCCATGCAGGCTCGAACGGGAACACAGACACAGAAAATCAAGAGAGAGTTTCAAATTGCGTGTGGTTACTTTTATTCTGCTTTCGAGAGCCCTCTTTCAGCACTTTACTCATTCTCATGTCTCCTTCCCATTCGTTGTCATGGATAACATCACATCTCCCTTCTTTGAGTACTGCTTTTATGGAAGTATGTCATGCTTGTTTTCCTCGAGTGCTTATTCACCTTGTGTTACATCATCATGTTGTCATTAAGTAGTGACCTTTTGAACTCTCGTTGGCTGGTAGATGTGGAGTTTTTTTTTCTTGCACAGAGCATAATTTACATCTATGTTTTCAACATTATATTTCTATCTTAGGCATGTAATTTAACACATATTAGAATTTGACTATAATACTTTCACAATTCATTTTTGATCTACACGTTCCATGTTTTTATCTTATTTAATCATACATTATAATTTTAACTTTAATACCCTTTTCTAACTAGACTGTGACATGTTTTTTTTTCTACAGAGAGTGTTTATCATCTCCTTTTCTTGAAAGTACAGGCATATTTTTTTGCGTAATTTTGTCTCTTTTTTTGTTAGATCTTAGAAGAATGGCTCAAAATACGATAGGACCCTTATTCTAGATCTAACAGTGGTGTTGGTCTGGGGGCTGTTAATTCCCCAGAATTAACAGCCCCCAGACAGGTATCTTTTCTCCTGACAGAAAAGGAAAATGTGGGTGAAAAAAAAAAGAGAAAACTACATTTACTCAAGATTGTTTACTAGTAGGAAAAGCGAAATGAATCCAAGATTGTCTTCTGTAGACTTAAATAGAGACTTGGAAGCTAATGGGATTAATGTTTCTGACATGACAGTCCATCGAAGATTGTTGCGATTTTGGTCCATAGACCAAAAATAAAACAACTGTTAATGAAGGCTATGCAGAAAAAGATGCTCCAGTGGGCAAAAGTGTTCAAAGATTGGACTGTTGAGAAGTGGAAGAAGCTCATATTCTCAGTTGAGAGCCATATCCAAGGAAAGTGAGGAAACCCTATGTTCTCAAATCAGCGGCTGAGAAGACTTCCTTCCCACCTTCAAAAAGCCTCCTAAACGCCCAGCTTAAAAGATGTTCTGGGGTTGTCTTACACATGACAGTCCAGCATCACTTCTGCCTTTTAATGGTATGATAAAAACTGACCAAGTCATAAAAATATTGGAGAAGAGAGTGGTCTCACAGATCCAGAAAGACAAAGAACTCATCTTCCAATAGGATCTCACTCCATGCCACACTTCAAAAAAAAAAAAAAAGTCAGAATTTCTCAAAAATCACAACATCCAATTGCTTTAGTAGCCAGGTAACTTTTCTGACATTAACCCAAAAGAAAATTAGTGGGCCATCGTGAAAAAGAGAATCGTGAAAAAGAGACTTGGAAAATTGCTTCAGTAGCCAGGTTGCTCTCCTGACATTAACCCAATAGAAAATTACAATAATTTTGAAATAAATTGAAAAAGAGACTTGGAAAATTAATTGTGATACAAAGGATAACTTAATACAATCCATTATAAAAGTATGGTATCAAGATGAAGAAATAAGAAAAATTTGTTCTACATGGTAAAGTCCATGCCGAAGCAAATTAATGAATCATTAGGAACAGAGGAGCAGATATAAATTATTAGGTAAAGTTGGAGTTTAATTTTTGTACTTATTTTCTTGTGAAATTAAAATTTTTCTTTAAAGTGTGAGTGTTTAGATTAATTTGTTTGCTACTCTAAGTTAGTAAAGGGCTGTTACCAGGTTAATATGAAAGAAATTTTTCATAGGATGGGAAAGGGAGATGAAACAGGAAGCCATCCTTGGAAACTGTATAAGGTGGAAGTAAGGAGCAAGTTCTTTGCATGGAGAATGGTTGGCGAGTAGAATGCATTGTTTGACAGTGTGGTGAATACAGACATGTTGATGATACACACAGTTAAAATGAGCATTGTGTGTGGCACTGTGTACCTTCCATGATGAGTCTTTGACTCAGTGGAGTTCTGGTGTTAGTAATATCAATGATATTGTCACTAGATTACCGTAGATCAGCTGTTTGCAGATGTAAAGCTTGGGAAGGATTTGAATAAGCTAGAAAGGTAGAAATTGAATGGAAAATTTTGATGCTGCTGAATGTAAGGTTTTGAAATTTGGAATCCATAGAAGGAAGGCTGCATATTGCCTTGGTTGAGCTATACTGGAAGAAATGAGGAATCCAGGGATCCTGATGTGATGGTAGTTAGAAAGGTAGGGAAGGCAACCCAGAGGATTGCTGCAGTACTGAGAACATTAACCAGCAGATATAAGAAGGTAGTAGTTTAGCTGTAATAAAGCCTCGATAATCCTCATCTGAATTGCTCTGCTTAAATTTGGTCACAGGATTTGCAGGAGGAAGTCATTGTGGTGGACACAGAGGTGGCTAACAAAAGTAACGTTGCTACTACAGAACATTGGTTATGAGGATAGACTGAGAGCATGTAATCTGCAGTCAGATGGACAGACAAAACAGGAATAATATGATCGAAATTCATATTGGAGGTTTAATGGAATATTATCAGCACTGAGAAAGGATTAAAACTAATTTTAATACTGCCAACATTCGTCTCCGTCACAGAGACATCTTCAGGGATTACAAAACAACTTTTTGTAACAACACACACACAAAATAATACAATAGTGAGTGAAACTAAAGTCCTATCTAGGTAGTGCACCCTCTATGGGCATTTGCAGGTGGCCTAGGATGAAAAGAGGGATCTCTGATAATGTTTCCCAAATTTTTGGAAGTTTAATACGGTTGCATTAAATACAAAATTCATGATGGAAAATCTCACGTAAAAAGATTTTTTTAATAGTATAATTTTCGCCTGTGTGTCACAGGCATCTTCAGTTCATGTTAAGCTGAAATTAAACAATAATTGACAATTCCAAAAAGTGTCACCTAAGTAGCTAGTGTAAGATAACTAAAAAGGTAAATAAAATTTCCTAAAAAAAAAAAAACTATATATATACAATAAAAAGTTAGGAAGGATTAGCTGATTTGTAAAGTACTACCTCCCATAAAGGGGACATACGTTTTTTTTTTTTTGTTAGGAAATTTTATTGACCTTTTTAGTTATCTTACACTAGCTACTTAGGTGGCACTTTTTGGAATTATCAGTTATTGTTTAATTTCAGCTTAACATGTTACTGAAGATGCCTGTGAAGGCGAAAATTATACTATTAAAAAAATCTTTTTACTTGAGATTTTCCGTCATTAATTTTGTATTTATATGTCTACTCACGGTATTCCCTTACTAAGAGTGGTTGCATTAAACTTCCCAATATTTGGGAAACATTAATTATCAGAGATCCCTCTTTACATCCTAGGCTACCTGCAAATGACCATAGAGGGCACACCACCACCACCTAGATAGGACTTTAGTTTCACTAACTATTGTGTGTGTGTGTTGTTACAAAAAGTTTTTTTGTAATCCTTGAAGATGTCTTTGTGACGGAGACGAAATATTGGAAGTATTAAAATTAATTTTAATCCTTTCTCAGTGCTGATAATATTTCATTAAACCTCCAACATGATTTCTTCACAGCACTTAAGCCTCAACACATGGAATATGATGGAAACATTTAGCTGTTAAGAGGTATTTACTAAATCGGTACCGAGGGAGTTTGTTTTATATGGTAAAACATGGGAAAGGAAAAGAAGCTACCCTCAAAGTTATTTTATTTTATCTTATTTAATTATCACTAGAGGTTAGGCTAAAAACAGATTAATTAACAGCATATATTTAATTTACCTTTACAGAGTGCAAGAGCATGTAGTTTGGTTCCCTATACAAATGTATCCTTCTGATGATGACCTCAATACAGGGGTCGAAACGTCAAGTGTTATTTTATTAATAATTAGTAAAATAATTATTTCAACATGTGTGTTTTGTGTCCCTAAATTTGTAAATATGAATGCTGATCACCGTGTAATATTAAAAGAAAGAGTACAGGAAGATGTTTTAATGTTAAATCTGGTGTCAGACAAGGATGTACATGATCCCCCTATGTTATTCATTATCTATATGGATCACATTATGCAGGAAAGCAGTATTAAACCTGATATCAAAATTAGAGATGTTCATCTCAGCTCTTTACTTTATGCAGATAATGTTATACTTTTAAATAAATCCAGTACAAGTCTGCAAGATTCCCTGACTGGGGGGGGGGCTTTCAAGTCTTCAAAATCCGAGTCATCAGAATTCAATGAGAACCGGCCTACCAGTCTGGAACTCAGGGGGTTAGGCACCATGGGGGGCCCTTTGAGTCTTCAAAATTTGAGTCATTTGAATCCAAGGAGAACCAGCCTACCAGTCCGGAACTTGGCGGGGGGGGGACCCTTTCGAGTCATCTGAATTCAAGGAGAACCGGCCTACTAGTCCGGAACTCGGGGGAATTGGACGCCTACGTATACTATAAAAAACTAATTATTCTAAGAAAAATCAGCAAAACAACAACAAAAAAAATACTTATTTCACATTAGCATTAAATAAACCACCCTTTCACAATATAGCCTCAAACCTCTATTGTATTAAATAAAACTGCATAATTAAAGAAATATATTTCTTTAATTATTTCTTTTTAACTGTTTTATTATTTCTTTTTAACTGTCAGGTGGAATGGTCAGTTAAACATTCTGTTTAACTGACCATTCCACCTGAGATTAGCTCTGCTAATACATTCCTGGATGCTAACAACAATGTCAAGTTCTTTCCTAATATCCTAGTTTTTAATATGATATTGCTATCGATGCCATCTGTTCATGCCCCGAGTCTTTCTTAGGACTCTCAAATCTGTGGTCTCTAGTCTTTGTTCAAGTGTTTTATTTCTAACCCAGCTCTCAGATCCATAAGTTTAAATTGGTTTGAACACTACCTTGTATACAGCCAATTTAGTGTTTTGACTAATTTCTCTTTTATTCCATATAAATTTATTCAGTTGACTTCCAAATATACTGGCTTTGTTGATTCTGTTGTCTATTTCCATATTTAATTTACCATCTTTACTAAAAATTGTGCCCAAGTAGCTGAAATGTTTTACTTGTTCTATAGGTTTTCCATTCATAATGCAGTTGATATTTTCAATGGTTCTGCTATTTTCATTGTCTTTGTCTTGTTATTGCTGATTTTCATACCAAATTTATTGCAACAGTTATTTAGTTTTAGTCAGGGACTCTTGCAGACTTGTACTGGATTTATTTAAAAGTATAACATCATCTGCATAAAGCAGTGATTCTCAACCTGCCCCCCCCCCCCCCCAAAGGGAGCATGAAGAAAGTGGAAATCAAAGGAAAAACTGAAAAACAACTTTACTGAAACAAAATCATTTAATGAAACTATTTATTGACATGAAAACAAAAACATAAAATACACTCTGAAGATAAAATAATAAAATCCACTGTATTGAATAAAATTGGTTCGAACACTGTCTTATGTTCTATTTCCACTTATGGGAACATATCAATATTGTAAAACATACCAAGCAACTAATCAAAACTAAAATAACAATGAATCTAAAAATTAATGGCTTCCTTGGGCCTGTGTTGCAGAGCTTTTCATATGATGGTGATACATTGGAAATTGACACTCTTAGTTCTCTTTCTATATTTAATTGAGATCTATATTTTGTTTTTAAGGTAACCTATTTTAGAAAACCCGATTTCACAAAGATAAGATATTGGAAATGGCAGTAGTGCACGAAAAGCTCTTGACTTGAGTGCAGAAAATTCATCATCAGTACCTGCCCAAAATTCAAACAGCGATTTAGATGCAAATTGTCTTTTGATTTCTAAATTCAGTTGTCTATAAATTGTTCCTCTTCTTCAATTGAGAAACCTTCAGGGGCAATTTCAAATGGGTTTCTAACCCACTCATACATTGCCATTATGTCGTCTGTTATAAAATAGTTTCTAAAATTCTTCATCAACATTGTTAAATGATTTTCATTAATTGCAAATAAAACTTCGATGTATTGCTCTTCTGCCTTGTAGGTTTTGATAAATTAACCCACATTTGCAAACATTTTTTTCTTCCTATTTTTTTCTAATTTTTTTTTGCTTTACCTTTTTGTTCCATAACAGTAGTTTTTTTTACAGAAAGCATTAACTTTGTCATTCATCTCTAAGATATGTGTATTTTTTCCTTGGAGTTGCAGGTTTAATATATTTAGTTTCTCGAATATGTCCACCAAGTAGCAATTTCATCACAAATAAGTGGTCTCTAAACTTCCCCGCTTCTTCGTGATTTTCCTCTTCCAAGAAAATTACTATTTCATCTCTTAATTCGTAAACATATTGTAAACATTTCCCCTGTGATAACCATCTTGTCTCTCTCAGGAAAATAGTAACGCTGAGTGTTCCGCTCCAGCTATGTCTTTGCAAAGTTCAGAAAACAGTCTTGATTTTAAGGGTCTAATTTTTATATAATTTACCATGGTTATAACTGTTACTAACACAATGTTTAGACCAGGACTCATTTCCTTTGCAGCAAGAGGTTCTCTGGGAATCATGCAACATGTCAAAATATATTGTGGGGATTTTTCCCTCACAAGGGAAACTTTTAAACCTTCCAGACATAACTCGAGCACCATCAGTGCAAATTCCAACACACTTTTTCTACTGTATGTTCGTTTGAACAATATTTTGAACAATTCAGGTGTTGTGGCTCTTCTTTCTATTGGTTTACAAAACAATAACTCTTCAACTGCTGATAATCCATTGCAAAATTAAACATAAGCAATTAAATGACAATCCTTGTTGCTATCTGTTGCCTTGTCAAGCTGAATTGAGAATAATTGGTCACAAAGCGTCGACAAAAGTTGTTGCTGCATATCTTCACACATATCACCAATTCACCGAGCAACAGTATCATTTGATAGAGGTATGCACTTAGTTGTTTAGTAAAACTTTCTCCAAGCTAGTTTCCACAATATCAATTGCAATTAAGTCTTCTCCGATAGTGGCTTTTTTTTTTTTTTTTTTTTTTTTTTTTTTTTTTTTTTTCCACTTAGCTATTTTCTGTGCAACTTTGTAAGAAGCTAGTAAAGTTTTTTCATTTACAAACAAAGCTTTCTTAATGCTAGACCTCTCGAGGTTTGATAACATACTCCTTATGAAGTGTTTCCAAATGTCTTTTAAGTTTATTTGGCTTCATGCTATCAGCCACCAAAATTTTTGAACAAATAACACAATCGTCTTTCTTCATCATATATTTCAGTCTTTGTGAAAAACCAAAATCTAAATATTCTGCTGCATACTTTCTTGACAGGGATGGGATAATGGTGCTGGAGCATCACTGGAATAAATGTATTAGTCTTAAGGGAGATTATGTTGAAAAATAAAAATAATTTTTGAAATTATAAATTCAAAATTTTTTCACTGTTAGGCCAAGAACTTTTCAGACCACCCTTGTATGTTATTCTTGAATAATCTCATGTGGATTCATTAAAAAAAATAAATAAATAAATAAACATCAAAATATTGTCCCATTGCTCTTGTTTCATTTTGCAAAATCCTGGAGGAAGTTATCAGCAGCTAACTTCTTCAGTATGTGGAATCCCATTAGTATGGATATGGTCATTCTCGATCCACCACAGCTCATATCCTTTCCATCACTAACCAGGCAGTCAACCATGTGACTACCAGCTTATGGTTGACTGCCTACTCTTTGTATTTGGACTTCTAGCTTCCTCTCTGGTTGTTTGCAGCATGCCATGGTAAACAGCTGCCTCTTCTCAGATTTGTCCAACCAATGCTGGTATACCTCAGGAATCTGCTTTCACCCACTCTCTTCCTCCTACACATGATCGACCTCTTCTCATTGACCACAAACCCTGTTATCCATGGCTTTCCTAATTTTCCATACTAATATCCTCAACCCTGATCTGTCTCCCATTCTTCAGTGAGGTGAGGACAACCTTGTGAACTTCATATTGCTACCAAACTGCTGTTTTATTTTATTTTCAGCAATAAAAATAACACTTCTCTTCCACGTACTTTTAACAATACCCAAATCTCCAAACAGATGTTCACCTGGTCATTCCAGAACAGGACTGTTTCATAAAAGTATTTTGCAGTGAATACATGTTTTGAATCTCATACCACTAAAGACTTCACAACTATCTTGGAATTTTTTATGAGGAATTTCTTAAACCAAAATTTTCAAGTGATATATAAATTTTGAGAACATATGGTGCTGTTTATCTATCATTCTCCTTCTGAATGAAACTGCCTATTAACTGTTTTCGACATCAAATGTGTGATGTGTATTTCCATACCTTAATTGGGTGACTGACTTTTTTTTTTGGGGGGGGGGGGGAAGGAATGACATAATTCCATCAAAAATTATAAGAGCATAGTTATCCCATACACAGATAGTACAGTTTTCTCCCCTGAAAACTCAAGTTTCCAAACAGTTAACCATAATGCAATGTTAATTATATTGCATATTCTTGAATACTCATAACATGTGACAGATTAAATAATCCAATCCTGCTTGAGCATTTGATTGGGTTAATGTTGTAGCCATATAATTTCAAATAATTTTGTGTAAATTTGGTATTAATAAATATGGAAAACAAAAACTTATATTAGCATACCTCACTATATTAATTGTCATCAGATATTATTAAACTTGTATGTATATTTGCATATTTACATTTAAATTTTTTTTACTGATTTTTGTGTAAAAAAAATTTCTTGTAGTGCCCAGCTCATTGAACAAGTGAAAGAACAACTCCACCATTTGCACTGTTGATTACTCTTTATTATGCAGCTGTTCAAGTACATGGCTGTTTAAAGATGTGATTGTGGAAGATTTTTGCTTTGGCTGAGATTCTGACATGTGGAAAAATTTGGCTGAGCACAACTAACATTTTGAAGAGGAAAACATTTGTGTACTGAATGGAACACACACCACTTTGGTTATGTATGACTAAACTGAGGTGCATAAAGACATTAACTGTAAGAGTGAATATCTTTATTCGATAAAATATTAAGTTGATATTTTTTCCCTTTCTTTTCACCCATGAAAAATTATTGAAAGCAATAATTTAAAGGTCAGATAGTTTAGTTAGTAATGTCATAACAGTAAGCTTGCTATCTTGCATTGTGTTATGAGTTAAGCTATATTCATGATGCTTGTCTCACCTTTATCTTTCATTTATGAAGACATTTGTATACATCAAATATATTATATTATTAGTTTTATTTTCTATTTTGGGAAATGAAAATTATTAATAAATAAATTGTAAATGAAACCTTTTTGTTTTGGTATTTTTCAAATTTAGATTATGTGAAAATCATTATGTGAAAATGACC